>NC_088381.1:115165500-115473875 GCF_037993035.2 Macaca fascicularis
CTTCGTTCTTGCTAGAAATAATGACTGGTATTCAACTCAACTTTTGTGTATTTTAGTGTATAAAACCTGAATAAAAGCCACACGCTCATACTGTAAAGTGATACAAAATAGAAAGTAAAAATAATTTGATTTTATTTCCCTTCGTGCACCGCTGTATATTTTAGTTTGTTTTTATTTTAAGGTTGAGAAACAGCTGATAGAAATCCTCTGTTCAAACACATATGCTGTGACATGGAAAATGAAACTAAATACTGAATCATCAAAACACAAATCCTATACTATTGCCATTATATATACCTATTTTCATATGAAGTTAATTAAAATGTATGATCTAATGGCATAAAAAGTATCTTTAAAAAGTTATCCACATAATTAAAATATCTGTATAAATATAACCATGTTTGCCCTTAATTGTGAATGGAATAAAAATGTTATTAAGAGATGAATTTTTTAAAAATCTGTAAATCACAAAAAGAAATACCAAATATTTATTCAAAATCTTCTATATATCTGGAATACACAAAGATGAAAATGGCATAATTTCTGATTTCAAGTAGTTTATAAATGTATTACTAATATACCCATAAGAAGAAAAGGAGAATTGTGTAAATTATGTCAAAAATGGAAGCATACTCACACTTTCACTTAGCAATTATCTGGTTAAAATTTACCTTACTAACATATTTGCAAAATAATGTATAGAAATTAGCCTACTGTATGTGTAAAACTGTAACACTGGAAATGATATAAATGCTAAATGATAGAGAGGTGGTTATAAACTGACTCTAAAATTGAACTGAATACAGTCATTAGAAAAAATAAAATACGAAATGTATTATTAAGTTAAAAAAGACAAAAAGCAAGAAACAGAGAATATTCTCATCTGTGTAAAAATAGCATATGTGTATATTTGTGTGTGTACATATTACTAAATGTTTATTAAAATTACACAAGGAAACATACAAAGCTCTGTAAATGAGACTGGGAGTAAAAAGAGGATAGTGAAATGTGTTCTTTTCTTAAGTTGTACTTTAAATTCTTATTTATACTTAATTTACTTTACCAGAAGCAAATATTGTGTTTATTATAAAGAAGTTTTAAAAAGTGAAACAATTCTCAAATGAAACATAGGAAAGAGAAAAGTAAACAATAGAAGTAGAAAGGAATGCAAATAATCACTTAGAAAATTTTTCCTCCCTTTTTATTCTCTACTTTTAAGAAATAAATACTGAAATAAAATATTCCTGAGTAGTAGAAAGATATAAATTTACACATTGGGAGAGTTTACCAAGTCATATGCCTAACTGATGAGAAAAGAAACCTCCATATATACTCTGATAAAAACTGTGACCTCTAAGTCTGTAAAGAAAACTGTTCAGCCTTCCAGGAAAAAGGGACTAACTTGTAATGTCATAGGGCCTGGTCACTCCCTAATGTTAAGTATTTCCTTCTTCTTACACCGCAAATTATTAATCGCCACATGACTGCCCGGGATAAAAACATTTCCCAGTCATCCATTTAGCCACATTCTTGTTGTTTCAAGCAGAAATGTCCTTATAGGGAAGCAGCCCTTCATGTTTTGCACATTTTTTGGTAGCTTCCATTTGAACAGTGAGCCGATTTGAAACGAAAATCAAGCACAGAGAAGTAGTACAATAGAAGAAACCTGAAATCCTGACACCATGGAGTTATACCTACCTAACCTAAACTATTGATAGCCCTGGAGTTCTATATGGGGAAAAATAAAATTCTTGTTTACTTCTTCTTCAGGTTTTTCTGTGACTGATAGCCAAACTCAATTCTAACTGATTTTCCTGGAGTGGTATGGAGGTTAGTTTGTCTTCAGGATTCTCATTTCCAGCACCGAAAGCTCAAAAACAGCGGAATAACATCCACATTTACTGAAAAAGGTGAGGGAAAGGGATATCTCCCAATAGCCCATACCCATTCAAGAGCTCATTTGTTCTAGGGTGAAATAAAACTATTCAGTGCTATGCAAACATGTTAACCTCAGGGTTCAAATAGCCCCGCATGATGAAAATCTTTGAAATACTCTAACTCCCAACAAATGAATTGTATCTGAGGTCTGGGATTTTGAGAAGATATAGAAAAGCACATCACAGTGGGCAGTTAATAGATACTCATTTAATGAATAAGGAGGATTTCCTTGGGTTAGTATACAATTTAAATACTAAGTAAAGTTTCTTAAAACCAAAAGGACATAGAATAAGAAGATCTGTAATAACCTAGCAAAACCTAGAAGTTTGGGGTGGAAATGTAATGCAAAGCAGAGGTAACATTGTAGGGATGGAAGGAAAGGAAAGGAGAGAAAAAAGTTACTCTGGAATCTTAAACTTTGGGATAATTGAAAGGGGAAAATGTATCCCTGTGGGAGAAACAGTTAGGTATCTTGTATATACATTTTAAAAAGCATAAATGTCAATTAAAGTAACAGGCAAAAAATCAGTTTCATTAATGGAAGGAAACATGAGATAAAGTTGGCCAGGCGCGGTGGCTTACACCTGTAATCCCAGCACTTTGGGAGGCTGAGGCAGGTGGATCACGAGGTCAGGAGATCGAGACCATCCTGGCTAACACGGTGAAACCCCATCTCTACTAAAAATACAAAAAATTAGCCGGGAGTGGTGGCGAGCACCTGTAGTCCCAGCTACTCAGGAGGCTGAGGCAGGAGAATGGCATGAACCCAGGAGGCGGAGCTTGCAGTGAGCAGAGATCACACCACTGCACTCTAGCCTGGGCGATAAAGCGAGACTTAGTCTCAAAAAAAAAAAAAAAAAAAAAAGAAGAGATAAAGGGAAGAGAGTGGAAAAAATATAAACTTGATAAAACGGGCAGAAAAAAAATAGGGCAAAGGTAAAAGAAAAATGTATAATTTAAAATGAATACATATTTAATTTTCATTTTATTTTTAATTGCCAAAAATATACGTGTGTATATATACTTGGGGTATGATGTGATGTTTTAATATAAGTTTACATTGTAGAATGATAAATCAAGCACATTGACAAATTCATCTCTTCGAATACTTTTTTGTGGTGAAACATTTGAAATCTACTCTTTTATTAATTTTGAAACCGGTTAACAGTATATTATTATTAACTAGAGTCACCATTCTATGCAATAGACCACTATCGAGTAAGATACAACATTTATATCAGTCATAGACTAGATGTGAATAGACTGAATTTGCCCACTGAAAGAGCCTACTAGACTGAATTTAAAAGTTAAAACAAGCTTGCATGCAGTTAACATCTAATAACAATAAATGATTGGAACAATAGAAAACTGGAAGCCAAGATGGGAAAAGAAGGCATGGATAAAGTTGTAATGGAATTATGTAAACTAAAATCAATCAACCAATTAGGAGTGATATATATATAATATTATGTGATATATATGTGTATATATATATCACATTACAAGATTATATATACACATATGTGTAATCTTAATACATATATTAAGATTAAATTAACAATAAATTTGCAGTTAAAAACTAACAGGAAGAGAAAGGCATCACTTTTTGTAATATTAAAAGTCAAAAGCATAAATATATTACTTGTAATTGGTATTCAGTAAAGTACAGAGCCACTAAAGACAAAAAGCAAACAAAATTAAAAAGGGAAGAATTTGACAAACATGCAATTGCAGTAGAAAGTTCCAATACAGCTCTCTGAGATTCAGGCAGTTCTTGATAGTGCAACTTTTTTAGTTAAGAGGAAAGACAGGATAAACTAAAAAACTACAATCAACATATAAGACTAATAAATATACAGAAAGTCGTCTATCCACAGGATTAGTAATTTTTTTCTTATGTGCATTAAATATTTACAAAAATTGATCATGTAGTTGATAGCAAAGTAAAACTTCACTAATAAAAAATTAGAGGTAGGACAGGCATGCTATCGAAACTTAGTTCAATACGTTATAAATAACTTATCAAAAGTTGACTAATACACGGAAACCTTTATTCACATTGTTATTGTTCAAAGAGAAAATTAAAAAGAAAATTGCTAAGTATCCAGAAGCCAATGAATAGAAAACCATTTCATACTAAAATCTATCAATACAGTTGTACTGGTCTGTTTTCACACTGCCCATAAAGACATACCTGAGACTGAGAAGAAAAAGAGTTTTAATTGGACTTACAGTTCCAAATGGCTGGCAAGGCCTCAGAATCATGGCAAGAGGCAAAAGGCACTTCTTACATGGTGGTGGCAAGAGAAAATGAGAAAGAAGCAAAAGCGGAAACCCCTGATAAACCCGTCAGATCTTGTGAGACTTATTCACTATCACAAGAATAGCACGGGAGGCCGGGCGCAGTGGCTCAAGCCTGTAATCCCAGCACTTTGGGAGGCCGAGACGGGTGGATCACGAGGTCAGGAGATCGAGACCATCCTGGTGAACACAGTGAAACCCCGTCTCTACTAAAAAATACAAAAAAAAAAAAACAACTAGCCAGGCGAGGTGGCGGGCGCCTGTAGTCCCAGCTACTCGGGAGGCTGAGGCAGGAGAATGGCGTGAACCCGGGAGGCGGAGCTTGCAGTGAGCTGAGATCAGGCCACTGCACTCCAGCCTGGGCCACAGAGCGAGACTCCGTCTCAAAAAAAAAAAAAAAAAAAAAAAAGAATAGCACGGGAAAGATCGGCTCCCATGATTAAGTTACCTCCCAGAACATGTGGAAATTCCGGTAGATAAAATTCAAGTTGAGATTTGGGTGGGGACACAACCAAACCATATCAACAGTGAAAAGAATACATATAGGAAAATATAAACCTTAAGTACTCTCTACATATTAAAGAATGAATGAATGAATAAATAACTCATCTGAATTTATTTTAACTTAATTCAGTACTCATCGGAATTTATTTTAATTTAATTTTGGCTTGAGCTGTATCCTAAACTACTGCTTGAGATTGTTTAGGAGAGAGGAACAGGCAAAAAGCATCTGCTAGTTGTTTTTTACAGAAGGTTCTAGAAGCTGCCTCATGACACTGCTTATATGATATAGTTATTCTTCCTTAGTTACAAGAAATGCTGGGAAATATACTCTTTACTCTGAATAGCATCTTCTTCCTCTCCCCCAGCTAAAATTTGATAGTTCCTTAATTCTGGAAAAACAGAAGAGTGGATGTTTGGGACAACCCCTAGTTTCACAATGTGAATAAAATACATCCAAATTTCAGATATGCTATTGCATTAGTCCATTCTCATGCTGCTATGAAGAAATACCCAAGACTAGGTAATTTATAAAGGAAACAGGTTTAATTGACTCACAGTTCTACATGACTGGGGAAGCCTCAAGAAACTTACAATCATGGGGGAAGGGGAAGCAAAAACATCCTTTTTCACATGGCGGCAGGAGAGAGAAGTGCTGAGCAAAGTTGGAAAAGGCCCTTAAAAACCCATGAGATCTTATGAGGACTCAATCACTATCACGAGAACAGCATGGGGGGAACCACCCCCATGATTCAATTATCTCTCACTGGATCCCTTCTACCACACATGGGGGTTGTGGGAACTATAATTCAAGATGAGATTTGAGTGGGGACACAGCCAAACCACATGGGCTATATTATTACAATTGTGTTTAAATCCTCTTACAATATAACATTAAACTCATTTCTGTAAAAATAACATTAACAGAAAAAGAATGATGCGAGAGTTTAGGAAATACTTTTCTTGGTAACTCTTCCTAATCTGAAGAAACAACATGGAGATTCTCTTATTTTAGGCCTATTCAATTCCCAATAGTATTACAGATATAGATAAAGATATAGATATAGATACAGATACAGATATAGATATTTCCTGAAACATCATTGCTTTTACATAGCCTTAAATAAAATCAGTATTGATTGAGATAGTCTTAGGAAAATATTAAAAACCTGAAGCATAGATAGACTTGGCTGAATCCAAAAAGTATATTGTGTAGATGCAACAAACTCAATAAAAACTTTGACCCGAGACTTCTAGGTTGCCCCATTTAATTAATGTCTAGTGAATGAGGATTTGTACACTGAAGCTCCTTTCTATTGTTTGCCAAGGAGTTCAGCCAGATGTACTCATATCAATGTGAGCATTGTCCCAGCATTATTTATACTCTGAAGGAAGATCCTTTAGCAGTAAGAGAATCCTTGAGAGAAAATCAGATAAACATCACCTGACCTGCTATAATTATTGGGATGATCTGCCACCAGAGCCTTGGGAACTAAACCTAAAAAGGTACAGAGTGCCAGCTTGCAAGAGTATTAAGAACTATCAATGGTATGTAATTACTAATAGGTAGTGTTTATTAGAGTTTTCAAAATAAAAGTTATTCCTTTCTCCTGCACTGATATCAGGGAAAATTACAGAAGAAATAGGTTCTCTTTGAATTACTTAATAGAATAAGTGGAATTCTGAATGGCACAGGACTCTAGAGCATACAGGTACAATTTTTAATAAATTGTATCAGTCTACAATAATTAGAGCAATATGTCTCACTTATTTCTAAATCTGTTTTTATAAAAAAAGAACCACAATTTTCTAACAAAGCAAAAAAAAAAAAAATTAACCTTAACAATTGTCTACTCTATGCATAAAAAACCATTTTTCTAGTATATCCAGAATATTAGGGACCATGATTACTATTACTATTACCACCACCACTACTACTACTAAGATGCAATTTGAAATATTTCTACAAGATATATGCAGATAAGAAGCTCATGACAGTAACAGAAAAAGGGAGACTGGCCAGCTCTTGGGGAGGCCAAGGCAGAAGGATGGATTGAAGCCAGGAGTTTGAGACCAGTCTGGGCAACATAGAGAGATCCCTCTCTCTACAAAAACTAAAAATAAAAAAATTTCCTGGCTGCAGTGAGTTATGATGGCACTCCAGCCCAGGCAGCAAAGTGAGACACTGTCTCACCATAAATAAACAAATAGGAGGAGTCTGAAGAACAAGGGATTCACAAAGAAGGTCTACTCACTATGCAGAAAACAGAATGATGAAGAGGGAGCCATCACGGTAGACAAGAAACAGAGGTAAAATACCGGGGCGAGGACATGATATTTCTGAACACTAGACGGGCCTTAAAGCAGACAGCAATAGGTTTTCTGATCCTTTTTTGCATTTGTCTTTTCTTTGAATTTAACCTTTGAGGAATGTATTCACCTCTTGTGTGAATAAACAATCGGAGAAAACAGATAAACTTAGTACTTTTCTTAAACAGCATCAGACTTCCTATATGCATCTGAAGCACTACGATAGGGCCTGCTGGCACTATTTCACACCAGAGGTGACAGAGAAGGGTACATCTTGGTGCAAATGCTTATAAATATAAAATGCTGGAAATTAATGCAATCATCATAGAAAGGTTTGATTTTGTAGCATGGCCAAGACATTACTCCTGGTCCCCAAACCACCATTATCAGAATTCGATTTCTTTAAAAGTTTACAAAATGTTATTGATCCATCCTCTGATTTTAATGCCATGACATGCTTAGAAGGTAAGAAAACTTTTTCTCCCATTTTACAGCTCCAGTCCTTCCACGGCCATGAGACTATGTGCTATTATATACTGGGATCCTTTCTGACTTGAAAGTTCTCCCTTTTTCCTTCATTTAGTATCTAGTTAACACCCTCTGGTCCTCCAGATATCATTTTATTAGAAAGCTTTCCATCTCTCATAGAGCTCTATTATGTCCTGCCCCCTTTGTTGCCATGGCACTCTGAGATTCCCTCTGTGAGAGTGCTTATCACATGCTTTAGAAATCAGCTGTTTAGATGTTGTAGGAGACAACTGGTGTTCTGTCTGATTCCCTTAGAACCCTTTACCTTTCCTATATGTTACCTTACTAGGACATTTTGTTTTTCATGAAATGAAAACACTAGGGATTCAGAGTTACCTGCAGTCAGAGGGAAATCCTGGGAAATCTTGGGAGTTTATTCCCTACCCCTGTGACTCTTAGCCGATGAATGATTATTGTGGAATATGAAAGCCCTGCTCCCGTGCCTCTAGATGGGATAAATTCTGCAGCATAATTTACACCCCAATTTCTTTGCAGTGTCAGGCTGACGCCAACCTCGTGAAACCACATCCTGGCCCCGCTTCCTCCCTTTCCTCTCCTGCTTTCTTGCTCCATTATCAGTTTCTCCTAAGGGCATTTCCTTAATAAATCAGTTGCACATGAATCTTCATCTCAAGCTCCATTTCTAAAGAATCAGACCAAAAACAATGACTTTGCCTTAACCAATGGTAAGTTCATTAAGGCAAGGACTATTCTTAAACTTGGTATCTCCAGCCCAAATAACTGAGCCTGAGACATAGTAATGATTAAAAAAATATATATATCATTGTTGCTTGAATTGATTCCTGGCACTATAATTCTGCTCAGAATACAATTATGAATTAGACAAAATTCCACTCCACGATGCATCCAAAATAGAATGAGTTTAGTCTATTTTGGTGGTGTTTACTTATCTCCCTGACTTCTGAACAATCGACTGCCTTAAAGCCTCATCATTTTCTTTGTACATTCACTTCCTCAGTCACTTTATGGAGTACTTTAAATACCATTTATGTAATGATGGTTCCTAAATTAGTATTTGTAGTTCAGGCCTCTCCTTTGAATCCCAGACTTTTAGCCACCAAGTGCCTGCTCTCCATTGCCAACATAACATATCCAAAATGAACTCTTGATCTCCCCTCCAAACCAACTCTCCCAGTCTTTCCCATCTCGATTAGTAGTAACTCCATCCTTCCAGTTATTCAAACCAAAACTTTACAGTCCACATTGATGAAAAGAGAATGCTAATAAAAACACAAAATACTAGTATTTATCTTAGTTATAAAAAAACTATACTGCATCTGTGATAGACTTTAAAACGTGTTTTATAACTTGAAAAGTAGTAAAATAGTCATTTACTAAATTTTCTTGTTTGTCAGGGATCCCCAAGACCCCATCAAGGTTCAATGATTCACAGAGGACTTTGTGGAACTCATTATACAGTCTCTGACTGATGGTTTCACTTACAATTTTTTTGACTTAGTGATTTTTCTACTTGACTTTTGACTTTATGATGGTGTGAAAAAATACACATTCAGTAGAAACCATACTTCAAATTTTGATCTTTTCAATAAATTACAGGAGGTATTCAACACTTTATTACAAAATAGGCTTTTTGTTAGATGATTTTGCCCAGTTGTATGATAATGTAACTGTTCTGAGCATGTTTAACTATCATGTTAAGGTAGGCTAAGCAAAGCTATGATGTTCAGTAGCTTAGGTAAATTAAAGCATTTTTTTCTACTTATAGTGGGTTTATTGGAATGTAACCTCATTGTAAGTCAAGAAGCATATGTATAGTTATATTCATGACTATGATATATTATAGTGAAAGAAGACAAAGCACAATTAATAAAAGGAAAAGGCGTTTTGGGCAAAGTTTGGTGAAAAAAGGATACAAGGTCCTGAGTCCTCTCCCTATGGAGTCACATAGGACATGTTTAATGTTGAATTATGACAGCTCTTGGGAAATGCTATCTACCAGGGAAGTTCATCAGAAACTCAGTGCCCAATATTTTTGCTGGGGGCTGGCCACTTACGCGCCCTCTGCCCAGTATATCAAAATTCCAGTCTCCCAAAACTAAAGCAAATTTCTAGCATAAGCTGTATTGTTTGCAAGAATAGAAGAAGAAGAAGAAGAAGAAGAAGGAGGAGGAGGAGGAGGAGGAGGAGGAGGAGGAAGAAAAAAATAGACATAGTGAGCCATTCTTATCAGCTGGAGAATGGTGGGACCTCTCTTGAAATCCAGATTCACAGATGCCAGCCAAAGGCCAACCTTGCAAGCAAGCATGGCATTTTCAAGCTTGCTAGATTATTTTATTTTTTTACACACATATACTATACTGTGTAAGCAGAAGTGTCATGTGGGAATTCTGAAGAAGCCCCTTAAAGGAGCTTATCTTTCTAGCTTTTCTTCCTTATTCCTGAAATTCAAATGTGATAGCTGGGAATTCAGGATCCAATTTAAATTGTGAGCATACCTCAAGATAGAAGTCACCTGCTAAGAATGGGTCCCTGGTGACACCATGAAGCCACTATACCATCTCAATAATCTCTATCACTAAACTTTCTTTTCTGTGAGCAGAATTGATGTCTATCTTGTTTTAACTATTATTTCTAAATTCAGAATTAGCAGCCAATTTATAATAAAAAATTAATTAATAAAAATTAACAAATACATTTTTAAAATGTGAAGGCCCTGTAAATAAAAGATCTTCTCTGTTAATCAAATGCAAAATAATAAAAGTAATGCCCTTGAAGAAACAACTAAAAGTAACTAAAGAAATAAATGAAACTGCATTCATTAGAAATGCTATATTTTAAAAATCTAAAAAAAAAAAAAATATTGAGTAGTAGCTCATGAGGGAAAGAATACACTATTCATTTAAAAAAATTAAACTGGGCCTTTAATAGCCTAAAACAGGAAATCACAGCTTAATTATCAATATGTCATTTTTATGTAGGTAAAGATGCTGTAATGACATACAGCATATTCCAAGCCCTTTTTTGTAATGAGAGTTAATAAACACAGGATGATATTCCAGTTGGCTGTAATGTTTCTCCCATAACTTCAAAAGATTTTCCTGATCTAAATTTGGCACTTTTATACTTAATAATCAATATTGATTTATCACACATTTTACAAATGGAGGATATTTTTTACGTGTTGCTATGGAACAGCATTTCCATCTTTTCCTTGTGAGTTTCTTACGGGAATTTTTTTTCACCATTACTCTCAATCTTGTTGAAAATGAAGCAGAAATTCCTTTAATGATTTTTTATAATAGAATATAATCTAAATTAACAATATTACAAACACTGACGAGTATTAGAAATGTAATAAAAAATAAATTGCTCTGTTCCACTGTGCTCTACTACAGTCATATTTATATCTATTCATAAGGCAACCAAATAAACTCCTGCTATTTAAGGGATAAAACACCAGCACTATTATACAACAGCATAATTATAGAAAAATGGGATGCTTCCAAGGCATATAGGTTTGACATAGATGTTTGTAATTACACCATTCAAGTATTCTCCTGGTAGGTAAATTTAGCCAGACTACACCAAATACATAATATAGTGCAATTCTAACAGTGTTTTCTAATAATTAATCTAAAATCCCCCCCAAAACAAGTTACATTAAAATGGCTTAAGGAATATTACAGAGTGAATCATCTGCCCCTCTGCATTTTTCCAGGCACCTAGAACTGGGAAGAGAAAATTAACATCTCCAATTCCTATGGGTACATTTTCAATCTTATGGACACATTTTTACCTCACATTTTGCCACTATAATATCTGAACTACTTTTAGAAAACTAAGAACAAGAAAAACAACATATTTTATGGGTACCTTGCAACATTTGGAGATGTCGATGACCTTTACATCTAACTGTCAGTTTACAATTTAAACTCCATTCAACATCCAGATGATTGAAAAATATCAATAAGATGTGCAAAACTAAACGGAGGCATAAGAAATAATATACATTAGAGGACCATGTTAAATGTTCATGTAAATAGCCCAATTTTAGGACCAATGAATCAGAGAGCATTAACAGTACACTATTCCTACACACATTTGAAATATTTCAACCCACTAGATTAATGTCAGGGTTAAATATTGTAACAATTTATATTTAACCTCTTTGGATTTTGAATACAGCTTAAAAAGATAAGAAATGTGAACTAATTTGTCGCTGGATTTTCTATTGGGAACTTTGCAATAATTGTTGTCATGTAAACTCCACTAGTAAATATATTGTAGTCTTCAATTTGTAATGACTAAATTGAGATTCAGAAATATTAACTAAGTTTCCTAGTACCGCAAAATTAGTAAATAGTGGTTCCAGGATTCCAAAAAGTATCTGTATGACTGTTGTTTTACTGAAAGTCACAGATATTTACTAAGGACTTACGTGTGCAAATTATTTATTAATGTATCTCATTTAATCCTCCTAAGAATCACATCAACTAAGTACTATATCCTCACTTTACAGATGAGGAAACTGATGCTGCAGACAGGAAAATGATTTTCCCAGATTTCAAAGTAGTATATGAGCAAGCTAGGATGGAAGTCCCATGCCATCTGAGTCCAGAGCCTATGCTCAATCTCACTTTGATATTAAGAGACATTGACTCCAGTAGCTTTAATTTAGGTAGACCAGAAAACCTTTCTTCAAGAACAAGTGAAAATAGAAGGTTGTTGTAACTCTTGGTAAACTGAGCACACATTATTAAATTTTATTCACCATTGTAAAGTTTCCTATACATATTTACATATCTACCAGATTTTTTTTTCTAATTGAAATGGAAATGAAGAATAAAACACAAAGTTATCCTATAATAACAATACCTGGGTTTCTTGGAACTGAATGTTCCTGGGACGAAAAAACAAGAAGAAAAAAAATTGAACCTGCATGTTTGAAAAAAAGAGAGAAGATGGAGAATTCAAAAGTTAAAATGAAAAAGGTCTATCTGAGAACCTTCGTAAAACAGAGTGTTCTTTTCCACAAATAGCAGGGAAATGACAGGACATAATCATCAACATATTGGCAGCTTCCAGACATATGTCTTGGGTAGCAAGTTAGATATTTTGACTTTTGTTCAAAGACGGTAAGAACAAATGGGTTATGGGAGTAGATGGATAGGAAAGTTCTCAACATGATTGCCCCATATGACCAAAGGATACAGTTTATTGGACACTCATTGTCTCTTTCAATTTTTGACTAGAAGGCCTTCTTGCAATTCAGGGGCCAGAAAGCCAAAATCTACATTTACCAGACTCCCTTGCTCTAAGCTTGCAGACAGAGTTTGGGTATACCATCAAGAATTCAGAACCAGATTAAGTGGGAAGAGATGTGCTTGTATTAAGAATTCAGAACCAGATTAAGTGGGAAGAGATGTGCTTTGTAGAGAATCAGTTTTTGTTGGTGCAAATCACAGTATACATGGTTAAGAAACAGATCCAACAGTTTTAGGGCAGGCTTCTTCATCCTTCGATTATAACTAACGTATATTTTTCTTGGACCTTGGTAGGGAGGGTTACTTTGTTTTTCTAATAGAAGAAGCAGTTGTCTTGGTGGGCAAGTGCTGTGATATTATTCTGTATGTTATTCTTGCAGGCATAGCCTTAGGACGTTTCTCTGCAGACTTTACTTTATGTTTTGTAAGGAATTAATTACCTAGAGTAATCCACTTGTGTTTAAACAAGCTAAATGAATTCTATTATCTGTAGTTGAACCCTGACTGCTAAACCTTTTCTCCCTTCACTCTCCACTGCCCTCAGTGAGGTTCACCTTTAAAGCCAGGCCAAGGAAAGTGAAGTGTAAAGTCAGGACTACTATGCCACCTCTACAGCCCCCACTCTCCAACACTATGCTCCCTCCAGGGAATTACCTGTGGCACCTATAGATGAAAACTGCAGCTTTGTTCCAAAATTATAAATCAACACCAAGAATCTAACTGCCCAGCGAAATTTATATATTGACAGATACTCTTAGCTGCCTAAGTATTATCTGTAAATCCATGAGTTTAAATAATGGTTTTCAATTCTATAATTTTAATGAGAGAAAGAGGAATGATGGAAAATAGGAGGGCATTGGTAACTGAAGAGAGAAGTGGCACCATCAACAGAGTGTGAACAATCAGAAGTTACATTCTGCTGAATAAAAACATTACTTGGTACTACTTGAAACATGCAGAAGCTACTCTGAATAATTCATAAAGACTTTAATGTATCTTTATGAAAGTAACTGAAAGTACTGAAAGTAACTGCTATTATAAAAGAGTTTCATACTCAGTATTTAAATTATCAATGTGCTTACATTTTAATAAATAACTTTATAAAGTTTAAAACTAAAAGTTGGCCGGGCATGGTGGCTCACGCCTGTAATCCCAGCACTTTGGGAGGCCAAGGCAGGTGGATCACGAGGTCAGGAGATCGAGACCATCCTGGTGAACACAGTGAAACCCCGTCTCTACTAAAAATACAAAAAATTAGCCGGGCGTCGTGGCGGGCGCCTGTAGTCCCAGCTACTTAGGAGGCTGAGGCAGGAGAATGTCATGAATCCAGGAGGCAGGGCTCTTACAGTGAGCAGAGATAGCGCCACTGCAGTCTCGCCTGGGCAAAAGGGCGAGACTCCGTCTCAAAAACAAACAAACAAACAAAAGAAACCTAAAAGTTTGCTGTTTGACAGTAAATTATGTTACAAGTTCATCTATCCACGTAAAGATAAAATCAAAATCTGCAAAAACCCATGAATACTTAGTTTCATCCTGACATAAATGAAGCTATATTTCACAATACTTACAATCCATTAGACCTTATAACTGTGAGAGAACTGCATCTAAAACATTAAACTATATGTTAGGTAAAATATAAATAAAATTCTTATTACAAAACTGATATATTAAAATCTACGTCAAAATTACAATGTGTATGATAAAGATTTGTTCATCTCTCCTTACACACTTAGTTTTCAAGCTAGAAATTATGTGAATATATATTCAATTTGCATCAGTGTATTGTCCTTAATTTCTTAAAAAGTCCAACTTTGTACTTTAGACTTGGTTGTCACTTTCTTAAGGATATCTCATTGTTTTGAATACTCTTCATGTGATATGCAATATGAGTAAGGTGGGTGAGAAATAGCAAGATGGCAGAAGGAGAAAAAAAATGAGGAATTACAGGTCCTAAAATTCAAAGAAAAAGATGTTACTGTAGAAAATGTTATGCAAAGGGTGGGAAAACAACATTTTGTTACAGTTTATAAAAGAAACTATGCTATGTGGTTAACCAGAAGGAAGAGTATTGACCTAATAGCATATTAGACTGTTTTAATTCAAACCTACATTTAGACACTTTCTGGGAACATTTCACTCCCACCACAAGGATTGGGGAGAGAGAACTCAAACCTTTAAAACTTATGAATTAGAACCCCTACTAATAGATCTCTCTATTAGCCCCACAACTTGCACTCAGATCCTCTAAGAAAATGGGTGATACAATGGAAACTATTCAGTCTGTTTGTTGCTTCCTGAACTATTGAGGGCAACCCTTAAAAGGTTTTCGTCTACCTGGCTAGCTCAAATTAAAACCAGCAAAATATCTTTTTTAAATATTTCTTTTTCTTGTCACTGAACTTACTTTTTACATTCAGATAATAAAACCCAAAATCACATAGCAATAAAAATAAAATAACCAGACACAGTAACTTAATATTGTCTCAATAATATATGTGTGTGCATATGATATACTTATATCATTAAATTATAAATATTAAATATAAATATTCATATTATATAGCATATAAATGCATATATGTAGATACATGTGAAACTATAATCATGAGTCATCTAGTATAATAACAAACCCGCTAGTATACAAAATACCATGAGGTAAATTATAGACACCGTTTATCAATTATCAATTAAGGTTTGGACATACCTTAAATTTTGGTTTATCATAGCAATTTTCACATATTGTATTCCTTAAGTAAAGGAAACGATAAAAACCTAGGATCTCAGTATTCCAATGCACATCTACCACTGCAACTTCTATACCTCATTCCCAAGAAGCCCCGGGATATTAAATATGTTCAAATATCAATTCCTCTGGCAAGAGTACATGTTAAAGATACAACGCCAAGAGGAAATAAATGTATATTGAACTTATCAGGCCACAGGAAATGACACACATTCCAAGATGCTACTGTGGCATTTCATGATAAGGATTTTTGCCTCACCTCATACATTTATACATTCATTATTTTAGGTAAGAGTCTCACTGCAACTCTCATTGCAAAATGAATACAATGCACATAAGACTTCTAACAAATAGCAAATGCTAGAGTTCATAGAAAGGCATTGTATCATAGAAATGTATTTTTATCCTTCCCTAATATTCTTTGATGGAAGTATTTACTTAATTTTGTCATTTCAGTCAATTACGGTATATTTACAAAGTTGGCTTAATTGTCTTTAATTAAGAAATTAGTGTTCATATGTGTAACAATTTGAACATGTAATTATGATACCTAAATATATAATTAGAGTATGTTGAAATGATCAAAATCTTCATTATCTTACTGATTTTAAGAGTACAAGATATTTATTAAGCATCTCAAGCATCACTTACAATATTGTCTTCCAAATTGCTTACTTTCCAAAGTTAACAAGACTTGAAAGACAATTAAAGAGAAGCTAATGACAGAAGTCATGTATCCTACTAGGTCATAAAACAATTTTTGCTTATCACATCCTATGACATATCAAAATTCCTATTAGTAATAGCTCATGTTTCTTCGGATCAATCATTCAATTTATTAATTTATAATATACTCATTACTTAAAAGTTTTGACTGGGAAGAAATTTTTCTTAGTCCTGGAATTATGATACAAAAAAGTTTCAGTGTCTTTTGAAGGAGGAGGTTTCATTGTTTTTGCTTTTTTAGAAACTCATCCTTGAAAGAATAATGTGAACAAACTAATAGCAATTCAGACAGTGTAGGCAGAGGGGTCTTATAAACCTTTCTGTTCCTCACGGTGTTTGCTAAATGAGTAGATTAATAACAGTTATCTTAGTCTGAATCCTTTAAAAAGACCAGAGACTGAAGCAAGGATTAGAGTATTGACATTTTCTTTGAGAGGTGCAAGCTCGGGAAATGAAGATGTGGGAAGAAAAGGGGATGCACAATCTTGTGGCAAGGAAAAATGTGAGGAAATGCAATGAGTGTGTTGTTTGTGATATGCCTTTCTTCTGCATAACAGATTATCTGGAAGGTTTGCAAAGGAAAAACATACTTCCATTGCCATTCCCTGAGGGGAGAAATAATAATAAAAAATTATCTGTCTTACCCCTTCCTGTTTCCCATACGTCTAGACTCATGCCAAGAGGAACTAACTTTTCCACATGGCTGAGCTCCATTAGCTGACCCCAGTGGCTGCTCAGGAAGCCATACCTGAAGGCTAAAATTGGCCTTGGGAATTAAACACTTTACCAATGCCAATGAGTGCCTGGGTCCAAGGGTCAAGAAGTGGAGAGTCAAAGTTATGGTTAGAGAAAATGGGTTACAAGCAAAAAACTGTGGGGAGGCAAGAGTGTTATTACAAGACACTTTTCCAAGACCAAAGCTGAAGGATACACTTAAGCCTAGTAGGAAATGTGTAGGAGCAGTTGGTGTTTGAGGAAAGTCATGAGAGACAACAGTGATGAAGGAGACTGAGATTCACATGCTATTTCTGGGATAGAGAAATGCTAAATAGGCAGTATGCTTTCCTCCAATGGCCTTTTAAAACAAAACAAAACGAAAACAAAAACCCTGATTTTGCTAGTGATGTCTTCTCAAATGCCTCCCTAGTTTCTGGGCAAAGATAGATGAAGCAATGATAACACCCCATAAGTGATTGCTAAATGAATAAAGAGCCATTTCAGTGCCTTCTGGAAGCAGATAAAAGGATATTGTGTCTTTATACATTAACAAAGTATTAAAATGCCCAATAATCAACTAGTTTGAAAATGTCCCAAATAAGTTAACACAAAATACCAGCTTTTGGATTTTGGAAAAGTTTATTTTCAAAAAGGTTTTTCCTGAACTGGGACATAAAATATAAAGAAAAGTTTCCATGAAAATGCACTCTAACTTTGCTTGCAAAATAAGCCAACCTGTTAGAAACCTTGTAAGGCACCAATTTAATATCTCCCTCTGACCCAGTTCTTAGAAATTTGTTATCAAGTTACCTATTAATATAACTTACTAGTGCAAATACCCTGAATGTGGAGTGCTTATAATATTCAGGTTCCTATAAAAATAGCTATTGCCTCCCCTAAAGTAGAGCAAGTCTTCCCTTTCCCACAACCTAAATCTAATTTAGACAGACTTATTATTAATTCAGAATGCCAGAGAATCTAGTGCATTAAAAAAGAAAGCCTTGCAAAGGAAAAGCCATTCATTTATTGGGCATGAACCAAGAAGATAAGGTCCTAAAATCTAAAACACCTTAGTTCCCGGATTAAAAAAAAATAAAATAAAATCACATTAAGCAAATTGGAGAACTCTAACTTCTAATATAATCACATGATTTGTAACACTTATGAGAAACATTTCACACCCAGGTCTCCCAGGCCTTGCCCTTAATGCAGGCTTTCCTTTATACCTCTGAATTCACCTGAGACAATGTAGTAGAAATGATTCTAAATAATGAGTAGGACTTGTAAACATAGTTTTACAGGTAAAAATGATGGCATATTTCTTCTCAGTCACTGAAATGGGGCAAAATGGAAATAAGAATCAAGATATTCTTTTTGGAATGATCACAGATTATCACTTAGCTGCACAAAAATATTATAAATAAAATCTTTGTTATACAAATATATCTGTTCGTAATGGAAGTCGAAGTGTACTGTCAAAAAGTAGCAAATTAAAACTCCATATCCATGTATATGGCATGCACCATTCACCCAGTTGCTCATATCAAAATTCTTGAATCACCTCCATATGCAGCCCCTCAACAAAATTATCCACTGAAAATATATTTGATCTACTTTTTTCTACTATTCTAAATATTCATCTGCTTGCCCATGTCACCATCATCTCTCCCTGGACACAAGGTCCAGCTTCCAATCCTGACCCCTCTAATCTATGTCCCACATTGCATCCAGAGTGATCCTATTAAAACACAAGTCACATTCTAACTGCTTAAATCCTCTTTTGGCTTCCCATTGCCCAGAAAATGGAACTCACTCCTGTTCACCAGGCCCTGTATCCTTCTTCACATCTTGTCACCCACCCCCAGTCGCTGAACTCAAGGCAAACCTACTTTCCCGAAAGACACCAAGAGTCCTCGTGCTTCAGAGCCTGTACCCTTTTGCTGTCCCTCTTTTAACTTCATGCAAGCCTCTGCCTAAATGTCATTTCATCAGAGTAGGCTTCCCTGAACACTCTATTAAAAATAGCAGTTCCTATTATTCCCAATCACCACATCTACTCTAATTTTCTTCAGCACCCTTACCAATACCAGAAATCAGAACATACATGAATTAGTGTATTACCTGTTTTTCCCTAAAAAATATAACCTTCATGTGGGCTGAGATTGTGTAGGTCTTGTTGATTGCTTTATCCCAGCACAGTGCCTCACACTTAGTAGGTGCTTAATACTCACCTCCCTTCTATGACATGATGCTGTCTTTCTTTAGAATATTCTGGGTAAGTACTGACAAGCAGGAATTATCTCAGTAATGCCCCCATGTAATTCTAACTGGAATCTGTACTCTAAGAATTTCAAGGTCTTATGTGCTTACAAAACAAAAACAAAAACAAAACAACAACAACAAAAAATTACCCATTTAGGAATAGTAAAAACATCAACACTATTAATTAAAATGTTTGTGTTATAAATTACCCTATGGACTTCTCCAAAAAAATGTGGAAATGCTGTGTTCCCAGACAGGTATTTATTCAGAGAAGAGGATTTATGAAGACTTTAAAGTTTAGCGTGTTAGGAAGAATAGAAAGTAAAAGTTCAGGAACAAAAAGGAGATATATTCATTAACTTCTCCACATATAATTATGTAAAAACAAAATAAAACAACCCAAAAGATACTGTTTTTAGTAAAACTATGACTAATGCAGAGGACCCCAAATAATACAAAATAATTTATAATAATATTTTTTAAATTTATAGAAAGAATGAGCTAAGAGGTGGAAACTTTAATATGGGAAGAAATATCTCAATTTTTGTCATAAATAAATTGTGATCGGCTCTGCAAGGATCTGTTTATTCTTTACCACAAACTCCATTATTGGTATTTATGTGGCTAGGTTTAGTTATTCTTGAACAATTATCAAACATAAATTATATTCCACAAATTTGAGTGCTACTATTGCCACCATAAAGTTTTATTGAGGGCCTAATATGAACCTCATGCCAGCTTGGGGGAAACAAAACATATTATGTGACCCTGATGACCGTAACCTTTACGAAAGTCAAAATTTATTAAAAAAAAAAAATGGCTCGATAAGTGCTAAATTAAATTACGGACAAATTCTGTCACATTGCATTAGTTTCCTGGACTAGTATCACTGAGTTGAAACACATTATTTTAATCATAAATATTTCACTATAGGCTTCTACTGTAACATGTCTAATATAAATTACTGTACATTGTGTAAAATAATTTATAAACTTTCTAAGGGATGAGAAAATCAGCCTTCTCAAAAAGATGTGTTTGCATTGCAAACAAAAGGCAAGTAATATGCTTTGATCAATTTGATGTGAAACATAAAAAGTGTCTTTCGTATAAAACAGATACCAGGCATACAATTTTAATTGAAGAGAATTTTTGTTACTTCTTAATATTTCAAGGGAACACATACCAAAAGGAGTTGTAAGTCAGTTATTTTATTATTACTTTTGGCTATTTTACTATTACCTTGCAATAAGATAATGAATTTTCCTTTGGGGAAAAAACAGTCTTCAATGCTTAACAAATGAGATCATTCTAAATTAAATTATCTGCCCGAATAGACACTATTTTATTAAATATTTGATTGAATATAAGCTTTTTTCCTCCATATACACAAATGTTATTGCATCCTTGCTTTTTGAAACAACAGGCTTTATATCAAAATTGTATATCATTTTTTAAGGCATACTTTTTTTTTCCAGAGTTTAGTAGCAATCTTTTTCTCCATATATTTCAGTCCTTGAAACATATTGTGCACATTCAGTGTTATAAACTTGTCACTCAAATATCTGATACAACACAAAGTGATTTCACCAAAAATAATGGAAGGATAGACACTATTCTTGGTTAGAAACAGTTTTTGTTGTATTTTTTGGGACAGAGTCTCTCTCTGTCACCCAGGCTGGTGTGCAGTGGTGCGATCTTGGCTCACTGCAACCTCTACCTCCCATGTTCAAGCAATTCTTCTGCCTCAGCCTCCTCAGTAGCTGGGATTACAGGCATGCATTACCACTCCCAGCTAATTTTTGTATTTTTAGTAGAGATGGAGGTTTCACCATGTTTGTCAGACTGGTCTTGAACACCTGACCACCTGCTCCACTCACCTCAGCCTCCCAAAGTGCTGGGATCACAGGCATGAGCCACCACACCAGGCCAGAAACATTTATTAAGAAGAATATCGTGCTTGTCATGTTCAGTTTCTTAAACCGGGTTATCGTAATAATAAATAATAATAAAGAGTAACTAGATAATTAAAAAGTTCAAGAAGCATTGTATTTTGTCAGTGTCTGGGAAAATAGCACCCAATGTGCCTTTCTCTGTGGATGCTCCACTTAGGAAAAGGTACAAATTGGAAATGAAAAGGAACGTGGTATGGGAGTGGAGAGAAAAAGAAGTATTTGAAAAGAAGTCTCAGAAATCATGGATAGAAAACAATTAATGATTATGACTATGGAAGTAGTCTGTGTTTTAGAGTATTGCAGCCATAACTGAGAGGTTTTAGAAAAAAATACATTCCCAGAAAGGAAAATGTAAAGAGGAAGCAGTGTGCTAAATTGCTGTTGCTGTCTCCTGATCTCCCAATTAGTGAGCTCTTAGCCAACTCTCTTGAAAGCAAATACCTCTAAGGAGGGTGGTGTCACTTAATTATTCATATTTTATTGCCAATTACTTTAATCATATGGTTTCTTCATAACATTTGGCTGAATCAGCTAAATTTGGAAATGTTATGCCTACCATCCAACAGTATAAAGAGGCACATGTGTAATTTTAGAAAATGGGTTATTTGAAGGAAACTTGCTTCAGATATGTTTGTTGAAATAACTGAGGATTTTCAAGTTCTACTTGAAAACTTAACCTTTAGGAGAGGATGACCAACCCAGGAGATGGGCTTTCAGAGTTACCTGATGTTGCAAAGTTGATCATTTAAAAGGTTACTTTAATGCTTCCTTAAAGTAGGTATAATTAATTCAACTCTTAGAAACCTTAAGATGGCCTGGGGGAAGGGAAATACCTTAAGTAATCATAACAAAAGCTAAGTCTGTGCTTTAAGGTTGGAGGCACATTCAGGTAAAATGGTGAAACCATTGCTCTCCTGCAGCCTCCATTTACTTTTAGATAAACATCCAAACATCTCATACTGCCTCAGGCTATTTTCACAGGGCCAACTCCCTGGGACTTAGAAAAATCCTATATATTGCATTAAAATGTCAATTCCTTCACAGGATAGAAGAAATGTAAAAATTATTGTCTTTTTGTGTGTGTTTCTTTCCATTGTCAAAACTTGTTAATGTTAGAAAGGTTTTAGTTGTTTGCTTTAGCAAAGGTGTTTTCTTTACTTAAAGGTCACTCCTTGAACCAAAAGGTTAAGTCATCAGTGAATTATTTGTGGCCCAAATTATTTGTATGAATAATTATGTGAAAAGAGTAGAAATGTTGCCCCAAACACTTTCATCTTCCTACTCTTTTCCCCTGACTGACTGTCCTGCATTCCAGAATGTTTCATTGTATCATAAAACCCTAGCACATATTTTAGGATTTTTCCACTGAGGTAAAAATAATGTTTAATATTGAATTGAGAAAGTGATGTTTACCTACCAAGAACATTTTTACGTAGGGGAACAAAAACAAAATAGTTAAATTGAAATCCCTTTTTTACCATGAAATCGCTTTGTGATCATGAAGAAGGTACTCTTTTTTCTAGAACTTCATTTCCACATCAGTAAAATAGAGACAATTACATCCAACATAGAAGGCCATTGTGAAGAAAAAATGAGATGGTGCATAGAAAATGAGAATAAGTTTTGTTTTTATTTTCCGTAGTCTCTTTTCTGCTTCCCTGGCACTTCATAAAACCTACTAAGTGTCTTATCCTAATAACCTATTAAGATTGCTACTATTTCATTTCGAATAATTGTTCATACAGATTGTAACACCTTCCCCCACACATATAGGTTTGCAGTTCTGCTTTTCAATAATTATATAATTATTCAATGGTTTGATAAAACATTGCCTTGCATGGAGGATATTAAACTCATGAAACCAAACACTCCAACAATTTCAAGTGGCGACTGGAGACCAATGGTAATAGGACATACATGTGATTATTTCATCTCTGCCTATAGCTATACCATTATGCTCTGAGTCTTACTTTATGGCTCTGTAAAAAATTAGATGACCACTGCAATTCTTTCTAGCTTAATAATTCTAAAATTTATGATCTATAAATAATCTATTCCTACCCCTGATGATTTTCCCTTGATGGCATTTAGCAGGCTTGATAATAGTTTCTTTATTTAGCTCTCTCTTGTGAGAGATTCTGCTTTTGAGGGGACAAACTTACCTGTTTTGTTAATTATTTTATCTCCAACAGTTAGCGCAGCGCCTGACACATAGTAGTGAGAGACAGGACTAACTGGATTTCCTAGGCCAACTAAGAATCTCTAAGTCTAGCTGGGAAGGTGACCACATCCACCTTTAAACATGGGGCTTGCAACTTAGCTCACACCCGACCAATCAGAGAGCTCACTAAAATGCTAATTAGGCGAAAACAAGAGGTAAAGAAATAGTCAATCATCTATGGCCTGAGAGCACAGTGGGAGGGGCTATGATTGGGATATAAACTCAGGCATTCCAGCTGGCAACTGCTACCCTCTTTGTATCTCCTCCCTTTGCATGGGAGCTCTGTCTTCACTCTGTTAAATCTTGCAACTGCACTCTCTTTTGGTCCGTGTTTGTTATGGCTCAAGCTGAGCTTTGGCTCGCTGTCCACCACTGCTGTTTGCCACCGTCACGGACCCGCTGCTGACTTCCATCCCTCCGGATCTGGCAGGGTGCCCACTGTGCTTCTGATCCAGCGAGGCACCCATTGCCGCTCCCAATCAGGTTAAAGGCTTGCCATTGTTCTTGCAGAGCTAAGTGCCCGGGTTCATCCTAATCGAGCTGAACACTAGTCACTGGGTTCCACGGTTCTCTTCCATGACCCACAGCCTCTAACAGAGCTATAATACTCACCGCATGGCCCAAGATTCCATTCCTGGGAATCCGTGAGGCCAAGAATCTTAGGTCAGAGAACACAAGGCTTGCCACCATCTTGGAAGCAGCCCGCCACCATCTTGGGAGCTCTGGAAGCAAGGACACCGCCCCCCCCAACCCCGTAGCAGTAGGCAGAAACTACCTGCAGAACTATAATGTACTGGCTTAACAAATGAATAATGCCCAATGTATTATTATAGAGAAGATAATACAAGTCAATTAATTTTAATGTATTTAAGTAAAATTCTATTTACCCTAAAGCAATGTATTTTCTGTATAAGTTATGCACCCTCTGGAATTAAGTGAATAAGCCTTTATGTATCCAATTTTACGTTCTTGCAATTTTTATGTATATATCTGTCTTTTCTACTAGAACGTCTTAGCTATTTGAAGGCTTATCTCTGGCCTCTGGTGTCTAACATACATTTTTGGCCACATATACTAGAATACTCTATAATTTTCCATTGAAAGAATCTCATTTACATACTTACAAATATAATTGTCTTAATTATTTAAAATTAATTTTGCTTATATCTGTAAAGGTAAACTGAGGCTGGAGCCGAACCGGGAAAGAAGACACAAGGCAAATGGCAGTGAGAATAGCCTTTTATTAGGGCTTGCGAGCGAGGTTCTTCGGTCCAAAGGCGTGGGCCGAGGAAGTTGCGCTGAGGGAGGAGGGTAGGGGCTTCTTATAGCCTGAGGTAGGGAAGTTGGTTGTGCAAATAGGGCCTGGGGTGTCTTGAAACTACTAGGGCAGGAGTTAAGTAAGGGTCACGAGGAAGGGGTCTTTGGAAACTGTTAACGGAAACTGCTGTTTACCAACTTGTGGAATGCAGGTGAGCTACAGGTCATGGAGGAGTGTGGTTGCCCAGTCGGAACTCTGACGCATGTAAGTCTGCGGGTGTGTACAATGGTGAAGGGAGTCTTTAACAAAAGGCCTGCTACGCCGGGTAACGCCGCCATGTTGGGTCTAGATTTCTGCCTAACAATATCCTTTTCATTTGACTCTTGTATCTGTGTCAATACTGATTTCCAAAGCTTCAGAAAATAGAGTCAGCCTTTATGGCAAACATATTGTTGTCTAGGTTATAGCACACAGACCAGCTGGTATTTTTCAATGACATGTCATCATGATTAAAGGTGTAGAAGATGCTATCCTGTGAAAAGGTTTTGAAAATGTGGGTTCTGTGTCTGTATATTTTTATATACACATCCCAAAACAGTATTTTGTTCCCATGTTCTCTTAGAACAAGACCATTTATATGTGAATTTTCTTCCACCTCTTCCATCCCTAAGACAGCAAGACTAAGTCCTCCTCTTCTCTTCCTCCTCAGCCTATTCAATGAGAAGACAAAGATAAAGACCATTATGATGATTCACTTCCACTTAATAAATAGTAAACATATTTTCTCTTCCACATGGCTTTCTTTTCATTTCTTTTTTGATTTGTTTTTGAGACAAAAGTCTCATTCTGTCACCCAGGCTGGGGTGCAGTGGTGCAAACATGGCTCACCACAGCCTCGACCTCCCAGGCTTAAGCAATCCTCCCAATTCAAGTCTCCTGAGTAGCTGGGACTACAGGCACATGTCATCATGCCTCGCTAATTTTTAAATTTTCTTTTGTAGAGATGAGGTGTCCCTGTGATGAGCCCAGGCTGGTCTCGAACTCCTGAGTTCAAGGGATCCTACCCCCTTGGCCTTATGAATTTCTTCATAACAGTTTCTTTTTTTTATCTTCCTTTATTGGGTATAATACATACAACATACAGAATATGTGACAATTTATGTTGCTGGTAAGGCTTCTGGTCAACAGTAAGTTATTAGTAGTTAAGCTTTGGTGAAGTCAGAAATTATACATGGGTTCTCGACTGTGTAGGGTCCATGGCCCCTACCCACTGGGTTCTTCACGGGTCAACTGCACAATTAATTCATGATATAGAGGGAGAAGGATAGAATAAAGGACTTCAAAGTTCCTTCCTAACTCTAAACAACTATGAAATAAGAAAATTTTTTATGTCCTGACACAGAAAATTGTTCAAGACATATTTTAAGTGAATAAAAGTAAGTTATAAAACTGTAGGTACACAGTGGTAGTATTTTTTGTAAATATATAGGATTTTAAATTTATTCTTATTTCTAACATTTAAAAAAAAAAAAAAAGTTAAAATCGTTCATTACCTAGTTGGAAATTCACTCAAATATGGCAACATCCTATTTGTAATGGCGACCATTTGCTTGAGAAAATAATGGTAATCACTTACAGAGGTCTCCATTCAAGCATTTTAAAAAATAGTTTTATGAACATTAACTCATTTAATATTCACAACAACCCTACAAAGTGATTGTCATTATCACCTCTTTTTGCAGATGAAGAAATTGAGGTAAGAAAAGCAAGTTTCTTGCTCAAAGCCACATAGAGCTAATGATTAGTGGAGATGAGCTTCACAGAGAGATTCTTTGGCTCAGAGGCCAGTTTTCTCCAAGTCCACTTCCTACACTATGCTGCCCTATGCTCTTCACTCAACAGCCCACTCCAAACAGTAACCTGATATTTATGCTAATCAACAATTTGATTTTATATTTACTTTCTATCCATTTATTTTACAAATATGCTTTGAACACCAATTATGTGCAAAACACAGCTTTATCTCCAGTAATTGATGAGTCCAGCTTTTCAGGTTTGTTCCCATTAATAGCTAGCCCAAAATTTATCAGTCCTTCTCAGGATCCTGATCTCGTCATTTCACAACCATTTCTAACATCAATATTGGTAGAAAATAAGAGGCATTTGTAGGCTGCTAGTAGAGATATAAGGGCACCTACTTCATTACCCTCCAGAAGGCTGCAATTTCCCAAACTCATTTCTTGCAACTCAAAATACCCACGTATTAGAACAGGTACTGTATGCATACCTACAGTGAATTGTTAGAAGAAACTACTGACAGGTATAGGAGGTTGAGCTAGATGACTCCTGAGGTTCGTCCAGATAAGTGTGGGAAGAGCCAGTTACTTACTATCTCTTGCCATGGAAAGAATAGCACTTTCCCTGGGAATGAAGACTAGTAATAAGGTCAACAAACTGCAAAAACCAAATGACTCCTCCCTTCATTTTTTAAATAAAAGGTGTATTTAAAGATGTATTAAGGTTTCCAAAGGAAAGAAGAAGAAAGGTTAACAGGAAAGAATAAAAACCCTTTAATTCTGAAGCAGGTAATGAAACACAAACACACATACATACACACACAAGGACGTATCAACAAAAAGCCAGATGATCCCTAGGAGTATAATAGGTAGCACAGGGTGAGACTGCAGTCCTGGGTTTGGAGAATAGGAAGATTCTCCATAATCTACCCGATGCCTATAGCCAAAGCAAGAAGTTACTGCTATATTGTGCAATCCTCAGTTACCAGATGGGCATTGCACACATTTTTCTGTTGTTGGTGTGTTTTTCTGTGAATAAAAATTACTTTCTACCATGTAATGTTAAGGTTCTACTTCAGGCTGTATCTTAACCAGTGTCTTTTTTTTGAGACAGGGTCTCACTGTGTCACCCAGGCTGGAGTGCAGTGGTATGGTCTCAGCTCACTGTAACCTCTGCCTCTCAGGTTCAAGCAATTCTCCGGCCTCAGCCTCTTCAGTAGCTGGAAGTACAGGCACCTGCCACCATGCCCGCTAATTTTGTAATTTTAGTAGAGGTGGAGTTTCACCATGTTGGCCAGGCTGGTCTCGAACTCCTGACCTCAAACGATCTGCCCACCTTGGCCTCCCAAAGTGTTGGGATTACAGGCATAAGCCACCATGTCCAGACTAGTTTCATTTTTTAAATATCAGTACATATTATTATTATTATTATTATTACTTTAAGTTCTGGGACACATGTGCAGAATGTGCAGGTTTGTTACATAGGTATACACGTGCCATGTGGTACACCCATCAACTCGTCATCTACATTAGGTATTTCTCCTAATGCTATCCCTCCCCTAACCCCCTACTACCTGATAGGCCCTGGTGTGTGATGTTCTCCTCCCTGTGTCCATGTGTTCTCATTGTTCAACTCTCACTTATGAGTGAGAACATGTGGTATTTGGTTTTCTGTTCCTGTGTTAGTTTGCTGAGAATGATGGTTTCCAGCTTCATCCATGTCCCTGCAAAGTACATGAACTCATCCATTTGTATGGCTGCATAGTATTCCATGGTGTATATGTGCCACATTTTCTTTACCATTCTATCATTGATGGGCATTTGGATTGGTTCTAAGTCTTTGCTATTGTGAACAGAGCTGCAATAAACATACGTGTGCATATGTTTTTATAGTAGAATGATTTATAATCCTTTGGGTATATACCCAGTAATGGGATTGCTGGGTCAAATGGTATTGTTAAATAAGTGAAAAAATAAAGACAGAAAATAAATATAACATATATTATACAAGGAGTAGGAGAGAAAAACGAAGAATTTATCTTACAAAAAATGAGAAACATCAGGTGGAATAATAGGAATGGAAAATTATAATGTAAAAAGCATGCCTCTTTCCACATCTTATATAAGCCTCACAGAACAGAGAATATCATGTTAGAAAGTTTTGGAAAATAGATTAATGAAAGAAGATTTTTTTTTTATGTGAATTTGCAGAAAATCATAGCTAGATAGTAGCCACAAGGTAATAATTTAGACAGAGCAAAGCTAAATATAAAGTTATACTTTTAAAAAGTTATATGACAAATTAATATCTAATTGAAGTTATACAGTTTTATAGTAATAAAATAAGTCTTAAAATTGGCAGATGACTGGCATCATGCAAACTATATTGTCTGAGTTTTGAAGGAAGGAAGGAAGGAAGAAAAAGAAGAAAAAAAGAGAAAAGGGGGGACAAGATGATGGAGTTAGCTTAGTTGTGAGTAACAACACTACTTGATTGCGGCTTGCAGTGTGTATACTCCTCTGTTCAAAGCACTCCAAATAGCTTCCTGGCTTAGAATAAAACCCAATGTCATTTCAATAGACAACATGGCTCTGTGTTTATGGGCCCTTTGCTTCTCAGATCTTATCTCTTACACTCTCATAGCCCACACCAGTCCCCTCACAATGACACTTTACTCAGTAATACTTGTGTGATCTCACCTCAGAGACCTTTCCCTTGCTGTTTTCTCTTCCAGCATCACTCCTTTGCCTCCTTTAGATTTTTGCTCAAATATCAGCTTCTTACAAAGGTTTTCCTAAACATTTAATTGGATCTTATTTACCCCTTGACAACCTCTTACAGCTCTCCCCACCTACTGTTCTTATATTTTATTAAATATGTTTATTGTCTCATGAACATTAGAATGTTCATGAGGACAGGAATTGGCATCATTTTGTTCATGAGTGGTTTGCCTAGAACAGTGCCTGGCCTATAGAGTTACTTTAACACAATTTTTGTCTGAAAAGACAGGAAAAACAGAGGAGTCTGGGCATCAGAAAGAGAACCTGAAGCCTTATGTCAGTTCTTTCCAGAGTGTTTGGTAGCACTGGTCTCCACATACTTTTTGTTCATATCTCTCCTAGATGACTTTTGAAAAAACAGATACTTCTCATATATTTTTATTGATATCTAATATTATTTTCCTAAGTTTAACTAGTTGCAAAGATGCATTTTAGCTACTGAGATTTGAAAGTAAAATGGTTACATCACCACTTTAAATAGGTCCATGGAATATACAATCTGATACTCAATATCTTTCACTGGAAAAC
This sequence comes from Macaca fascicularis, assembly GCF_037993035.2. Classification (NCBI taxonomy): domain Eukaryota; kingdom Metazoa; phylum Chordata; class Mammalia; order Primates; family Cercopithecidae; genus Macaca; species Macaca fascicularis. The sequence continues at coordinate 115,195,309 of NC_088381.1, forward strand.
ATGCCTTCTTTAATAGAAATGTTATGTTATTTCTTTTTCTCCTTGGATCATTTTCCATGGCACTTTTCTCCACAGAATTTTATCTTCGTGTAATATGTTCATATGCTAGAAAATCATTTACTAATTATGATTTCATATTACATGGTGTATTAGTCTGTCCTCACATTGCTATAAAGAACTACCTGAGATTGGGTAATTTATAAAGAAAAGAGGTTTATTTGGCTAACGGTTCTGCAGGCTGTATAAGAAGCACGGCTGCAGAGGCTCAGGAAACTTACAATCATGGTGGAAGGCAGAGAGGAAGGAGGCATATTTTACATAGAGCAAGAGGAAGAGAGTGAAGGGGGAGATGCTACACACTTTTAAACAACCAGATCTGAGAACTCACTCACTATCACAAGAACAGCAAGGAAGAAACTCACCCCACGATCCAATCACTTCCCACCAGGCCCCTCTTCCAACACTGGGGATTATAATTCGACATGAGATTTGGATGGGGACACAAATCCAAACCATAGTCACATGGGAAGTGGGAAAATGTAGGTTTTTTGAGACTGAGAATCTTATCACTAAAACTATATTAGTACAGACTTGATTTACACAGTATAAATGTATTATATAATGTGAAAAGTATTTATTGGAAATGCATCAGTTAATCAGATGGATGAGGCTATTTTTTTTCCAATTAATTCATGTACTTGGAAGATCATCACTTGTTGCTGGAATGGAACAGAGGGTTCACTAGGCTGCTTTTTTTTTTTTTTTTTTTTTTTTTTTTTTCATTTTTCTAATTAAGAACTGAGAAATTTGCTCACATAATAAGAATACGGAAATTTTAATTCCTGGAAATTCTTCCAAGCTACAAAAAGAATATACAGCGCCATACTAAATAATCAAAAATTGTTTCCCGTAACCTGTCAGCTGAAACTCTATTAGGCATATCTTCAATTATGTTGAAAACAGAAAGAATTGAAAACCACCTTAGTTGCAGAAGAATCTGTTACTCAAACCTAAAAGCTATTTACTGTTTTCTGCACCAAGACCAAATTCCATTTGTTTAGTGCCCTGGAGCGTTTTGTTGTTGTTGTTGTTATTGTTGTTGTTGTTTTCCATGGACTAATGTACCAATAATATGATTAAGGTTGCTCAGTATGTGGATTTTTTTCTCTTTTATAAAGAGATAAGAGTGATTATAATGGGTGGGGGAGGAGAACTTAAATCTCATCAACTCTTTCTGAAGCAGATCAATTTTAGGAAACTATACACATACAGGTTGTAGATATTTAGGTTGATTCCTTAAAAATATACTTCTACTTGCATACCCTTGTTTGAAGCTTGTACTTTAAAACAAGCAAATCAAAATAACCAATCCTATAAATAAGTGTCCTAAAATGTGTACCAAAAAGATATGTTTGAGAAATGCTACTTTTGCTTTTCCCCTTAAAAAACTCACAATGTTCATTGTTGGCATATAATGAACATATGGGTGTTCTTTGGTAAAGAAACCTGTTTGGCTTGTTTAACACAGGCTTTCTAAATCAAATTTGAACACAGGACACTTTTCTCTTGTGATATTATTTGACAACCCATAGTACTAATATTCCATTGGTACACATTTTGCACTATACTAGATGTGGCTGAAAAGAATGGCTATATATAAAATAGGAACTCAGAAGAAAAGTGGCTTTAGAAAATAAGGGCTCAATGACACTGGTTGCTGAAGTCATAGGAAAGTGAATGTTGATAACTATGGAAACTGAGAGAGTAGAGCGGGACCCAGGGGCTGAGCAGGATGTTGCATATTTAGAACAGAAAGAGGTCTAGTTGAAGAAATATGGGGGAAGGGAGAAGACTCAATATTGCCACCAAGCTATTATATAAGAGACTTTGACAAGACGATCTAACATCTAGGATATTTCATACATATTCAACAGATAAGCTGCTGCTGAGAATATTCTTTCATTTTGAAGCTGGGGGCGGATGGGGAGCCTAGACAAAAAATAACTCTGCATCTCCAGAGATCAAGGGAGTTAAGAAAATTCATTCAGTCTCAAATGGTGCTAGATGGAAAAATGGTAATTTAGAGGAGGAGAAAAAGGATAGCATGGCCCAAAATATAAGAATATGTGAAAAACTGACCTGCCTGGAGAAAATGAGTACAAAGTCCAGATGAGAGCAATGAATCTTTAAATTGATGCAAGATGAATTAATATGTGAGATGTGGGAAATTTAACTTGTTTTGTTTTTTGTATATAGACAGCTTTCTCTCTGAGATTCCCTAGCACTATAATCAAATTTTGTGTGCTCAATGCAGTGCATATATTTTGGGGGAAAAAAGTGACATAAGAGAAGTAAAAGACGACAGTCAAGCTTTAAGCAGGAGGTGGAATCTTTACTGAGCCTCTAAAGGACACAGAAGTCACCTAAGACACAGCGCTGATAATAAGATGTGCCCAGAAGGTGTCTCTCTTGAAAGACTTTCTATAATGTACCTGTTCTCCTCTCAGTACCCAGAGTGTAATTTTTAAAGGTTTAGAAACATTACAGAAAAAATTACAAAGATAAGTAAAGGAGAAAAACTGAATAGCATAGACAGCACCCATAGTGAAAAAATACAATTTTTGTCTATATATTACCTGTAACATTTAGATCAGCATCCTTCTTAGAGTTCTCTGAACATATATTTGACAGGAATGGACTGGATCTGAACACACTGTAAACTGAGAGCTGATACTGGATGTCACTGCATTGACTCCTCAAGCAAACCTACATTTTCAGGGTGGCTTTGTAATATGTATCCCCTTTGTACATAGTACCTTGTACTATGGTCAGTCCATAGCATTACTAAAGAATGCAACTACCAGCAAAGATTTAAATGTGGAATCCAAGAGACAGATTTTATTTGGCTTTAATATCAGTTACTATGACAACAAATGGGCTATTTAAAGTTGTTAGCATTCTAGCCCACTGAGTTAATAATATGGACAAGAATGGCATAAAAGTTGAGCAAAAGCAAATTACCTCAATGTCATATCACATAGCAATGACAATGAAAGCTGTGTAGGCTTAAGAGGGTTCAGAGGGTTTGGAAAAACATCGTTAGGAAGGACAAATCCATCAAAAACAATAAATAGTCTTATTTATAACTAGCAGTACATTTTTGATGTCTCCTCAATATCATGTTCTTCAGGCTGTTTAAAATGTTTCTATAATGTACCTGTTCTCCTCTCAGTACCCAGAGTATAATTTTAAAGGTTTAGAAACATTATAGAAAAAATTACAAAGATAAGCAAAGGAAAAAACTGAACAGCATAGACAACACCCACACTGAAAAAATACAATTTTTGTCTATATAGTACTTGTAACATTTAGATCAGCATCTTTCTTCTTAGAGTTCTCTGAACATACATTTGACGGGAATGGACTGGGTCTGAACACATTGTAAACTGAGAGCTGATACTGGATGTCACTGAATTGACTCCCCAAGCAAACCTACATTTTCAGGGTACCTTTGGCTTCAGATTTAAAACAAAACAAAACAAAAAGTCAAATTGGAACATAAATTGGCATTTAGCTAGAATCTTACGACTGCATGATCTCCGTTTACTAATTATCCCGTTTCCATCTCAAGCACATGGTCAAGAGTGAAATGTGCAATTAGATCTTGGATATCCAGAAGATTTTAACAAGGAAAAAGGTGATGCAATAAGTAAGGATCAAATTTTATAAGCTGTTGTTTGAAAGATTCATCTGCTAAAAGCAGCAAAGAATGGTATATCATAAGATGTTAAAGCAGATGGCCTAAGTCACAGTGCTACATTACACAAGTATGAAGACTAGAACTGAAATAGCCTAAGTAATATTTTTATTAACAAGATGCCAAGTACAGCAGTAAAAATACCTTTAGGAAGAAATCTCACTTCAAAAAAGGTTTTTCCTCTTTACACTTGATGCTATTTTCTGAATTACTCTTGGTCTGTTGCATATGTTTAAGCGTCTGGGTGCTCACCGTGCCCAGATGAAAGAAACTAACCCCTTTCCTTAAATGAGGGCCTCCTTGTCTTATGAGCCCACCTGTGTGATGGAGATAAATGAGAGTAAACTAAACCAGCAACCTAGGAAATAGTGCACTATACTGTATAATCTGCAGATAATTTTTTGCACAGTAAACAGGGAGAGTGGGGAACTCAATGGTCTTTGAATTAGTTATAAAGAAAGCAACACTCATTAAGTCTGTAGTGACACTAAATGTTGCTGGAGTGATCTTAAGATTATAAAGGTGATGCCAGGTGGTCACTTCCAGAATCCAGACACACAGTAGTGGCTGTAAACAGAGAGCTGTGATTACCCACAGACATTTCAACTACAAAAGCAGGCTACGACAAGCAGATCAGAGAGCTGACACTCAGACATGCAAAAGAGTTTTTCAAATCAGAAAACAGGCTAAGGCTGACAAATGGATTCACCTATATAACCCTATCAATACATATTGTTCACTAATATGTGTGTATTCATTCATCTATGGATTATACTTAGAGACCATTGTGGGAATGGTGTAGTGGTTAAAAGCATGGAATTTCAAGTCAGACAACCTGGTTTTGAATTTTCAGCTCCTCCACTCTCGATGAGTTAACATGACTTAATCTTGGCTTTATTTGTATTTTTCTCACAAGGCTATCCCAAATATCGAATGTGTTTAAAGCCCTTAGATCAGTGACTGACACAAAATTTACATTATACACTGTTTGATGTTACTATAAAATAGTATGTGCATTGTAAAATATATATAAAATAGAAAAATGATGCAAATAGGCACCAATGGAAATTCTGATGTTTTTCTCTCTTGCTCCATGAATTTGCTTGGGCAACACCACCTAGGCCATCAAACTGAAGAACAGAAGTTCAATAGGGAAAGTTTTGAGCAAAGTACAGTCAAAAGACAAAGATGGCAGACCTTATTCAAATACAGAACAGGAAAGTTAAGACCAAAAGTTCATAATATTTGGCCTGACAGGCCCTGGTGTCTTGGACTTCACTTTCATGGAGATGAAGAGAATAGATTTCAAAGCTTAATATCATTATATGCGAATCCTATATCTATCTCTCTTTATTAAAATTTGGCTTTCCTTACAGCTTTCTAGCAAGGAAAAAAAGTCATAGCCAAAGAATGATACTACCTCTTCGGCAGGTAAATGGATCATAATACATAAATTAATCATCATTCTGCTTATAAACTCAAAATTATCGTGAGTTTTTTCAGCATGAGTCAGCCTCCCTAGTTCATTGCAAAGTTTGAGTTTTAGGGCCTATCAGGCTGTGGGGTAGATCCTGGACAAAGGCAAATTTAGCAGGGTAATTCTTGCCTTTGCCTGCCTGCCAGTCTGGCTGTATTGTCCTGGTGACATCCAGTTTCTAAGATGCTATGACTTTAAGTTTTCTAAGTTCAATCTGGCACTGCATAGTTGGGTCAATAAATTGGAAATTCCTCCTTTATGTTTCATGTCTCACAATCTTAAGAACCTAGATTTACTTAGGTATGTGGATTCAAATTATAAATTGTTACTTTGTTTCCACCGCCCCCACCACCGCCACCCATCCCCCATCCCCAAAAGCCTTATGATCTCATCACCTAAGAAAAGTATTCAGGACACAACTATAGAGTAATATGAAGCAATATTTTTCAAGCTTCTCTTAGAAAATGTGTGATTTATATTTTCTGGCTGAAGGATTATCTTTTGAATCAGAAAAGTCTTTGATCTACTACTAGTTTTTTAGTGTTTCAGTGGAGTCCTCATTAAAAAATGAGGGTAGGACATTTTTATTATATTTAATTTTATTATATTTATATCCCTATTATAGGGTAGGACAACTGATGATATTCTTTATTTTATGACCATTACTGTGATTGTCATACATGCAAAGAGCTAGAAAGTTCCAATAGATTAATCTGCATTGGATTTTCTTAGGCCAACTCTCAGGCTTCATTTCATGGTGGTGATCACATCTGAATAGCAAAAGCATCACATTTGCCTTGCAGTTGTCAGAAGATGATTTGCCTTGACAAATACTCACTTGTAAGTCAACATTTTTTGCTATTCTTTATATCAAGATGAAAAATTAATTTATTAATTTTACCCTAATTTTTACCATTTGTCATTTACAATTTTTACCAAAAATAACAATTCAACTCTAAGTTCAAAAACCCCAACAAGCACCAACCTGTGACCACGCTTCCATCTGTGGAGCAGTACAAGCTTTCAAAGTCATGTTCCGTTATGTAACAGGTTTCACTAAAATGATGATATTCAAACCACTTTTTTTATCACAGAATTTACCCCATTACCATTTCTCAAACCCATGAAGAAAATTAAGGCTATTTAAGTCAGCGTGTCCTTGTGTAATAATTTAATAACTGCAATTGTTTTCAAGAAGCAGAGAGGCATTAGTTTTGAAATCTGTCCTGTATTTGTACTTCTGAAACCCATCTATAATGAACTCACTAATAAATCACATACTGCTGAAAATTTCTTCATGAGTTTTTCTGCTCTAAAATCTTTGGCAAATGGATCATATCACTATAGACATCATCAGTAAAAGATAAGAAACAAAAAATTATAAAAGAGCAAAACTACTAAAATTCATAAGTATTTCCTCCAGGTAGGCTAAAAATATTGGGTTGACTTTAATTTTTCAACCATTTCTTAAAGCATATTTTTGCAACACAGTAAATTTGGTCTTCTATGACATTACCCAAAGAGGATACTTTTAAAGAAGACTTTCGACATCCAATGTACTCTAAGCCTTATCTACAGTCTAGGGCTGAACTAAGTTTTCTACGTCCAAGTCTTACCTTCTAAGGAAGTGTCAAATAATTTAAAATACTTTCTTAGTAATTAGGGCTTTTCATTGCATTGACTCTAGTCAATATCTTTCACTTTAACTTTGAAAAATATTTGTGATTTTTTTCTCTAAAAATTTTATGATTTTATTTTTATTTTATTTTATTTTTATTGTGGAATACATATGCAGAATGTGCAGGTTTGCTACACAGGTATACATGTGCCATAGTCACTTGCTGCACCCATCAACTTGTCATCTACATTAGATATTTCTTCTAATGCTATTCTACCCCTAGCCTCCCATCCCCCAGACAGGCCCCGGCATGTGATGTTCCCCTCCCTGTGTCGATGTGTTTTCATCGTTCCACTCCCACTTATGAGTGAGAACATGATTTTATTTTTTAATGTTGCTGTAAGAAGGTACCTATGTTCAGTGTTATGCTGGTAAATGTTTAACAACTAGCTCTGTAAACAAATCACACCAAGCAAAACAAAAAGCTTTGATTTGTAGCATTTGCCAATTTCTATGATGAAATATTCTCAACAGGACAGTTTTCAAATTACCACTATAATGGCATTGAATGCAGAGTTAGGAAGAGATGCACAGTACATCATTACAGAGCATTTCCATCGTATGGATTCAGTAGACATAAATAATTTCAAGAGCATTGGTAATAGAGTAAAAGAATTATGAAGTGATTAGTTTTGAATATGTATTACATTTGGTTTTAATATATTTAATTGTAACACCATGTAATTTAATTTGTAATAGTCATTGTGTTTAAGAATAATCTTTCACAGGCCATTAAGAGATGGCTCTAGCACATCACTCCCTGTGTTATACAGTTAATCACGATTTAATATCATATGTCTCTCCATGATAGCAAAGTTCATATTTTAAATATCCATATAAAAAACATTCTAGAGAGTTTTCATTGGTTGGTCTATTTTCTATTGATGGTAGTTTGAGTATTCTACTATATTATTTGCTTTTAAGCTCATGGAGAAGACCCTAAATGTAATGTCATAAACCTGACATTATTGTGGAAGCCAGTGTTTAACTTTGTTTTGGGAGTTGCATTTTTTTTTAACTGATTAGCTTATCATAGGATAAAATTATTTTATTTAAAAACTGACCAGCCAAATCTGAAAACTCCTAGAGAAATCACAACTACACCGTGAGGGGTGGTGACATTACTATAATCTTATCTCACGTTAGAGGTCTTCCATGTTAATACCAACTAAACTAATGTGCCCAAGTTCCAATAACACAGAAGTTTAAAATTTTCCAATCAAGCACTCTTCAGACCTTTAAAAACCAAATCACAAATCACAATGCCTACAATGTAAGATATACGGAAATCATAATCTCTAGCCTCCACAAATCTTTACAACTGTTATTACAACTAATGCTATTAATTGCAAACACTATGAGCAAGGCATGGGTCTAGGATTAAATGAGGTCATATAATCTTTATATGTCATATAATCTTTATATGTTACCTCATTTAATCCTCACAGCCAAATAGGGAGGTACCTCTTATCTTCAATGTATAGGTGGACAAACAGATGTAGTTTAAATAGACTAAGTAGCCCAGATTATTGCAGGGATAAAACTGGAACCCAAACCCAGGTCTGCCTAACTCCCAAGCCCATTCTTTACTCCAGAACATTTATTGTCATATTATCTCTACTCACCTGTCCTCCATCTACCCAGTGTTCAAACTAGAAACCCCAGATTTACTTAATTTGGTCTAGTCCTTCACTCCCTACATATACTCAATCACTAAATCCCATAGGCTATACTTCTAAAATAAGTCTCAGACAAGTTCATCTCCACTGCCGCTACCCTGGTCAGGCCACCATTATATCTGACCAAAGTAACTATGAGTCTTCTACTTGGTCTCCTTCCCTTTCATCTTGCCACTATTCCCTGCCTCCTCATGCTCATCCATTCTTTAGTATGTAGCTAGAATAATCTTTCTGAAATTAAAATCTGATTCTGTCAATATCATAATTAAAGTATTTCAGAGAGGACTCAACTCCAAAGTCCTTATGTAGATTTTCCTCAGCTCTTCAGGATCTGTTCCCTGTAATCGCTTCAGTCTCTGGAATTACATTTTCCCCTCTTATAGTGACCAATTTCTGGTTCTCTGAAGGTGTCAAGCTCTTACCATCTAGCTTCTGAACAAGTAATTTTCTCTGCCTGAGGTGCTAATCTTCTGCTCCTACTCTTCTCTAACACTTCCACTCTAATTTGATTAATTATTCACCTTTCAACTTCACTCTCTATGGATAGCCTTTTTGGAATCTCAAAGTCTAGGAGAGATGCTCTGCCTTCATGTTATCCAGAACAACCCCATTGAGAACACTTAGAACACTAACTCCTAATTTTCCTGTTCTCTGAAGTCAGAAACCATGTCTGTCTTATTTTTCTCTATATATCTAACTTTGGATATAGTGGCTTACATAGTAATGGTAATCACTAAACATTTGTTGAATGAATTGATGAGTTTATTCTGAGGATTAAAAAGGGATGATTACATGAAGTACCTGGTAACACTGTCCTTGTTAAGAATCTAACCATCTCTATAGACACAAACGTGGGGTAGGGAAATGACACAGTAAAAGCTATTTTGACCTATCCACTGTGATCTCAAAATATGATCTTTTTTTGGTAAATACACAGTTTTTAATCATAATTATATGAATGTGGAAATATTTTAAGTGAAAAAAAAGTCTTTAAAATTAAGATCACAAAGCCAATTTAATCACTTGGGAAGGAAATGAAATGATTTTAAATTCCATTAAAATTCATTTTGTTGAATATTTTCATTTGTATCCATCATAACTAATGTTAATGATATAAAAAATTTGACTCATTGATTTAATTTTGTCCATATCCAATTTTTAATTGTTACTTATGTCTTTTTTTTCTTTTCTTTTCTGGTCACTGCGACTATTGATTTCTAATTTCTCATGTCACAAATGGCAAATAGAAAATTTGTCACAATAATTTTTCAATTATTTTCTGGAAATAATGTTTTAAGTGTATGCATATCTGAATAATATCTGTTTTTATAGGTTACTTCTAATGAACACACACATGCCATTTTGAAAATCCCATAGAAAACACAATCTTCTCTCAATTGTTTTTCTCTTTTTTTTTTTTTTGAGACGGAGTCTTGCTCTGTCGCCCAGGCTGGAGTGCAGTGGCCGGGTCTCAGCTCACTGCAAGCTCCGCCTCCTGAGTTTACGCCATTCTCCTGCCTAAGTAGGCCTAAGTAGGCTACAACCTACTTATGCAACCTCAAAACATCTAACTTCGTTTTCTTCTTCTTTTTTTTTTTTGAGACGGAGTTTCGCTTTTGTTGCCCAGGCTGGGGTGTAATGGCGCCATCTTGGCTCACTGCAACCTCCGCCTCCCGGGTTCAAGCGATTCTCCTGCCTCAGTCTCCTGAGTAGCTGGGATTACAGGCGTGCGCCCCTTCGCCTGGCTAATTTTTTTCTATTTTTAGTAGAGATGGGGTTTCACCATGTTGGCCAGGATGATCTTGAACTCCTGACCTCAGGTGATCCACCCGCCTCAGCCTCCCAAAATGCTAGTATTACAGGTGTGAGCCACTGCACCCGGCCCTTATTTCCTTTTTATATACAGGCAACTTCATTATAAAAATAATTTTCAAAAATTTATTTTAAAAAGAATGATACTAAAAGAACAAATGGCTGGATTCTATCAAATATTTAAAAAACAGAAAAGGCAGAAATACAAACAATAGTCAGGACTAGAATTCAGACACATTCCATCTTGAAATCCTATAATAATGAGAAAGCAAGGTGGCAAATGCTTCTAAACCCTCCATTTCTGAAAACTTGAAGTGTTTTACTGTCGTATGTCTAGATGTAATTTTGACCTCTTTGGTGCCAAAACCTTATAATTATGTATCCTTTAGAAACACAGATGCACCTTGGGTTGCACAGTTATGTCTACCCTGTGATGATCTGATGATGCTATGATAACTCAACTCCAAACTATGTCCAAAACACTCTTGGCACTCATGAAGCATGAACTCTATGAGCAGATAAACTGTTTTCTTGGCATTAATGAAGCATGAGTTCTAGGAGTAGATAAATTATTGGCAATGTTAATGGAAATCAGTGTTAAAGGATACATGCTGCCATATGCAATAGAGTCATACCAAAATATGAATTAAATAAATACGCTTTAATTTTTCTGTAAACATATTAACACTTTTGGGATTATAAAGTTTTCACAGAGTACGGTGAAGTATGGCTAACTGTGAGCTAAGTCCTACTTGTTAATACCTGGGTAAAACTGAGGAGGAGAAAAAAAATCTCTGTAGATTGAGGAAGCCTCCAATGGTAGGACTTGGCAATTAAGTACAATAGTTAAGGTTAGTTGAGGGATATAGTTTAGGAAAATATTCTGTCATCCTTAAGATCATCGCCTAGTACTATATGTAGTAGGACTTCATGGGCCCTTCCCTAAACATTTTCTTTGGTGAAGCTATGTCATATATGTGTTCTTATAAAAGGGAAGCTATAGGCCCTTCGAAATGATCCATTATCATCATTAACTATATTCATTCATACCATTCTGTATGTGAAGAACATAAAGTCAGTTACTTTCTCAGGTACCGGTTTCCTTATCCAAAAGTAAAAATACTAGACAAGATAGTTTTCATAGAATAAGTGTATAATTTGTATTTCTAAATCAGAGGACTTTGTGTCTTCATTGAAAATTTAGGAGACCATCATTAATCAAAGCAGCAGCAGTAATAACTCATTCTAACCAGCAAGTAGCATTGTTTATGAAATTTCCTGAAACATCAAAAATAATCAGATTTTGAAAAAATTCAAGTAATTGCAAGCTATACAACATAAATATGCTTTGTTGATCCTTGCTTCATTAAAGTATCAGTAAAGTATATGACAGACTCTAGAATTAGGAAAGTTCTAGGCTCTTACTCAGAGCATAATGTTTTTTTTTCAGATTTTTAACATAAAAATTTCAAGTTTATGACATCTTTGTGAGTACTGAGATGAGAAAAATTCAGTAGAAATAAGCAAGTGATATAGCATCCTCTGTGTAAGGCACCTTTGAGGGGCTGTTTTCATCTATACACTTAGATTCTTTCAACATGTGACAAAAAAGACTGATGAAATAAAGTCTGGAAAAACACCAATATTTTTTCCCCTTGCAGCCCATTACATCAGCCAGCATTTCCCTGTAGTTGTGATTATTACATTATGACTTGATTACTAACTATTACTGCCACAGTTGGAAAAGTGAAATCACAGCGTGGAGCCATTTCCATTAAAAGAATATGAAATTCCATAACAAGCTCTGAGGCTGCATGGCTGCTGTGGGGTTGAACTCAGAAGTACATAATATCTACTTAAGATGCTGTTTGAAGGAGCACCCTAACTTACATCATTATTTCATTTAGTTTGAACTGTACCATGGATTTTTCCATTAAACAATATCAGACACTTAAACACTGTTATTTGTGCTCCAAAAAAGGTAGTGATTTTTTTTTTCTACTTACTTTCCAGAGTACCAGAATTTTCTACTGCATGTATGTGCAATCCTGATTGTGCCTAATAGGACAGGATCAAGTGGTTCCATAAACTAGAGACTGCCAGTCATCTTGAAGTGGCATAACTGAGAAGAGAAGCATTAATATTCATGTGGGTAATATTTGTATCTGCCATGTGAGAACTCAGAAAGTAGTTTCAGTTGCTATGATTTAACAGAAGAACATACAATAAAAAGACCCAAATATATTTAAAACATATAGATTAATGTTAATGGGGAAAAGGAATGGTAATACCACTTTACATCTCTTCTTGGTTTATGTGTGGCTCAATTGACAAGGTGGCATGAGATGAGGAGGGTGATGGGAAGAAGCTCTTTTACAGTGTTTGTAGGACAAAATATAGTGACGGAAAAATACAAAAACTTCTTAAATATTTTATAGGAGAGTGATAATCACTGCAAGAAAACTACGAATACATTTTAATTTATGCTTGGAATAGGCTGCATGTAAGCGTGCACTGTTATGCGTGTGTGTGGGCACGTGAGCACACGTGTGAATATGCTCTCAAAATAATAGAAAGACCTAGAAATATATGTCTTGATTTGACTTTCAAAACAAAAGAGGCTTGTTTACTCACGTGATTTCCTCTAACCGCAATCCTGCAGGGAAAATCTATACTTAGCAGGATTGAAGCTGTCCCTAGAAGCTTTCCAGGGAAAGTTAAAAGGAAGTTACTCCTCCTCTTCTGTCTGTTTGCCATTTTCTTTCCTGTGTGGGATTACTAACTTTAGTCTTGAATGCATATGCTCTGACAGTAGCCAATGCAAGGTTTTAGTGTCTTATTATCAGAGAGAGGAACTTAAAAACTCTCCCAAACCTCCGTATCTGCACCCCAATCCTTTCCTGCCCCCAAAGTCTTAGCTCTGCCTGCCTTTGCAGTAGTGCTACTCCAATACTAGCAACAGCTTCACCTTCGAATTCTTTCTCTTTATTTTTAATATTTTAAACACAATTAGTTGAAAATCTCTAATGCAATTGTGTCCTATTTCCCCACAACTAATTTTGAACAGAAAAAACCTACAAAAGTACAGTGCGAGCAAGTCTGTTGGCCAACTAAAAGTTTGTGTGTGTTTTTTCTTTTTGAAAAGGATAAAAATAAAGTTGAAATGTAAAAGTCTAAAATGTGGTTCCAGGCTCTTTTGCAAATGTTCACTCTGTAGCAGAGAATGAGAAATGCATATAAGTAGAACCCTGGGGAAAAGCAGACTGAATTGAAAGATGCTGGGAGCACTCATTGCCCTGGAAAGGAGTCATCAAACAGCAGTAGGAATGATAAAAGTCAGAGTTCCAGTCCCATTCCTGTGGCTGGCTCTGCACCTCCTGATCTATAACAAGTCACTTAAGTTACAGAGACTATTCTTTTCTCCCTTTAGACATACAACATCAATAATGTTAGAAAATAGATAAAACACTTTAAAATTGTATAAACGATTTTATCAGTAAAATTTTGTTTATAAACAATTTCTCAAATGTCAAATATTCATTCCTTAGTTTCTTCTGGATTTCTAAAATAATTTTCTTTCTCAATTGTGGTGACCAACTTCCAGAAAAACTGTTTTAATCTAGGACTTCACTCTTGGTAAGTCACAGTATGCTGAAAATCACTTTTTAGTAGATAGTTTACTATTGTGTACACCCCAGTTTTGACACTCTAGATATGCATAAACAATGTTTTGCTTTTCCTTTACATGCTATTTCATGAAAGTATCCTCAAACCAAAACCTTGAAAAAGTCAAATGAAAATGCTTAGCATTTTTTTTCTTTAGTTAAGTATAAATAAGAAATACAACACATTAAGTATTAAAATGAAATTTAAGGGAAGACAGAGGGAAAGGAAACAACTAATGAAAGAGTAATTGTTAATTTCACTGGGACCTAACTACATGCAAGGTACTTTGCCAGGTGCTTTCGACGAGCTGCCTCACTTATCATCACACAACTCCATGAGGGAGGCATCATGATTATCCCTATTGCACAAATGAAGAAACTGAAGTCAAAGCTAAAGGTCTTACTGAAGGTTTCATTGTGGGTGAATGGCCAAGCTATCTCTGATATCAGGTATGTCACACCAGAAGAAAGGAGAGAGAACAAGATAGAAATAGAGATTAAAATCATGGTCAAGAGAAGAAGAAGGAGATGGGAGGGGGAGTTGAAAGAGGAAGGGAAGGAAAGGTTCTCATCTATCCTCTGCCCTTCCAGGATGGATCTGTTCACTCCCTTCACCCACTCTGAAACTCACATCCAGGGTTAGAAGCAATCCCCATATCAGCTATTACTCCACTCTTTTCCCGTACTCCAATTGGGCTTTTAATGAAGAAGAAAAGGGAATACAAATAATTCGACTATAGAAATATCTTCAGGTTTTTATTTCAAGGAAACTATTTGCAAAAATTGACACTTTAAATATTACTGGTAACAAATTTCATGCAACTCATTCCATAGCTATTTTCATCACACCAGTGTGTTTTCACGCGGTTAACCTATTAACACCTTTCTATTTTTAAAAAATCTATAGAACAATATACATATGATGTAGGTGTTTGCTAATCAGTTAGCGAAATGCCATTAAATTAGCTTAGCTGAAAGTAATTGGTTACTATAAAAAAATTCAACTCCTCAGATGCAGGCAAATGCATAGGCCTACTTTCTACTCAACTAAGGCAGTGATTTTTTACTCTAAGGAGCCTGAAGCAATCTTTGGAGGTATCCCAGGAGATGATGGTGGCCATGGGTTGGGTCTCTTGACCCCCTTTTTATTCCCTGATAAGCAGAACATCTCTGTTCTTCTGACTTATACGCTAGATTTTTAATAAGATTTTGGTTGAAGAAAGAGTTCAGTTTAAAAAAATCTTGCAAATCACTGAGGTAAGGGACTTTCTATTTTTCTCAAGCATAATTTTGAACACAAAATCAACTCATAATTGTTACTTAAAGCCATCTTCAAAATTCATGTCAAATTATATTCTGATATTATTAATGAAACCAGGATGACAGTGGAATATTTCAGTACAACCATATGATAATATTTGAATAACAAGATTTTAGTGGTTCAATCCAGCTCTTTTGCTCAAGTATACTGAGGCAAGGAAAAGTCAGAGCAAACTCACAGTGTTTGAAAAGCTTAATGGTGCTTTAACGAAAGATAAAATAGTCATAAGGGTTTTTTTTTTTTTTTGGAATTATAAGATCCTTATAAGAAGAAAGTAAAATGAGGCTGATCTGATTTTTGCTTCATAAAATCATATTAATGGCCTGGTACATTTTGTCCCTTTCTGTATGTAAATATTGATTGTCTTCTCTTATAATTTATTATCATTCACACTTTCAAGGTGGAACCTTTGCCTTATTAAAATTTATATTTATTTTCAAACATTTAGGGAGAGATTTTTCCTGTCCATAGCCACTTTTAATATTAAATATTTTTTGAAATAATACCAAAAGCCTGTTTGAATGTAAAGGATAATACGGTGAAGTTCATTGTATTCTACCTACGCCAGACCCTGGCAAAGATTTTTAAACAACAATAGTAATAATAAAGAAGAATTTGTCTCTGATCATGAGGAACTTTATGAGTTTAGTTGAAAAGATTGACATATGAGGAATTTATATGCCAACATAAATATAAGCACAAGCAACCAAAAGAAAGGAAAATGAGCTCAAATTGAGTTTCAGAGAAACTATTCTAGAGGCTATACTAAGAGTAAGGCTTTTATTTTATTTTATTTTATTTTATTTTATTTTATTTTTTGAAATGGAGTCTCACTCTGTCACCCAGGTTAAAGTGCAGTGGCGCGATCTCAGCTCACTGCAACCTCCACCTCCCAGGTTCAAGCGATTCTCTGCCTCAGCCTCCCGAGTAGCTGGGATTACAGGCACCCGCCACCATGCCCAGCTAATTTTTTTTGGTATTTTTAGTAGAGACGGGGTTTCACCATCTTGGCCAGGCTGGTCTTGAACTCCTGACCTTGTGATCCACCCGCCTCAGCCTCCCAAAGTGGCAGGATTACAGGCGTGAGTCACCGTACCCGGCCAGGTTTTTATTTTTTTAATGGCTTCACTGCAATCACTATTGAGATTTCATTCATACCATCCAACCTACCCATCTAGAGTTTTACAATTCAGTGTTCAATATATTCACATGGTTGTGCAACCATCACCAAAATCAGATTTTAGAACATTTTGTTACCCTCTAAAAGAAACCCTGCAGACATTAGTTTTCACTCACCATCTCTTGCCATTGACTCTTTCCCCAACGCCACCAGCCCCTAAACAACCACTATTTACTTTATGTATGCATGGATTCGCCGATTCTGGACATTCTATATAAACAGAAGTAAGCACAATGTTTTCTTTTATGACTACTTTCTTTACATAGATTAATGTTTTCAAGGTTCATCCTTCTTGCAGCATGCATTATTAGTTAATTTATTTTTATTGCTGATAACATTTCATTGTATAGATGGGCCACATTTTATTTATCTATTCATCAACTGATGGATATTTGGGTTGTTTCCACTTTTTGGTATTATGAGCACTGTTGTATGAACATTTATGTGTACAAGTTTTTGTGTGAAGGTATGTTTTTATTTCTCAAGTGTACACTAAGGAGTAAAACTGCTGGGTCATATTGTAACTCTATATTTAGCTTTTTGAGGAATTCTCAAACAGTTTTTCAAGGTGGCTGCATCATTTTATATTACTACCGGCAATGTATAAGGGTTCCAATTCCTCAACACTTGTTATTGACCTTATTTTTGTTCATAGGCATCTTAGTGAATATAAAGTGGTATCTCCTTGGAGTTTTAATTTGCATTTCCCCAATGACTAAAGATGTCGAACATGTATTTTACACACTTATTGAATATTTGCATGTTTTCTTTGGGGAAATGTCTATTCAGATCCTTTGCCCATTCTTAAATTGCATTACTTTTCTACTATTGAGTTGTAAGAGTTCTTTATGAACTCTGTATACAAGTTGCTGATCAGATATACGATTTGCAAATATTTTCTCCTATTCTTGAGGTGTTGCTTCACTTTCTTGATGGTCCCATTTGCAGCACAAACATTTTTAATTTTGATTTAGTACAATTTATCTACTTCTGTTGTGATTATTGTTTGTACTTTTGGTGCCATATTAAAAAATCACCTCAGCTGAGGTTTGAATGATGAGTAAGAAGGAACAAATTTAGAATAGTGGAACCTTATTGCAGACAGAGGTTAGCGAACAAGCAATGTCATGCAACCATGATACACTGTGAATTCCTCTTTTGTTTGCTTAGAAGTCCCACAGAGCCACACCTAACAACTTTGGCATACCATTATATAGATTTTCTAATGTACGATGTGGTTCCCAGATGGATATTATTCACACTATGCTATTGCTAGTTACAGGTTAAGCTCAGTTGGAAGAGTGTATGTGCTGAAAGAAGGCCAATATAATGTAAACATTTCAAAAATGTATATATTCCTTTAAATAATTAAAATAACAATTACACATTTAAAATATTTATGTCCTCTTATGTGGAGGCCCTAAGGCAAAGTCCAGTTTATATATTTTAGTTACTATCCTAGATTTAAACTAGATCTAGATAACTGTCAAATATACCTAAAGGGCTATAATACTACAATTCAATGAAGAAAGGGGGAAACATTTAATAATATTGCTAACTGTAGCACTCATTAATATTTTTGCTTTAGACAAATCTGTATTTCTAGTCTCATTTTTTAAACATGCAGTATTTTGCTAGTTTTGTTAAAGTTTAGTACATTGAACTGAAGCAGACAAGCTCCTGACCATCTTACCTTACAGGAGAGAAATATTTCACTTCTGCATGAGAGCAGCCTGCGTAAGGTAATGAGCCAAGGTCTAAGAGTTGACACACAATTCCTGTTCTTCCCTGCATTAACTTTGTGTCCTCTGACACATAACTTGTCATCTCTATATTCCCATTGTCTCAAGCAAAAAATTCAAGGGTCTGACTAGACAATCTTTCCAACTATGACTTTCTTGGATGAAGTGGCCAAACAGAAACTACTGGTGAAGCCAGTGATAGATACCTCTATCAAGGCGGTGTAGGCATGCAGTGGTATCACCTCCATGATTTCATTTGAGAGTGTCTGCTCAGTCTGTCAGAAGTATCTTCCATCTATTCATCTCTTAATTAAACATGATCAGGCATTGGTTTAAAAATGTGTAACACTACCGGAGTCCAAATTATAAGTTCTAATCCAGTCTGTGAGGTAAAAGGGAATCACCTTAGATGAATGAGGAAACTAAGTCCTGGAAATGATAAATTGATTAAAAAACATGCTACTATTTAGTCGCAGGCCCTGGTATCTCTCCAGATTACTTATCAGAAAGGAAATAAATACTTGTACAGTCACCTTGTTCTTAAATCTAAAAATCCAGAAAAATGTGTATCAGGCAATATAGATTAATATCTTAAGGTAGTCAGATAAACCACCAAATGTTGATGGAGGTGTTTTGGTTAATGGAGTAAACTACCTTTATAAAAATGGGTCATTTGTATTTATTCTAAGTAAAAAGAGATAATGGGTCAACTATAATTCCATTTCGTCTCCAATAGAAGTATCTCTGATTTTAAAAAATCCCTTTAAAAAAGACACCAGCAAAAAGACAAATTGTAATTCTGCAGTTGCCAATGTCTCTGCCAATTAATATGTGATGACTATTCTGTGCCCCAGCAATGTGTTATTTGGAGTGGTCAATGAGTTTGGTCAACTTGGTCTGAACTACACATCTTTAGTTCTTCCTCTGAATTACAGCAGCAATTTATTTTTTCCGCTTTCATCACACTCCTCATTATCTTCTTCTGACTAGAGTCTAAGCTCCTTGACATTCCCTACTAACTTACTTTCCATTCATTTCTCTTACAAATATATATTTAGCAGTCCTAGGTCACTGTATGGAGTACAAGGTCAGAAATCCAAGACTAAAATACCATACCACGCCACTACCAGTCTGGGAATTATCTTTTCTAGGGACAGGGCTTGACCATGTCTGACAGTGCAGTGGACTCAAAGCTACAAGGGATAGGGAAGCTCTGAGGCATAAAGCTCTTATGAAGGATCAGGCTGAAGCCACCCTCTCAGTGCCTTTGCCTGAGCTCACACCCTTGTTTTGCTTCCTTCCCTGCTCCGTCCTGCTTCCCTTAGTCCCTGCCAGTCTCCTATGAGCACTTCCCTTAACAAATCTCTTGCATGTCATTCCTCATCTCATGAACTGTTTCTAGGAAACCTGACCTAAGACACACTTATAGAAGATAAACAGTTTAAAAAAATATGCAATATGGGCCGGGCGCGGTGGCTCAAGCCTGTAATCCCAGCACTTTGGGAGGCCGAGACGGGCGGATCACGAGGTCAGGAGATCGAGACCATCCTGGCTAACCCGGTGAAACCCCGTCTCTACTAAAAAATAAAAACTAGCTGGGCGAGGCGGCGGGTGCCTGTAGTCCCAGCTACTCGGGAGGCTGAGGCAGGAGAATGGCGTGAACCTGGGAGGCGGAGCTTTCAGTGAGCTGAGATACGGCCACTGCACTCCAGCCTGGGCTACAGAGCGAGACTCCGTCTCAAAAAAAAAAAAAAAAAAAAGCAATATGGATAAACAATGAACAAGACATACTTCTATTTTACAAAGGAGTCAGGCTTAAATAATTAATTGCATATTTAGATCATTTTTATCACCTTGATTTAACTAGCAATGCTCTAGCAGATATTCGCTAAATATATGTTGAGTGAAAAATTATAAATAATTAAGTTAACCAACAAACATAAAATACATATATTCATTGTCTAATTCCTATGCATTTGATTGGACAATATTGACCAGATAAGGACTTTAGAAAAGAAATTTATTTAATTCAAGATGAAAAGTAAAACAGGAATAATATTAACTAGGAGAAACTGAAAGCATCAACTGGGGAAAAGTATATAGGTCACTTGGACCTAATCTACCAAAACTATGAAATGTTTCTCCAACCAAAATGATAGGGCTAAGAAACACAGTGGGAGTTGGACTGAGATGAATTAAAATCTCAGGAAGGCTAAATTGTTCATGCACTTCTCTTGAATGTCTTGGTAACAGGACTGAGTCTTGAGCATACTTACTGACAATTGCCCCACCCCGCCAGTTTCCTGGAAATGTTGATGGCTAGGAACCTCACCCTAAGTAAGAGTTTATTTACCATCATTCTGCTCTATGACAAAGTGAGCCCAGAGATGAAGAGGAAGCAAAAAACAGGCAAGGGATTACAGGCATCAGGCAGCAGAGGGGAAAAAGAGGGAGGGAGGGAAAGTCCAACTAGCTATAAAGGGGAGTAAAGGATGGAAAAGAGAAATTAAAACCTCTGAGGTTTAAAACTTCCGTGGCTGCAAGAATGGACACAAAATTCAAATTGAATGATGAAGAGTCAAGATTAATTAATTAATTAAATAAAAATAAGTGAATGAACACAAAAAAATCAGAAAAGTTACTGTAAAAACAGGGATCAAATTCAATACATAAAGTAATAGTAGTAGAAAGGTTACTCTTGGAGAGTATTTTTCATTTTTTTCAATTTTATTTTTAAATTGACAAATAATAATTTTACATAGTCAGGGGGTACACAATGATATTCTGATACATATAATGTACAGTGATCAGATCAGGGTAATGAAGCCAGAACTGAAACTGTAAAGCTGGCCATAGCTCTAGGAAACACTGCCCCCTAGAGGTCCTCTGTGTTTTCAGAGAGACCAGCTTTCATCGCAAACTCAGGAGCCAAAAGCCACAGACTCAGGCACCCGGGATTCCCAGGCAGAGATCTCAAACCAGGTCCAAAATTATGGTGCAGTCATCTAAAGACCTATGTTAAGTATCAGGGCTTAGTGAAGAATGTCAGAATAGAATGAGATTATTTTTCTTTTTCTAGTCCTCACCAACCTCTCAGTAGTACTATTCAGTTTTTAAATTTAAGGTATGGAATAGAGAATATATGCATATGACACACAATTCAAAAGAAACAAGAAATGTATATAATAAAAAGTGAGTATCTTTCCTCCCAATACCCTGTCCCCTACATTATTATTAGCTTTTTGTGTGTTCTTTCAGGAATATTACATGAATTTTTCATAGACATGCCAGTACTGTGTTTCCACTTGCCTTGTCATTTTTCCCTTCTAATTTAATAATACGTCTCGGGGAAAGTTTGACATCAGAATATGACATCAGAAAGGCCTTATTATTTTTAATAACTGCATAGTATTCAGTTTTTTGATTGATTTATGTATCTAATTCCCTAAAGTCTGACAATTAGGTTGCTAGTATATAATGTTGCAGTGAAAACCCTTGTTATACATGCACGTAGTATAAATGACAGTATACGCATATATACATATGCAAGTATGAATACACTGAAATGAAATTGTGGTCAAAATCTAGGTGCATTAGTTTTAATCGATATTTTCAAACTGATTAAAAATGTGTGCTTCCATCAGCAAATTTTGAGGTTATGCATACTGATACAGTACATTATCCATTACTTTTTTCTCTGCAATGTAACATTTTTTAAGTCTCTATTTTCCATTTTTATGAGGCGTATTGATAAGTGTTAGATTAAGCTAGTTTGGGTATAAGAGACATTTGAGTGTGTGTATTTCTGCCTATTCACATTCTTAGACCATGTTTCTCTTGTACTGTACTTTTTCTTATAATATGTTGTGCTTTTCTTTTGTTGAAAACATTATCTCTTTTTCTTGGATATAAGCTGTAAATATTTTATATATTATTTTCCAGTTTGATATTTGCCTTTAATGTAATTCAGGATTTTCCCTAGACTTATTTTGCATCATCATTATTATTATTATTATTATTATTATTGTTACTTAATGTATGCAAACATACTAGTTATTTATGGCTTCAGAGTTTCCTGTCATCCTTAAAAAGCTTTCCCTCCCCTGTGATTTTTTTTAAAATCATGTTTTCCTCTAGTATTTTCATTCCTTTTCTATGTTTGACTCTAGATCTCTTCCAAATAGACAAACACACCCACACACACACCCATTCCCCTACACACACACTTTTTCTTTTTTTAAAAAATTCAAATGACATGTTCCTTCCCCCACCCCTAAAAATGGCTTTATTAGACAACGGATCCTGGTATGTAACTGCTCACAATTAAAAGGACTAGAGGTGGGATCTCATTTTATTTTCCAGGCTCCAGGCTGGAGTGCAGCAGCAAAAGCATAGCTCTCTACCACCTCGAATTCCTGGACTCAGGAGATCGTGCCTCAGCCTCCTAGTTGTTGTTTCTTGTTTTTTTTTTTTTTTTTTTTTTTTTTTAAATAAGATATTGTTAGGCCGGGCACATGGCTCAGGCCTGTAATCCCATCCGAGCACTTTTGGGAGGCCAAGGTGGGCGGATCACCTTCTCTGAGGTAGAGAGTTTGAGACCAGCCTGACCAACATGGAGAAATCCAGTCTCTACTAAAAATACAAAATTAGCTGGGTGTGGTGGCACATGCCTGTAATCCCAGCTAGTCGGAGGCTGAGGCAGGAGAATCGCTTGCATCTGGGAGGCAGAGGTTGCAGTGCACCGAGATCGCACCAATTGCACTTCAGCCCGGGCAATAAGAGTGAAACTCCATCTCAAAAAAAAAAAAAAAAAAAGAAAAAGATATTGTCAGACATCGATCTATCTCATTACCCACACAAAAAAGCAAGTTAATTCTTGTGTACAATTCATTACGTATTGTATAATCCATGTTATAGTGGCTGTAGCAGGAAGTTACTATGTTCAAGAGTAAACTGTTGTTTTTTTTTTTTTTTTTTTTTTTTTTTTTTTTAGACGGAGTCTTGCTCTGTCTCCCAGGCTGGAGTCCTGAGGCGCGATCTCGGCTCACTGCAAGTTACGCCTCCCGGGTTCACGCCATTCTCCTGCCTCATTCTCCCGAGTAGCTGGGACTACAGGCGCCCGCCACCACGCCCGGATAATTTTTTGTATTTTTTTTTTTTTTTTTTAGTAGAGACGGCGGTTTCACCATGTTAGACAGGATGGTCTCGATCTCCTGACCTTGTGATCCGCCCACCTCAGCCTCCCAAAGTGCTGGGATTACAGGCGTGAGCCACCGCGTCCGGCAAAGGTTAAACTTTTTATAGGTGTTTTACTATGGTTAAAATAGCATTTTCTAGATATTTAGCTTGCAATGTTTTAAAATGTTTTTCAGACTAAATCTCCAACTGCAGAGATTTGTGGACAGCTCTATGGGACAGGATTCTGGAGGCTCTATCACCTGTTCATCTGCGTGCCAATCCAATGCTACTTTTTCATGTTCATCATATTATCCTGAAAAATTGTAAATCGACTCAAAAGTAAAGAGAATGGTTTAGTAAAGCCATATATACTTATCACACAGCCTCAACAAATGATAATTTGCCATTCATAGTTCCTCTATCCTCCCTCTCACCTTTAAATAATTTATTTTTGTTTTATTGAAGTGTCTTAAATTCCAGACATCATATCATATTCTCTGTAAATACTTCAGTATGAATCTCTAACAAATAAACACATTTTTTAAAACCACCATACCATTTTAAACCTTGTAATATAAACAAAAATAATATAATATACTATAAATATAAATATAATATAAATATAAAAATAATATAAAAGGTATATATGATATAATAAAACAAAATTAATATGATATTATATAAAGTATATAATATATGATATAATAAAATATGCAATTAATATAATATAAAATTACCAAGTTGTGTTCAAATAATATAATAGAAAATAAAATATAATTAAATATACTATGAAATATTAATAATTTAATGTAAGATAAAATAACCAATATAATTTAATATAACCAAGCTGTGTTCCTCTATTGTCTCAAAATGTCTTTTTAAGTTTTTTTTTTTTTTCAATTAGAATCTGGAAAAGGTCTATTCATTGCATAAGGATGGCATGATCATTAAGTATCTTAATTAATCTATAAAATTCACTCCCTCCCACCATCCCATGTCAGCTACTAGGTGATTTGTCCTATAGATTTTCCTACATTATGTATTTTAGTGATTGTATTCTGATGCCAATTAATACATTTCTCCATCCAGATATTTTCCAGAATTTGTAATTCATTCTAGAGGCTTAATTGTATTTATTTCCATTTTTAAAATGTATTTGATAACAGAGCATGAATAAATCATGGATAGCACTGTATTGCTCAGTGCTTATCAAGAGGCACGTAGAGGCACATACTAACCGGTTGTACCATTCTTAGGTTAGGACTTACCAGAGGATCTAAGTATTGTCATACTGATCTATCCATCTTTAATTTCCTCAACATATCTCAATTAATGATTTTAGCAGTCATTGATGATCACTGCATAAATCCATTATTTTTTAGTTGTTGTAAAATGTTGATTTTTGAATTCTATAATTTCTTCAGTATGTATTAATTGAATTTCATCTCTAAAGAAGACACTTGCGGCTGGGCACAGCGACTTATGCCTGTAATCCCAGCACTTTGGGAGACCTAGGCGAACAAATCACCTGAGGTCAGAAGCTCGAGACCAGCCTGGCCAACACAGTGAAACTCCATCTCTACTAAAAATACAAAAATTAGCCGGGTGTGGTGGCCCCCCTGTTGTCCCAGCTACTCAGGAGGCTGAGGCACAAGAATCGCTTGAACCCAGGAGTTGGAGGTTGCAGAGCTGAGATCGCACCACTGAACTCCAGTCTGGGCTACAGAGCGAAACTCTGTGTGTGTGTGTGTGGCGGGGGGCGGGGGGGGGAGTTAAAAAAAAAAAAAAAAAAGACACTTTCAACAATTATTTGGATACCTTGAAATGATGTTTGTATAGAAAAGCCAGGAAAATGCTTGACTCTTTATTATCATTTTTCCGAAAAACGAATATATGCATAAGCAAATTCTACATGTGGCCATTCATTCGTTATGTCGTTGTTGTTGTTTTCATGGGCTGGTATCATTATATACTAATAGATACTGATATATTTGACGTTAATGCAGTCACTTGAGGTTCATGCAACTTTCCACGGAATGATACTAAATAAATAGTTGACTTGAAGAGCTAGAAATTCCCAGTTAAATGTTCTTGGACGGATGTTTACAGAAATTCAAACTGGGCAGGGTGCGGTGACTCACGCCTGTAATCCCAGCACTTTGGGAGGCCGAGGAGGGCGGATCACAAGGTCAGGAGATCAAGACCATCTTGGCTAACACGGTGAAACCCGTCTCTACTAAAAATACAAAAACAAAATTAGTCGGGTGTGGTGGCAGGCGCCGGCAGTCCCAGCTACTGGGGAGGCTAACCCAGGAGAATGGAGTGAACCTGGGAGGCGGAGCTTGCAGTGAGCCGAGATCAGGCCGCTGAACTCCAACCTGGGTGAGAGAGCGAGACTCCATCTCAAAAAAAAAAAAAAAAAAAGGAAACGGATATTCTGTTCTATACAACCCGTCATCTTTTAAAAAATGTAAAATACACGTGAATATTAAGAATGGACTAGCTGGGTGTGGCGGCTTGTGCCTGTAATCCCAGCTACTCAGGAGGCTAAGGTAGGAAGATTGCTTGAGCCCAGGAGTTGAGGCTGCAATGAGCTATGATCATGCCACTGCACTCCAGCCTGAGCGACAGATAAAAGATCCTGGCTTTAATAAATAAATAAATAAATAAATAAATAAATAAATAAATATACGTTTTTAAAATGGAAAGGCAGTGAAAATGTCTATTGTTCAAATGTACACTCCAAAAATCTCTTTAGTGATGAAGTATCACATATCAAAGGTCTTTGTTCCATTTTTATGCTTACGGCTATTAATTTTGGGCAAATACTGAATGCTTCTTTTAAATGTATAGATTGTGGTAACAGAGAAAGGGAGGAGAAGCGAGGGTTAGGGAAAGAAACAGAAAGCAAAAGAAAGGAAGATATATTGAGGGGAAGGGCAGTAAGTTGGTAGATGAGGGCAAAAGTTCACAAAGAATGAATGGAATTTCAATCAGTCCTCTATTTTCAAGAAAAGTGAATTAAAATGAGATTTGGAAAGGGATAGCATGAATACTGGCATGCTCTTCTGAGAAGATGCTTCACTCAACTCTATTTTCTGCTATTTAATGCGATAAAATTTAAAATTTTAATATTTTGTGATAGGGTTCACTTTGTGTGTGTTTTGCATGTCACCTAGAACATAACCTTATACATATATATTCTTCATGCATCTGAAGTGAAGTTAGGAATAAACATTACATGAATACCATTTTGTTACATTCGATGCAACTTACAAAAGCCACCGGGTAGACCGTAAATAAAATTCCAAAGAGAGAAACTATTATGCATTGTGCCATAAATGTAAATATTTTTGATGCTAGGTGCTTGTCATTGTCAAGTTCTCAAACCCCATTTTCAGGTGAATATACTTTTGTTTTTGCTTTGTCTTTTAAGAAATGATGATAATCCTGTAGTGCTATTTAGAAAAAAAATAACAAAAATTAACCACCAGCTTTCCTTTCTATAGTTGTTTTAATAAATAAATAGCAGGGCAGTGGAAAAGTCCTGGAGTTAGTTACATTGGCTGTGCTTTTGATGGGTGATGATAATAAAATCTAAACAAGTCAAGTAAGATCATTTCAGTCTACAAAGCTGAAAAGTATACAAGTCCTAAAAAGGGGACAGAAAGTGTATAAACGTGTGAAGACATAGAGCAGTAGAGTGGAAGCAACGTGAAGTCAGCACTTTGGTAGCTACCTGGTAATCTAGCCTCTGTCTCCAACAAACTACGTGACCTTGGTCTTGTCACTTAATTTTTCTAGCCTTAGTCTGCATATTCATGAAATGCAGAGGAACAAATAAGATAAAATCAAAGTTTCATCAAAATTTTGTTTTTCTAATAAAATATAATAAGAAGCACCCATCCTAAAGAACTTAAAAGAGACTATCCTCAGAGAGGGCAGTTATGATTAATTAAGTACAATCTGGAATAGAGACATGCAAAGTCAGCTTAATGAAGCCAAATTGTTAACACATCTCTGTGACTTGAGTGTAATGTGACTGAATGTATTAATATTAATATGGCTAAAGAAAGAATGTGTCAGTCAAAGCAGTAATTGGTCAGCCCTGAGAATGAAAAAACAAGCTTGTGGGAGGACAGCTTGGCAAGTAGTACCTATTTGAGAACTGTCTGAGAAAGAAACTCTTTGCTATTGGACTCAAGCCCATGGTTTCCTACTCCACAATAGGTAAGATAGCCTTCAGGTACCCCAGTCGAAAGTTTTTGCTTGTCAACCTGATTACTATTTGGTTCTTTGGTTGACTTGCATGCATTCTCATTATTTCTCATACATAGTGAGAAATGTACCCAACCTGATTTTTGGATCGTTTGTACATGTGTCAGCCTTTATGAGTCTGGAAAATGCAAACCCATCTCTAATCTACTGCCATGATACTAACAAAACCATATTTATGAACTTGTAAAATGAATATTAGAACCTGGAGCGGTCTTATTTTGCCAAGGTTAATGCTCTCCTGTGTATAACTGCCTAAGAAGCAAGCCGGCATTACCCAGATGTTATCTCTTTGACTGTCTGCCTGTACCTAGGCAGCTACCGACTTAGCTTATCTGTATGTCTAATAGTATATTAAATGTAGTTTTTAGTTTAATTCATGAACATACCAAATCACTACAGAGGTGGACTAAATGCTTAGCAATGTTCAAACTACTAAACATAATGCTACAGAGTGTCATCACAATATTGGAACATTTACCAATTCTGTTAACCAACATATTGGCC
Organism: Macaca fascicularis; assembly: GCF_037993035.2. Lineage (NCBI taxonomy): Eukaryota > Metazoa > Chordata > Mammalia > Primates > Cercopithecidae > Macaca > Macaca fascicularis. Next base: position 115,223,580 of record NC_088381.1, read on the forward strand.
AAGTCACTATGTTGCTCTCCAGAGAGGGTATCCGAAGATATGTTAGAGAAGTTTATACTTCTTAGAATATACAACTTATGGATCACTCATGCATCCTATTTCATGCATCCAAATTCTCTCTGCCTATAGAGGAATTAAATTTACCCTTGGGTTTTCTGTTTTGTGCCAAACAGAGACAATGTCCCCTCAAAGCCTTCTAGCAAAATTAACTATGGCTAGTTGTCAGTATGAAGCTGAATGCTTTAGCATACACCTTTTATAACTCTGTTTTATTTTCTACTAACTTGATTTTTTTTTCCTTTTCTGACAAAAACCAAGCTTTCATCATCTCTGTATTATTAAGACATACGATTATAACTTTTTAGTTTAGTGTAAGCAATAAATTATAAGCAGTAAATTTAGAGATATTTGTCTAAAAATCTAGTACTTTGTGAATATGTTCCAGTGACTTGAGATCCCAATGTTTCACCATTACATCTGTACTTAAAACTGTGTTCTGTTGTCAAAAGTGACGTAGAGGGTTTAAAGCTACAATTTTCTCTGACTGAAGAGCTTTAATAGCTTCATATTATTGAGTCCCATTTCCCAAGTGTCTTTAAGTCCAAGCTGGGTAGCAAAATAAGAAGACAAATTAAGTGTTCTAAGCCATCAAGGGAGCATTTAATACATCCCTACAGACATTGAGGTATATGGCTTCCAACAGTACCTCATGGACATAAGTGAATCGGAAGATTTCCTTATTAAATGCTAATTCTTAGAGGTAAATGGCAGAAGCACAGGCAAATACAATTTAGTATTTTCCAAAAGCAGCATAATTCATTACAATACTAAATTAACCAAATTCACAGGCCTAGAAAGTGGAGACATTAGAATTTAAAACCATGCCATTTGACTCCAAAGTAATAATGCCTGTCATACTCACTCATTAAATAAATATTTGAGACCTTCTACGTGTGAAGCTTTTATGTTTAGGGTCCTGTGTGTGTGTGTGTGTTTGCGTGTGTATGTGTGTGTTTGTGATATATATATATGACTTTTAATTCTTTTTAATTTTTATGGATACCTAATACTTTTACATATTTGTGGAGTTTTTGTGATATTTTGATACAAGTATACAGTGTGTAATAATCAAATCTGGGTAACTGGAAGTACCAATCACCTCATTTATCATTTATTTAAGTTAGGAACACTCCCGATCTACTGTTTGTATTGTTTTGAAATGTACAAAAAATTATTGTGAACCACAGTCACCCTATTATGCTACCAAACATTAGATCTTATTCCTTTTATCAAACTGTGTGTTTTACACACTAACCGAACCCTCTTTATCCTGCCTTCCCTATTACCCTCCCTGGCCTCTGGTAATCTCCATTCTATTCACTGCTTCTATGAGATTAGTTTATTTTTAGCTCCCACATGTTAATGAGAACATGTGACATCTGTCTTTCTGTGCCTGGTTTATTTCACTTAACATAATGACCTCCAGTTCCATCCATTGTGTAGCAAATGATGTGATTTCATTCTTTTTTTGAGTGGGTGGCATAACATTCCATTGTGTGTTTATACACCACATGTCCATTATCCATTCATTCGCTGGAGGACATATCCGCTGGAGGACATTTTGGTTGATTCTGTATCTTGGCTATTGTGAATGGAGATGCAATAGGTCCCATATATTTTGTCCCCCAGAGCAGGATACTTTTTGAACTAGAGAGAGAATGCTTTTGAAAAGTATAGTGGAACAACAGCCACAAACCAGGACCATCTCAGGCATATCATTATACACACACACACACACACACACACACACACTTTGCTATCATAGAAAACGAGAATGCAACATGAAGTCCCTGTTCTCTAGGAATTTATAGTTCACTGAAAGACAGAAAATTTGAAAATAATTTGATTATTCTCTTTTATAATTCTACCATAATCATTATTATCCAGAGTTTTAAGTCTTTCCAAGTATGACTTTATTTGATCATTAAAGAACTCTATTATATAAGTACTATAACTATTCTCATGTTACACAAGAGGAAGACAAGTAAAAGAGAGGTTAAATAAATTAACCAAATTCACAGAGCTAGAAAGTGGAGACAGTAGAATTTAAAACCATGCTGTTTAACTCCAAAGCCTATAATCTCACTCACTCCCCAAAACAGCGTCCTGTGATACATGATAGTAGGGAAGTGGCCAGGTATTCTCTGCACATGGAAGAAGCACTTAGTCAAGCCTCTTAAACAAACCAAAGCTTTTGGGAAGAGGTGACAAATAAGGTGTTTACTTAGTTAGCCAAGATGAAGGGGTGGGAACAAGTAGAAGGGACCACAAATACAGTCAGTAGGAAAAGCACTGTCACTTCCTTCAATAGTAATGATGCACACTAGTCATATTGATCACGTTCTATTTATTAATATTTTATCAACAAATAGTTGAGAAATATGAATTATATATTTATAGTGTACAATGTGATGTTTTGATATATGTATACATTGTGAAGTGGTTAAATCAAGTTAATTAATATATCCATTGTTTCACATAGTTTTCATATAAGATCTACCTCCTTAGCAATTTTCAAGTATACAACATATTATTATTAAGTATAGTTACAATGCTGTACAATAGACCCTGTAAAGGTAGCCCCAGGATTTGTTCAGTAAGAGTATGGATTATCTAATTTCAATGAATAAGTAAGATATGTTACAGGTTGATTATGGGCCCCTAAAACATACACTGAAGTTCTAATTCCTAGTACCTCAGAATATGATGTTATTTGGAAGTAGCGTGTTGCAGGTATAACTAGTTGAGATGAGGGTACTGGAATAGGGTGTGAGCCCTTAATCCAATCCACTGGTGTCATTACAAGAAGAGGAAAACCCCACGTGAAGACAGGCATGTGATAACAGAGGCAGATATTGGAGTGATGCAGCTGAAAACCATAGGACACCTAGGATTGCCAGTTACCTCCAGAAGCTAGGAAGAGGCAAGGAAGGATTCCACCCAGAATCTCAGAGGGACGAAAGCCCTCCTGACACCCTAATTTCAGAATTCTAGCCTCCAAACAGTGAGGGAATACATTCCTGTTTTAAGAACTTTCTTTGTGATACTTTCTTATGGCAGCCCAAGGGAAGCAATACAAGGCACTATCATGGAATTCAGGCACTTGCCCAATTTTGAAATTGGAGAACCATTTAGACTCATACTGGATGTTAGCTGATGTAAAATTTAGATACATCACGAAATGTGTTTACATTCATTCTGTACAGTAACAGATATCATTCTTTTGTGCTATTTCAGAAAATTCTTTTCAAAATGACCTGTAAGTTTGACTGACTACCGTACATCTTCCTGAAGACACCACAAAGAGTTATTCAAAATGGAGAGTTGTTCTGATTACGTATCATATCAACACACAACAAATTACATAAATTTGATATCATATTGCAGACCCAGATGCACAAAAGTTAATTTTTAAAAATACAGAATTTCTATGAAATACACCAGAGAAGGCACTAATTAACTAAGGGTTGTGTTCTGCTCAAGCTTATCCAACATCATTTAATGATTTCTGCCAAAGGCGAGTAAGTAAACAAGAAGAGGCCAAGTTGTAGAGGATAATGTTTTCTCATGTACCACAAGAAGCAGAAAAAGGGAAGAAATCAATGTTTGCTGATGGAAGAGGATAAAACTGCCAGGAAAATAAATGTTATTTTTAGTTTTTTGTTAAGACCTTGGCATTAAAAGGAAGTTAAAATAAAAGATTAACAATTCCTTAAAAAAGAATTGATAGAATCATTCTTAATAACTGTTTTCTTATTTTTCAGTTCTGGAAATACATTTTATATGCACTTTCCTTGTGTAGTATAAGTTAACTTTTTCAGATCACAGAAAGATTGTTATTCCTTATTGATTTTGTTTGAAGTATCTTGCAGCTTTTCAGAAAATGGCTGGGATGAACCTAATTTAGAATAAATGTATCATGTTTACAACCAGCAGTTGTATAGATTATTAATTACCACTGATGGCATATTCCTTTGCATAGAAGCAGATAGGCAGTATTTTCTATATTTGTAGGTTAAATTATTAAACTTAAGTCTGAAACCTCCTTTAAAGTCATTTTAATGAGTGTTTCATTAGATTACAGATATGAAAACACAAGTAAATTAATTGTCTTAATTGGCATCTTTAATGTGATAACCAAAAGTGAAAAGGATAAATTGTGTCCAATAGGACCACAAATAGATTGCTACAATATTTATTTCATGCTACCTTTTTAAAATAGTAGGGGCGGATATAACAGATAACTCATACTGCGGCCGGGCGCAGTGGCTCAAGCCTGTAATGCCAGCACTTTGGGAGGCCGAGATGGGCGGATCACGAGGTCAGGAAATCGAGACCATCCTGGCTAACACGGTGAAACCCCGTCTCTACTAAAAAATACAAAAAACTAGCCGGGCGAGGTGGCGGGCGCCTGTAGTCCCAGCTACTCGGGAGGCTGAGGCAGGAGAATGGCATGAACCCGGGTGATGGAGCTTGCAGTGAGCTGAGATCCGGCCACCGCACTCCAGCCTGGGCGACAGAGCAAGATTCCGTCTCCAAAAAAAAAAAAAAAAAAAAACCTCATACTTTCTGGACTTTCACATATAAACACACACACTCACACTCTCTCTCTCTCTCTCATACTTAAGATGTATACATAATATAGACTCATAAACTGGATCAATTAATTTGATTATCATTTTATGATTTAAAAACTCTCTTCAGGCTATGGTAAAGTTGGTTAATCTGAGGAAAAAACATATTGTGAAATATTTGCCATTTAGTGATCTTCCCACTTAAATAATACATTTCTGAATGTCAATAAGAGTCTTCTAATAATAAAAACACAAAATTCAATTCATTAATGTTCATGTAACTGTTCAGAATTTCCACATTAAAGAAACTGCAACTGTTTTCCTTAAAATGATGTATTTATAACTATAAACAACGCAATCAATAGATTCTCAATTCTATGTTGACAGACAGTATTTCTTTCTTCTTGAAATGCCCGAAAATCTTCACATACTTATTTCGTATCAACTCTTGTAGTAAAACAATGGTCCTTATCTTATCCTTCTACCTATATAATATTTTTCATTAAAATATATAGATCTCACAAGGAGACATCTAATTTCAAATTTTCAACTAAGTTGTATACCTAATTATTTTGATTCTGAGGTTTGAGATCCATTTTCAGAGCTCCCACATGATCCAATTTTGACCATCAGACAATGTGAGTGGCAAAGTTGTTAGGATCAAACAAATGCTTGCTCTGTGTTTATATCATAAATCTCTATCACACAAAATTCTTTGGGCATGAACTTGCAAACTTAAATTGCTTAGATTTAGTTCAAGTAAAAGACATTTTTTTAAGAGATGAGAAGAACAAACAAGGAAAATATAGCCTATACTGCTATGCTCTGAATATCTGTGTCCCTCCCCAGAATTCATTCATATTTTGGAATCCTAATCCCCAGTAGGATGGTATTAGTAGATGAGGCCTTTAGGAAGTGATTAGGTCATGAGGGTAGAGGCCTCATGAATGGGATTAGTCCCCTTATAAAGGAGACCCCAAAGAGCTTGTGCACCCTTTCTGCCATATGAGATTAGAATAAAAAGGAGAACAAGTATGAGCAAATCCTCATCATACATGGGATCTGCAGGTACCTTAATCTTGGATTGCTCAGCCCCTAAGACTGTGAAAAATAAATTTCTATTGTTTATAAGCTACCCAGTTTATGTTATTTTGTTATAGCAGTCCAGACAGACGTAGAAATATGTTCATGGTAATTCTGTTACATAAAGGTCTTAAGAAATAAAAACAAAATTTCACTAAGCATTATACCCTGGCTAATGACTTATGACTTTTCTTTACAAGTCTTTAAGAAAAATAAAAGTACAATAATTCTGAATCACAGTTAAGCAACACAGGTCAGCAGCAAGGAAGAAGATACTAGGGTCACATGTATGGATACACTCCTCATTGAGCTTGGGTCCAGAAGATTTGTAGTGTCTTATTCTTTTGGCTTGGAAAAGGAAATGTGGGATAAAATTCTATAAAAAGGTAGTTTATTTTGGGAAATAATCCCAGGGAAACCAAGTAGGGGATTTTGAACAGTGATACAAAGAATGAAGAAAAGCCAATATAAGAAAGTGTGATTCCTTTGGTCATTGCTGAGAGTAACAGGCTCTATTCTACTGTGAAACTGACAAGGCATGCAGAATGTGCCCCAGAACTCCCTGACCAAGGGACAACAAAGGGAGCATGTATCAACTAAAACCTACTTTTTTTTTCTTTTATTATTATTATTATTATACTTTAAGTTCTAGGGTACATGTGCATAACGTGCAGGTTTGTTACATATGTATACCTGTGCCATGTTGCTGTGCTGCACCCATCAACTCGTCAGCACCCAACAACTCGTCATTTACATCAGGTATAACTCCCAATGCAATCCCTCCCCCCTCCCCCCCCCCTTGATAGGCCCCGGTGTGTGATGTCCCCCTTCTCGAGTCCAAGTGATCTCATTGTTTAGTTCCCACCTATGAGTGAGAACATGCGGTGTTTGGTTTTCTGTTCTTGTGATAGTTTGCTAAGAATGATGGTTTCCAGCTGCATCCATGTCCCTACAAAGGACACAAACTCATCCTTTTTTATGGCTGCATAGTATTCCATGGTGTATATGTGCCACATTTTCTTAATCCAATCTGTCACTGATGGACATTTGGGTTGATTCCAAGTCTTTGCTATTGTGAATAGTGCCGCAATGAACATACGTGTGCATGTGTCTTTATAGCAGCATGATTTATAATCCTTTGGGTATATACCCAGTAATGGGATGGCTGGGTCATATGGTACATCTAGTTCTAGATCCTTGAGGAATCGCCATACTGTTTTCCATAATGGTTGAACTAGTTTACAATCCCACCAACAGTGTAAAAGTGTTCCTATTTCACCACATCCTCTCCAGCACCTGTTTTTTCCTGACTTTTTAATGATTGCCTACTTTTAATTAAACAAACAGATGCTTTTCAAACGGTAATTAGTATTTGGCTGCAGAAAGTTTAGTCTTGCTCCAAAATCTAAAGTTCTGTTCTGTGATTCTCTTCTCAGACTTACTGAAGAATCTACACAGCATCTTTATCCAACATCAAAGCAGCTAGATTGTATTGCCTGAGCAGTAGGGCGATTTTCACTCAAAGCTGGACTTGCTGCAGAACACTTTCTTGCTCTGAGCCCTACTTGAAACTGACAGCCTTCAAAATTAACTGATACAATGACTTGGAGATATATTTTAAATGTAGTATATGCAACCCATAGAATCCAAAGGTCTACCTTATTGTGCACCCCATTCTTAGTGATAGGACTTGTGAAGAGCAACAACTTTTACCACCTTCTGTTATGCACACAGCTTACTATGGTACCCAGACTACTCACTGCTTCCTGTTCACAAAGGTAAAAAATGCCATGATGTAATCAATACAATGGACCGGTACAGATGCTTCTCAACTTGTAATGGGGTTGTCTCCTGATAGCCTCATTGCAACTTGAAAATATCGTGAGTTGAAAATGCACTTAATACATCGAACCTACCAAATGTCATAGTGTAGCCTAGCCTATCTTAAACATGTTTAGAACACTTACATTAGCCCACAGTTAGGCAAAATCATTTGGCTACACAATATACTGTAGATTATCAGTATTACATGGTTGTCTGAGAGCTGAAGCTCGCTGCCACTGCCCCTCATCACAAGAGAGTATCGTACTGCATATCACTAGCCTGGAAAAAGGCAAAATTCAAAATTCAAAGTAAGATTTCTGCTGAATGCTTATGACTTTTGCACCATTGTAAAGTTGAACAATCATGTTAGGAGACCATCTGTGTAATCGTCTATAGGTTACCAAGACAATCAAGTTCCTTATGCACTGTAATGTTACAGAGAGTGAGTGTTAGCCCTGATCTAAGGCAGACATGTACATGTGGATTGCTGTCTATCCCACATAAGAACAAACTTCTAAATTCTCTTTCATGATAAGAATTAAAAAGCATGCATTTGTTAGATTACTAGCTGCATACCAGCTAGTGCCAGGGGTGTGGTGGTGTTCCAGTGAAGACACCACATCTGATCCAGCAGCTGCTTTGGTTTGGTTGTTAACCATAAGCTATCATATATCATAATCCGCCTGACTTTTTAGTTACTTTACATGTGAAGTGAACAGGTGCATGATGGCGACTATGACTCCTTCACTGTTAAATCTTTGATGGTAGCATATAATCTCTGAAGTTTCTCCTGGGAAGGAGTGTTACTGATGATTTCATACGTTGGTTTGGGAAGAACAGTTTTATAGGATTCCACTAGGTCTTTTCTACTAAAATGATTCTGACTTATTCCAAGGGTCATATAACCAGTGTGAGGATCCTGCTTGTTGCTAAGTATGTTGGTCCCGATTATGTACTTGGGAGTCTGGGGAAATAACCATAGATCAATCCATTTACCTAGGCTAGGACTCCATTTATCTCTTGTCTTCCTCAAATCCCCATTCTAACTCTATTAGCATTACAAGACTACTGATGTCAGTGCTAGCTCAGGCTCTGTACCTTTCAGAGGTACAGAGGCTTTGCTAGTTCACTTTTTCCAGTGTAAATTTGCTAGTTCACTTTTTCCAGTGTAAATTGCTATGTAAAATGGCTTTGCTAGTTCACTTTTTCCAGTGTAAATTGCTATGTAAAATGGCCATAAATCCTTTTAAGGAAGGATTGAGACAGCATTTTTTTGTGTAACTTTCAGTGATATTGCTAGGTCTTTCTTTAAGAAAACCTGGTTTCCCTTTCAACCAGTAAGAGTTGGCTCCATGAACTAGTTTAAATTTGGAAATTGGATGAATGATTGTGATCTTCTATTATAGTGGAAAATGTCTACTTCCTCAAGGTGTCATTTTTGTCTTTTTAGATACATCAAGTACTACTCTAGTCAGCTATCCTTGTGTCATAAACCCTTGTTGATAAAAGAATGCCGGTTGCTATTCTGACCTTGTTGCTCTTCACACTATCGATATCAATATTGAGTTTGCTGGTAAAGTGTTACTACTAAACTTCTGCCATTTCTGAAAATGGCAGAATCAGACCATTGAGTTTAGAGATCCTTGTACTATGGTAGCATCTCCTACTACACCCTGGGCTACAGAGGACAGTCACCCTGAGCTTTTCATAGATGCCAGTGTCCATCTGACTACTGCATTTCTCACAGTGAATGCCTTGGGAATTCTCTAAAAACAAGCCTCATATAATAAATATGTGCTAACATTCCCACCTCCCTGAGTCTTCTAAGTTTTAATATTCTGTGAAGGCAGCTCTGTATCTCTAGCTCACTTACCATGAGTCCTCATGATGTTTAAATTTCAAAGAACTAACAGCATATTAGGACTAGCTCCAGGTATTCTTACTTATAATTAACCCAAGTCATGGAAGAGTACTTTATCCTTAAATTCTTCCTAGCCCAGTATCATCACACTCTAGACCCACATTACCGCTACCTCAAAGTCCAGTGGCCAAATCCAGGCATAGAGAGAGACAAATTTCAATGGGACAGGAAAGAATATCCACCTACTTTATTGAGTTAAATGTAAGTATATAGTAATAACAGTAAGAGCTTATAATTATTAAGTTTGTAAATAAATTATTATGTGGTATCAATGACTCAATCACAAATACGATTATCATTTACTAAGCATTTATGTTGTGCTAGGCACTCTGTCAAATGATCTACACGTATTGTCTCATTAATTACATTGACAAATTTTTTTTCTTGAGATAGTATCTGGAATGAATGAGATGTTTTAGATTGTTCATAAAATTAAACAAAAGATGAATTCAGAGAGAATAGTAGATAGGTAAATCTTCTGATGAACAAAAATAACTTTTCCTGAGAATTTTAATAAAATTTCTAAAAATATTTGGTTGATGCTGATACACTGAGAATAAAAAGTATTAGCAATTTAGGAGTATGTTAAAGTGTTGACCCCAAAAAGCCTTTCTTATTCTATATAAAAATAAATGGAAACAAAACTATTTGAAGACTATAAGGAAGACTCTAAGTGTTTCATCCTAAACAAGTTATGCTAAATACATTTACTCATGTAACCATGTACTTAATAAAGATGTACATCACCTGGAGATGGGACTAGGTATATGAGGCAGGGACAGGGATTGTGAAAGCAGCCATTGATATGGCAATCTTTTTTTTTTTTTTTTTGAGACAGGCTTTTGCTCTTTCGCCTAGGCAAGATCAGGGCTCAATGAAGCTTACACTTCCCCAGGCTCAAGCAATCCTCCCACCTCAGCATCCCAAGTAGCTGGAACTACAGGCAAATGTCACCACATCTGGCTAATTTTTTTTTTTATTTCTTTGTAAAGACGAGGTTTTGCCATGTTGCCCAGGCTGGTCTCGAACTCCTGAGCTCAAGCAATCTGCCTATCTCGGCCTCCCAAGGTCCTGGGATTACATGAGTGAGCCACCACACCCAGCTGATGTGAAATTTTTTTAAAAATAAATATTTGGATTCTTATTCTAAACATTTTCCACATCTTATCCAAAGATTATTTGAAAAAATATTAGTTATTTTAGTTGGAGAGTTCTCTAACATGATGTAGCAGACAGTTCAGTCTAGATATGTTTATCACAGATGAAAAAAAGCAAATTACATTAATTTTATAAAACACAAAAAAGAATTAATATAATAATTGATTATAGCAGAACCTAAACCTGCCCACATTAATTGGAGATAAATCCAAATATCTAGTATGTTTCTTATTCAAGTGCATGCACTCTCATTTTGTAAAAAAAATTAACAGACTAAATTAGAAAAAAAGTAGAGGAATATGAATCAAGATATATAAAATATCTGCAAAGAACAATACACATAGCACTAATGGTTTCGAACTGAAGAACTGGCTACTAACATTTGTAAGATTTTTATCATGATAAGATTACCATTTGAGAATCTGCAGAGAAGATTAACAAGGACAAAAGCATCAATAACTCTGCAACAGCCTTGGTAGTTAAAAATACATTTTTACAACAATCAAATGACTGAATACAATTCTATTCTAAAATTGAAAAATGGCCCAGCCTAGTTTTTTTATGCAAAAAGCAAATGCTCACTAAGGTTAAGGTGTAATAAACTAGTAGACAATTTTAATGCTTCCTAGTGTTTTGGATTTACATAATTATTTTTAAAGAGTGGCTTTCAAAAATATTTTAGTGATGAAAAATATTATTCAAATGAAATCCTACCCAGCAAGTCAGCATATAAAATGAAGAAAAGCAGAGCTGCTTTGATTGATGCACTTTTTTTTCTTTGTTTTGTTTTGAAAGGAGAAGGTCAGTATCTTCCAACCTTGCAAACAGGTATACCTATGTTTATTATTAAAAGAAATTCAAAGACCCACACATTATACTGGTTACAATTAAACTGTATTGCTATCTGAGAAGTCTGAAATTTAAAAGTTCAAATGTTCAGTATTCCTACTGAGAACTTCCTTTTAAAAGCCAGTCATGCTTTCTACATACGACCTCATTGCAAGAATAATGCAATGTAACTAAAATCTCAACATTTATTTGGGTGGAGAACATGAAAATCATATTTTCTAATTTATAGGGTAGATAAAAAATGTTTGAGGTCAACGGAGGAAATATTTTAAAACAACTATAAAGGAATGACCTGCTTGTTTATATATCAAAATATATTATAGGCCAGGCGCAGTAGCTCACAACTGTAATCCTAGCACTTTGGGAGGCTGAGGCGTGGATCACCTGAGATCAGGAGTTTTGAGACCAACCTGGCCAACATGGGGAAACCCCGTCTCTATTAAAAATACAAAAATTAGTCAGGGGTAGTGGTGTGTGCCTGTAATCCCAACTACTCAGTACACTGAGACAGGAGAACCGCTTGAACCCGAGAGGCAGAGGTTGCAGTTAGCCGAAATTGTGCCACTGCACTCCAGCCTGAGTGACAGAGTGAGCCGCTGTCTAAACATATACACACACACACACACACACACACACACATAGGTATATATGTATATATTTTATTAATTATATTAATTTTATTATATAAATTATATCTATTTTATCACATAGTATATATAAAATAATATTTATTATATAATATATATTATATAATATATTAAATATTATGTTATATTTTATATATTATATAATATACATTGAATATTATATGTTATATTTTATATATCATTTAATATATTATATATTAAATAATATATTTTATATATAATACTATATATTATATATTTATATTTATATATTATTTATATTTTTTACATAAATAGTAAAGCTGTAGAAGGTAAAATGGAATGGAATTGGTACAGAAAAGAATAACAGAAAGGTGCAGACTAATGTAATTTTGTTAATGCTAAAAAGAGCATTTTGAAGCTGTCCAGTGGAATATTGACCATCCTATTTATATAAGGGCAAGAGGGAAAAAGAGAGAAGAAGGAGACAGAAAGCACACTAAACTAACACTTCATACTAAGGACAAAATGATTTCCTGATGATTAAATTGTCAAATACATAAATGAGTATAAGCTGTTAGAAAAACAAATCTTAAATGGATATAAGGAGATCTTGCTAAAGTAGCTACAAAAGTCATAAGCCAAAAATGATTCCTCTTTTCAAAACAAAAACCTAAGAACAAAAGTATCATAAACAATCTTAAAACACAAGTAACACCCTGGGAGGTGCAATTGGCAACATGTTTATCAGCAATTGAATTTATTTATGTAGTATATTTGTCTTCACAAGTCTACAAGAAGGAGCAAACTAGCAAGAAAAGAGAGGACCAGTAAATAGAGATGTACAAATGACTGATAAACATGCAGGAAAATGTTCAAATTGGCTAGTGATTTAAAATGCAAATTTAAATTGCAATTGAGTGTAATTTACTTTCTTCCATCAAATTGACAAAAATAAAAAAATAAAAAAACACTCCCATTGAGAAAGCAAGTAAAGGTCCCTTTCAACTTTGGCTAAATAATTCCATTTTGAGGAGGGAATCTAAGATACAGCAATGCTACCATACATTTCACAAAGATATACATACAGGCAACACAAACATATACCCTACAAGTATTCATTGGATTGTTTATAACAGTGACCATCTGTAAGTAATTCCATGATGAACAACACAGCAGCAATTATACACATTTGAGAGTACTCACAGCAAAATTCAGTGCACCCATACAAAGAACTATTCAGCCTGAGCGAAGACAATGATCCAAGCCACTGGTTCAAACTTTAGCGTACATCAGATTCACTTGGAGGGCTTGCTAAAACATGAATTGCTGGCCCCAATGCAGGGATTTCTAATGTGAAGTGATCTGGAATTTTCATTTTTAATCAATTATCTCCAGAAACCACACATTAAGAACTACCGGGCTAGACCCATACTTGGTGTTTTGGACACATGGCCAAGTGAAAAATTCTAGTCATAGAATAATACTTTTCATTATCTCATTTATTAAAAATTGAAAATGGAACATGAACATAAATAATTATATAAAGGAAATGCATCGAACAAGAACTGAAAGGTGATATGCCGAACTATTACTTCTGGGAAGCAGGGCAGGTCGGAAGGAGAAGAGAAACATTTATGTTAAATATCCTACTGTTTAAGTCATTTACAAGACTATATTTATAATGTATTTAAATTATTGATGTGATAATTTTGAGAAAGGAGAAAGAGGAAGGGAAAGGAGGGGAGGGGAGGGCAGGGCAGGGCAGACAAGGGAAGGGAAGGGAAGGGAAGGGAAGGGATGCAGAGAGGGGAAGAAAGAGGGTAGCTGAATTCTGAAGCTGTAGACATCTAGAGTTTGTACTAGATTATTAGATTTACTGGCAAACTCTTTCTTTCTTACTTCTTCATGTATCTTTGTAATAAACTCTCATTAAACGAGGTAGTCTGAACATAGTTCTATTCCTTGCAAGCTAAAAAGGCTAATTAACAGAGATGTATAGGCTGTGCAGAGCAATAACACACAAAAAAAATACTGAAATTTATTTAAATGCATCTAATTTAAAGCAGGATATAGGAATACTAAAACCAGTTTTAAAACCTACTTATTTTCATACCTACATATCCAAATATAGATCTTAGAGTTGATGCTCCTAAATTACTGAAAAATAATAAAGCCAACATGTTTCTATTACATGCTGACACAATGCTTATGTACCAAGAAAGTATAGTTGTATTTGTATGTATGTGTGTGTGTATATATATATGTATATGTGTATATATACACACACAGGATATATGTGTGTATATATGTCCATAATATAAATTTAACTCTCGAAAGGATTCTATGATACAAGATAGTTATTATCATCCCGGAAATATAAAAAAGAAAACTGAGGCAAAGAAAGCTGGGAGATTACAGAACTTTTCCAAGGTCACACTGTTAGTCCTGGTGGAGCCAGAGTTACATCCAGACAGTCTGGTTCCAGCATCATGCTCTCAAGTATTGCATCGTACTGACCTCTCCTTCACTTGTTTTATTTTCTTTGGATACATCAATACCTTCAGGCCACTACCTATCACTAAACAATACACCATAAAAAATTAAAGAGGCTAGAAAAAATGCTCTCTACAATACTTTTGGAAATAAACAATCTTTATGACTCTTACTGCTAGAAGAATAGGTAGCAGATTAAGAAATCTGCTGATGAGTGAATGAGGAACGTCTCTCTTCCACTGCATTTCCAACTATCATACTCAGATTAGACAAGCAAGAAAGTAATTCCAGCTTTCTGATATCAGCCAACAAAAATCATCCTCAGGACCAGCTGCCAATAGCATGCCCTTTAGACTTTGGCCAGAATGCCAAGCCCCAGCTGTTCTGTCAGCCTTCCTTATACAGTTTGTTGACAATGAAGAGGCCCAGTTAATTTTTCAACTGGCAATATAAGCTGAAACTGATTCACCTGCAAACACCTTAATTAATTCTAGGAATAAAAAGATACTGATACCAAAACAATACATTTTTCTTAGGATCAAAACACATTGAAATGTTTCCCAAAAATGGAACTGCTTAGGGGAAAAAAAAAAAAAAAATGAATGATCTACTTCTTCGTTACAGAACTTAATCTGGTTTGTCTTGAGGTCAAAGATTGTACTCCTGATTGTGAATGATAAAAAGGGAAAATGTATGGAGAAAATGGGAAATTTCCAATATTAAAGGGACAGGAGGATGGAGAGAGAAGCAGCAGAGCAACACCTGGGGTGTGTTAGAAACAGAGATAAGAAGTTGATTTTTTAAATATAATTTGGAGTTCAGAAGGTGTAAATTTAGTACACTCAGTGAAGGACTAATGGGAGCCTCAGTGAATCTTCTCTTGCCATAAATTGCCTCTCATAAAGCTCTTCACAGCTTCTTTTAAATATGTTTGGACCCTCCTGTTTAGATCCCAACTTTTGACTCTGAAATTTCTATTCCATGTCTACAAAACAAAACATATAATCAAATTATAACAACACTGTATTTTCTTTGAGTTAATATTATCTTGAGTTAAGTCTATCATTGTTTAAATTTTTGGTAACATTATTTTAACTGGACATTGTTTTCTGTATAAATTTTAAAATGAAAATGCTCCACATACCCATTTCCTTGTTTCAAATTTTAACAATTATCAGTCATCAGTCTGTCCTTGTATGTTGTCTTTTGGAATCATTTTTTTTCTATCAAGCGTAATTATCCTGGCTCAAATTGTGTTTATCTAAATTTCATTAAGACAATTGTATTCTTTAATCCATTTTCATTTAATAGCAAATGTTATAATTTGAAATTATAGTTATCATGAGTTTTCCTTTTTTAACATTTTTAATAATTATTCTTTCTAGATTACTTTTGTTCTTTTTCATTTTACCAACAGCATGAGTTTTATTAAGCATATTTTACCATTTCTGTTTTAGCCATGGTCTTGTCTATTTAATGCTTCATTCTGTGATGCTTTATATGCGTATTTTTATCATTTCAGAGTCAAAATGGTAAATAAAAAGATCCTTGAGTTAAGGATCTGTCAGTAAGAGTCAAGAATGGCAGAAGTTAAAAACAGGGTTAAAATGGTGAATTCATAAAATTTCCACATTACTCTTCACTTTTCCCTCTGTAGGTTTGTTAGCTGGATTTTTTTTTTTTTCCTGTAACACAAATACTTAAAATATGTAACTTTATCTACTAAATGAGACTACTTTTCCTACCATAGTGCTTGTGTTGATTACAAATGTGAATTTTGAGCTAGTAAGGTTATTGACAATAAGAATTATCAATTTTTGAGTAAAATATCCACAATATTCTGCATCTAAATTAGATTGCTGCATCATATATATATATAACCTAAACATATTATCTTCTATCTAACTATTTTGTTCTTACAAATATTTTGTTTTCTTTCTTTTTTTTTTTTTTTGTTTTGATTGTTGTTTGAGACAGTGTTTCTCTCTGTTGCCCAGACAGGAGTGTGGTGGTACTGTCATGACAACCTACAGCCTTGATCTCCTGGGCTTAAGTGATCCTTCCACGTCAGCCTCCAGAGTAGCTGAGACTACGGGTGTGCACCACCAGGCCCAGCTAATTTTTATTTATTTATTTTTTTTTTGTAGAGACAAAAAGCTGGTCACCAGCTTCTGACCTCAAGTGATCCTCTTGCCTCAGCCTCACAAGGTGCTGAGGTTGTAAGCATGAGCCACCACGCGTGAGCTTTGCCTTTACATATTGTTGTAATTTTAGTGCCCTTTAAAAGTCTCCGTTTTTATTGCTTCTATAAAATTAGCTTAAGAAAGGTGTAGCTGATGATTCTGAAGGCCTGAGTGCATACAGTATCTGCAACTGTTTGTTTTTCAAGGTTTTCTATGAATAAAATGACTAGGAGTAAGAAAAGTACATGTGACCTCATGCTTCACATTCTTCAGAACAAATACCTCTCGGTTGCAATTATGTCATCATGAAATCATGTCCCACGTTTTAAAATAAACTCATTGCCATATGAATTGTTATCCTACTGAGATATTTTTGTAGTTGTCTGTTTAACAGCTTCCTTAGAAGTGTCTTCTACATTTCCCATAATACCAAAACAAAAATTTCTTTTTTCATCTTATACACAAAAATAGCTCAAGTTTGAATGTTCTGAAATCCACACTCTTGTCCTGCATTGCACATATACTTGCACTTGAGTTACAAACACACACCCCCACATACACAGTTTTAGCTAAATATTCTAAAATATACACTTTTTGACTTCCAAGAAAAGTCAGAGAGTGTTTTCTCCAGTGTCACAGTTCGGGACTCACCTGTGGACGTGGATGTCCTGTGACTAGACAAGTCAACTCTAGGGTTTCTCCTTCCCGGATAGTGTAGACCCTTTCAGAGTAGCGCTCCTCTTCAATGTTACAGGCCAAGCCTGAGTGCACAATACGAACCGTAGGAGGAGCTGTCGAGTCAGGAAGAAGAGAGACAAGATACATGAAAACGTAAGTAAGTGATCTGCTCATGAACCATCTTGACTATAAAAGCAATTCTTATTAGACTTCACCATAGTCAGATTAGTCAGATTCATCAGTCTTAACACCTCCCCAAGGCATTAAAGATTTTACTGGAAGAAATCTTCAAATTTATCTAACAGTGACCAACACATTTCCAGGGGAACAAGGTAGTGGAACATTGGTGCCTCAAGAAATCACCATCAATACAAGACCACATGATAAAACTTGATTGTTAAAATGTGAGAAGGTCTCTTCCTTTCTGAGTTCAATCAAACTTTAATATAATAAGGAATATTGCACCAAAAATATGTAGTGCAAAAGAAAGAAGACAATTGGAAGAGAAAAGGGAATTTGAATTGAAGACATTGACATTTGTCTATTAATTATTTAAGCCATGTAGCACACAAGATAAGAAGCTCACAAATAAGATGATTTGGTTTTCAGGAAGTGAAAACCAACTTAATTTACCATACTTATAGACATCTGTATTGATGTAAACAAAGTATGATTCTTGATTAAGCCATGGAAGAAGACAATATACTATTGTTGCCTGAGTCTAAAATTCTGATTCAAAAGAAACTTCATTAGCATAAAGCTGCCCAAATTTCTAAATATAATTTTCTCCTACTTCAGTGCCAAGGGGCCAATAAAATTTAACTAACACTCCTTGACTTACATATCATTGGGAACAACTACATGGAAACTTTCTGTGGGTCATGAGAAGTGCTTAGCTAATAAGATATGGTGCTTGCCATCATGTAAATTATTGACAGCTACTAGCTTCAAATTGGAGATCATCTCCTTTTGTGAACTCAGCATTTTTGTTTGTAATACATTTTGGAGTGAAACAGAATGGTTATTTCAGTTAAAGGCAAGTGGAAAGATTATATCTACATATAAATGACAGTGATCTCAAGAATTTCCTGATAGATATTTCGACCTAAACAGTAGTATTACTAGCAGAGGTTGTGATTGCTTAAAAATTAATGCCAGTACCAGCATATTAGGAATGTTTTGTCTAACATTTAAGACGATAAATCTTACAGAATTTTAAAATAAATTTGGTGATTCTATGGAAGAAAAAAAGATTATAAGGCCAACTCATGAAAAAATTCATTCTGGGAAAATCTGTGTTCTGAAAGTAAAATAGAATAGTTTTCAATATCTACTATTTTGTTTTATATAACGTAATTGCACAGTCTACCCACAGAGCTTAATAACTGACATCAGGGCGTATTTCATTATCTTTCTCAATTTCAGGCAGAAACTGGAAGATGGAAAAGCCCACTTATGATTAATAAAACAACTGGCTATGTCCAGCTCTTTCTAGGTACCAATGCATAATCCTGTTACTCAACCTTGAAACTCAGAACCCTGATTCCAATATGCATAATCAAAATGACAAGTAAAAGTTTCCAATTCCAATAATAGGATAAGAACAAAAGAGTACTTCTAGAAAAGTGGCCTTGACACTAAATATGCATAATAAACGCCCCTCAAGAACTTGTTAAAAATACAAATTTCAAAGGTGTTCAGAGACCTGATATATCTGCAAGAAACCCCAGGAATCTGCATTTTTACCGAACACTCAGATAGCTACAATGACAGAGCTACATAGACTAGGTTCTGGGTATTATATTTGTTAGCTAAAGAAAAATACTCCAAGGAATAAAATATCCTTTTCCTCTGTCTTTTTAAAGTAACTAAACTTTCTGCTATGCATCATTTCACTGATTTGAAAAATTAAACGATGCTTAAGTCAAATGTCCAGTTTGGTCTATGAAACCAATTTATTAAAAATTTTCCATCATGTCTCTGGACTCTGTCTAGACATTGTAATAATTTGTTTGATTTTATGACATTAGAAATCCTTATCTTTGGTGTTTCTCTTAGTGCTCTGATATGTTTCACACCACATTTCCCACAAATCATTTCAGGCAGTGATCAAATTTGGACTTCAATTTAGATAAGTAATACTAGTGAGGTAGTTATATTTAGACATCTGTCTAATATAGTCATATCCATATTGTAGAGGTTAACAAACTGATGAAAATCTATAAATGTTTGCAAAACAAAATAAATTTTCAATAGAAAATACAGAACCATTTTCTTAAAATATATTTTCATGCTAAATTTAGCTTCATACGTGATAGCCCACATGTTTATTAATATATCTAATTATGTAGTGACATGACATCTTTTCCAGACTAATTTACACTTGTTATTTTTGTTTTAATTTCAAATCAATGCTTAGTATTGTTATTTTTAAGGTATATCTTTCAAAAACATCATTATGCAAATAAGTAGCTTTATTTAAACCACTTAAATTATACAGTAAGCACACTGTGACATTTACAAGGGTTAATTTTCTGCTATTTTCTTCTATATTATAACACATTCTTGGAAAAGGTAATTGCCTGCATACTGCAGTCATCATGAACCTACCACCTCTCCCGTAGGAGGGTGGAATATTCCACCAAATTTTAAGTGTGGAAGTTGTCTTCCTCTTAGTATTCATTAAAATATGTGCTCAATATTTTAGCTGCTCAATGATAAGGAGAGTATTTTAGAAGCTTCCCTTAATTCTTTTGTTTGCACAAAGCTCACTTGAAAGGACCTTAGAGTTCATATAGGTCAGTGCTCTCATTTCCCGATTAGGAAAGAAAAGTCTGAGGACATCAAATGATGTCACAATCCTGTGGCTAGTTGTGGCTAAATGAGACCAGAGCCACTGGCCTATTGTTCTTTTCACTACTTGATGCTCTCTATTTAAACTATGTCTGTCATAGTTAAATTTGTGTTCTAAATAACTCCCAAACTAGACCCAGACCTAGACCAGGCTAGGGGTATAAAAAACGACTGAGAAACTATTAATAAAGCAGTTAGAGCACCATAAACTAGATTAAGAATGTAAGTAGCAGAATTGCTCCAAACTTAACCAAACTTAACAATAGACTGTTGCCCCAGTTCATCATCCTACCTCCAGTACCTGCCAAATCCATGACATCTCACAATGATCAAAGTAGTATTTTGAAATTTCTATTTACATTATGTTGTTTCTCTGCTTAAAAACCTACAATATCTCCCTATGACATTTCATAGAGTCCTAATCGCTGCACATGAGTGCATTTAGGCCCTCTGGCAAGGGTCCTCATGCTTACTATCCAACTAGAAGCCCCATTTCTCTGTAATATCAGGCTATCCTCAGGGAGAATGCAAAGAACCCTGAGATTTTAAGAGTCTTTGCTTATAATGTTCTCCCATCTAAGATTCCCACACCAATAATTGGACCCATGTTCCTGATATCTTCTTGGATTACTTATCAATGATTATCTTCTCTTTTATTCCAGGAGGTATGTGTTTATTGCTTTGTGATTTTCCTTTCTCTTAACATTCAAACACGATAGTAAGCATCTCAGTGCCAGACTGAGCATCATTTTTGGCATCATCCCCATATCATGTAATTCACAGCACAGAGGAGGTATTTATTAACTAATTGAGTTTTAGTTTCTATTTTAGCAACTATCACTATAATGACTCAACTTCTTACTTTAGCAAAATATCAACTCTTATGGCAGTGCATTTGCTTACTTTAAATATAGATGCAATTTGCAGTTTTATACCTGAAGCAAGACATCTCTGATCCTCTGCCTTGTTGGTAAAAAACCTCAATTCATCATCCTTAAATTGGACTAAAGGTTATGATCTCCTTTGCCCTGTAGAGTCAGCAATGAATTACAATGTTAAAATATTGCACGAGACTCATATTCATCCAAATTTTCTTGAAGTAAACCAAATCTCATTATGTAAAATCTTTCCTAACACTAATCATATCAATTGTCTTAATCTGAGGATATTTTGGCTTTGGGTTGAAGAGGTCGCCTAAAAGGGCAAAAGAGAGACATTCTTTTATCTTGTTAGAATATACTTTTGAAAGTTAAACCAAATTCACTCTGGAGAAAGAGTACAAATAAATTATTCTACAATGACAACAACCAGGGGCATTTTAATCTTTTCATCTCAGATACAGACTTTCAAGCACATATTTATTGAGCAACTGCGATGGTAGGCATGAGACTATGTGCTGGGGATATGATGATTAATGCCATGAGCTGCCCCTACTAAGGGCTTACAGCCTACTGGGTTTGTCTAAATTATTTAAAATTATATGATAGTTGAACAGGATAGATACTTTAACAGAAGAAAATGCAAAGTGCTAAACAAAGACAAAGCAGAGGATAGCTAAATCTGCCTAGGGAAGTCTAACAAGTTTCGCAAAGTCAGTGACATTTAACCTAAGTTTGGAGAGATGCTCTTGGGAGCAAAAGAGGAAGGAGATTTCAGAGACAGAAAACTGTGTTCAAAGGCAAATCTGAAATATGCCTTTGTAATATGCCAGTGTCTATTGTGTTTCTGAAATAACCATGTAAAAAATGTGTCCCCTGTAGTTTATCATTTACTTCATGCCTTGCCACTGTACAGCCTTATCAGCTTGCCATTATGTCTCAGACACAGGAGAGACACTGGAGAGGCCTGGGAATGGATATCGGAGGAGAGACACATTTTAGAGGTCTTGCTAGATAGGACATGACAATTAACTGAATCTGAGGGTGAGGGAAGAAGTTTATACCCTGACTACGTGAAAGATGACAATTTTTTTTTATTTTAATAAGATATTAAATAGGGTATTTAATAAAATAAATTTTATTATTTATTTAATATTTTTATTTTTATTTTTATTTTGATTGCCATGGAACTCACATTACCTACAGTTCGGGGAAGCTTGACATGAGGGGCTCTGAGCCCAATTCATGGGGGGTGGAGGGTTGTTGGCATGAGGGCTTAGATGAGAAACATTTTTGATGAAGAAACTTTTTTCAGTAATGGGGATGGTTCCTGAAAAACGTGCTGCTATCAGACATTTATGGTTTTGGTACTAGGAGCTTTCTCTCCTCTAAGAGCTTCAAGTAACAGCCTGGTTCTTTAGTTAAATCCCTCAAATCCCTCATACAGCTATTCTGTGGGAATTCAAGTTGCCACCAGCATGTTGCTACCTTCTACACTAGATCAATGTAACGTATGTTCTTGGTTAAGGTCACAGACCTGTTTAGTTAAGCAGTGTGGAGGGAAGGATGTTCACTGGTCCTCTCCTAGAAGCTCTAGTGAACAGCTCAGTAAACCATGCTGTGCCAGCATTACTCATGTACTATAAATGTTCTGAAGACAGACAGAGAGAGAGACAGAGACAGAGAAAGAGAAAGAGGGAGAGAGAGAGAGGCAGATAGACAGAGACAGAGAGACAGCCTATACCTTACTGTTGTCACATGGCCAAAGAGTCACTATGTATTACTTACACCATTCTCTTAATAAGCATTCAGTTTTGCTTGTAAAGAAAACATAACAATAATCAAACTTTTCTCCCAGCTTTCTATTGGTTTAAGTGATCATATGCTTTCATAAAACACTTCTCAGTTTTATACAACATGTTACATTTAGCTAATCAGCATTGTCAATGGTTGGTTTCTTCTGTTAATTTCAAAATATTCAATGTAGCACATGTATAGTACTTCTAGGATATGGTGGCTTCCATTCTTCTTTTCTTTCCTACCTGAGTTTCTGGTTTAAGATAGTACATGAGATCTCCCCCACCTCCCTTTTTCAAATGGTATTCTAAACTGATTTTTATATATTTTTTGTGCATACAGTCCTAGTCCATAATTACTCCTGTTGCTGACAACTCCATTGCCTAACATCTTCCTCATTAGCCTAGTTACATGTTTTATCATCAAAAAATTTGACAGGGCCAGCTGTGGTGGCTCATGCCTGTAATCCCAGGACTTTGGGAGGCTAGGGCAGGCAGATCACCTGCGGTCAGGAGTTTGAGACCAGACTGGCCAACACGGTGAAACCCAGTCTCTACTGGAAATACAAAAATTAGCCAGGCATGGTGGTGGGCGCCTGTAGTCCTAGCTACTTTGGAGGCAGAGGCAGGAGAATCACTTGAACCCAGGAGGCAGAGGTTGCAGTGAGACGAGATCTGAGATCGTGTGACTGCACTCCAGCCTAGGTGACAGAGAGAGACTCTGTCTCAAAAAAAAAAAAAAAAAAAAAAAAGACAGGAAAAAAAATACAAAGATTTGAAGAAGACGGTGAATAATTCAGTTTTGGATGCTGTGGTGAATTCACCAATAGTTGACAAGTTGCTGCTGGACATTAAGTTTGACAGCTTTCAATGGTAGTTGATGGCTACATAGAATACAGGAGAGTTCTACAGGAGAGCATGTAGAGTGAGAATAAGTCATGATAGAACCATGATAAATATGTATTCTTAACTAGAGAAGCTAAAGAAAGGACTTGGTGTGATTATAAAGTCAGAGAGGTAGAAGGAGAACAAAGAAAATGAGGTGCTTTTTAAGTTACATGAGTAGACAGCCGAGCACAGTGGACTGTCCAAAAATATTACTTACCATGGAGTTGTCAGTTAAGAGCAGCACAGACAAAAGGTCATTGCCTTTGGGAATTAAGGCAGCATTAGTGAATTTTGACTGAGCTATGGCTGCAGAGAATTGGAGTCAAAGGATGAATGATGTATGGTTTGACTGAGGAAAAAGATCTTAGTAGGTCAAATCAAGCTTGAAGCAAATAGTTAAACTGCTATTTAGGCTTACTCATATGTAAAAAGGAGTGATAAGTGAAAAACTGAGTATTTCAACACTATTGTACCAGCATTTTAGGATTGCAAAGAATCATTACTTTCATCATAAGAAACAACAACTCATCATGTTTATACTTCTAGCACAATTGCAACTTTTTGCCACTACAATATTATTTTCTAGTATCCTTCCACATTCTTCAAAAATAAATCGCTCTAAAAGCCCACTTTCTTTCTTTTCTTTTTTCCCTCCCTTTCTGGTAGTTTATTTTTTTACAAATTCAACTCTGACAACTTCAGGACCACATATGAAGGAATCTCTCAAAGCTGTTTAATCTCTTCTGTAAAACAATCAAGGCTAATCCTCAACAGCATTTAAATATGCTACAGCATATAAATAAGCTTAACATGTTCCATTAAAAAAAAAGAGAGAGAGACAAAACAGTAACATTTATCCTCCTATCATCCTATCAACAGGACCCCTCTTGTCTTTCCTTTACTGTCTAGTGATTAGAAATAATGATATATGTTTACAGCCATCCTCGGCATGTGCTTTGCCCTCCTCAGTCCACTGCAGTCTGGCTCTGCCCTATCATTTGTATTTCTAAAAGAAAAGGGCAGGAAAATAGAAGACCACTTTGGTAAATCGCTATTTCTTTTTTTGGTCATTATTGTGATCATTTGCCTCTCCTTCAGCCTTAGCTTACTTTCTTTTACTTTGATACAAAGATCTTTGAAATTACATACTTGCCCTACACTACAACACAATAAAGACTTTTGTTTTATCCCACTGCCATATATCCTGCACCCATGAACATAAACACA
This sequence comes from Macaca fascicularis, assembly GCF_037993035.2. Taxonomy (NCBI): domain Eukaryota; kingdom Metazoa; phylum Chordata; class Mammalia; order Primates; family Cercopithecidae; genus Macaca; species Macaca fascicularis. The sequence continues at coordinate 115,248,653 of NC_088381.1, forward strand.
TATCCAAATATGCACATAAGCTAATGTTCAACTTGTATATTTATTCAATAAATTCTTCAAAAAATAATTAAAATCTTTCTGTAACTGTCATTTATGTAATCCCAAATAGAAATATATTCTGATACATAAACAACATATAGATTATTTTAAGTCAGCCTGCAGATCATTTTATTTGTTTGATTCCATTGGTTATTTTAAACTAACTACAATGTCCACATCAGTGTGAAATTATTTCTCCACTCCCTCTACCAACCTCCTACCGCCATGTTTGGTTAACATTGTATTCCTGTCCACTAGAGGTAAATATTTTTTTGTCCTTAATTTGATGAGTTGTAAAGTGAAAGTAATAAGATCCTATTGATATATTGGATTTAATAAAGAGAAGATCATATGTTTCTCATATGACTTTAGTTGAAAGGCCTTGATTATGAAAGGGTTTTAATATTTTGTATTATTTCCTTAGTACATGTTGGGTAGCATTGTTACAAAGTAACTGAACCACTCTAAGAGACTGTACGAAGCCCAGAGTAAGGCAATTAAATTAAATCCAGAAGCCTCTGGCTTTAGATGGCAATTATTAATGTTTGCTAAATAATAAAAGTTGACATGATCTTTTAGGTTGATGTTAACCAAGAATTTAAAGAAAAAACTTTAAACTTTTAATTTAAGTTAAATTTTAATTTTATTTGTAAATTTAAAGTCAAATTACTTGTTTATGTGCAGTATATTGTACACTATTTTGAAAGAGAGATGAAAGTTTGTCATCAAAAGAGAGCAATGACATTCAATAACAGTTTAATTTTAAACTTACAGTAAATATACACTAAATTTTAATGATAAACAAAAAAGCAATTATGTAATTCAAATTCTAATGGTAAAACAATGATAAAAAACAATCATATTTTCTGTGTAAAAACTATCTTGTTTGACAAGTATTAACTTCATAAAAATTGAATACAAAATTGCAAAATATTATTCTGAATTATCTTCCACAAAACAACATGTGTCCTAATTTTTTAAAATAAAGCACTATCAATTCTAAAAATGTTATTTCATGAAGATTTTCACATTTACAGCTTCAGATTTCATCAGGATTACCTTTATTTGTTTTCATCTAGAAGAGTTGCCTATTAGCATCTAAGCCTAAAACTTCAAAAACCCTTGCATGTTTTAGAGATGGAAAAAAAAAAAGAAGGTTCACTGAATCTAAGGTTCATAACATTCTTTTCAAATACAGCATTTGACAACTTCTGACAAGTGTGCCAGAGAAGAACCATGGGCCATCAAGTCTAGGCAGTCACACATAGCCATCGGTCATCCATGTTCCCTGTCTCTACCTGGCTATTCCCGCCCTAAGTCCCTCACTATGTTCTTCCCAGTAGATTTGACCTCAACCTGGAAGATATTTGAAAGTCCATCAAATATTTAACTAATCTCATATGTTGCTCAAAAGACTTGTATAAACTAAGTGGAATATTCCAACTTGAAGGTAAATATTGTAGGGAACTAACCTTTCCTCTTCTTTGGTATGAATGTAATATTATATATATACAACATAAATGTGTGTATATAATATATATGTATATATAATATAATATATATAATATATATGTGTGTATATATATGTTCTTTAATATTGGATCCTATGCTACATCCTGAATTGTCTCTAACTAAAGGTTAAATTAGATATTTAACAAATCAGTAAATTTTAGACCAAAAACCCCATAACTATTCCAGAAATCTTGGCAACTAGGTCATAGACTATAAAACAAACAAACAAACAAACAAACAAACAAAAAAGCCGAGATAAAAACAAGGGAACTTACCTCTTGCTTTTATGGTACCATTTTTTAAAGGTTTTGAAATTTGTACAAGAACATAGCAAAGGAGGGAGAGAAGCTATTATAACACTGCAGGAAAGGATGGCATTTAATCCTTAAAATCTTTGATCAGGTCTTTCCCTCTAAATCAAACTTGTGAAATGGCATCCTGTTAATAGTATCAGAAGCCATATATCATGTGGTCAATGAACTCATAAAGGTTCTTTGAACCAAATCTTCCTTGCCTCTTATAAATTATCACAGCACCTGAAGAGATCAGGATTCCTAAAGGCAGAGGTACTAATGACATCATTTTTTAATCTCTCTGGACTGATATGTATACTTAAATCCTTCTCTAAAATTAAGGGCTCTTCAGTTTTCTTGGAAACATCCATAAAGCCCCAGAAAATACTAACCAAAATGAAATTAGTCTTAGCATTGTGATCCAACCTTAAGCATAAATTGGGTATTTAGAGAGAGCCGTTATTTCTTCCAGCCTAACTCATCAGGAAAACAAATGAAATTTACTATGAAATATGACAAAAATGAAAACTTCAAATTGCTTTTCCAAGAGTAGCAACAGTAGGCAGAGAATTGTCAGGATCTGGCCTGCCAATGTCCCCACTGTTTCTCTCCACTGAGAAATCACTGCCACTGCCTGTGACTAGCCCCAAGGACAAGTTTCTTAGCCTGTCAGAAAAACATCTTGGATCCCAGGAGAGAGGGATCAGTGAGATAATGGCACATACCCCAAGTCTGGCTCTTTTCTCCTTCTACAAAAGGCAGAAGAACAGTTACCACAAGGTAGAAATGATTCAGACTCCACTGGGGCAATACCCTCATTGACTGCAAACTTAGTAAATACCAAGCACCTGTGTAATTCATGTTATTTTGATGATCTGTAGTCCTCTCTAAAACCCTGAAAATCATGTGTTTTTTATTTCCATTTGAACAAAATTAATATCCCCAGTGAAGGTTTGTGAATTGCCAAAGCTTAGTTTTGATGCCAATTCTGCTTTATGCTAGAAATACATTTTGTGATTTTTTAATATATATATTATAATTTCATTTTACCCTGCTGCATTTCCATTTTTAAAAGTCTAGACATTCCTTTGTGTCTTTGGGGAGAAAGAATAGAATACAGAAAAAGAATTATAAATCATTTATACTCCAATTAAAAAGATACTCTTATTAAGTTAATTGGTGCCACGAGAATCTGAAGTAAAAACATTTGTCTAAACCACACAGTGTGAAACATAAGCAATTATTAGTACATATTATAATTCAGCTCCTAATTTTTAAAATATTAGGCTTTGACAATCTCGTAGATTTATATATAGGAGCTGAATTATCCAAAATTTCTGCTCAAACAATTCAATTTTCATTTATTTGAGGATGGAGTTCCAAAATTGGCTCTGTAAGTATGTATCTCAGTGATTCACATATGTGGCAATGTGGCATGGTACTTCCCAGGAACCTTCTTATACCTGCCATCTTCCAGATTACCTGTAACCTTACGCTCCCAGGGCTGAGCCTCACACTCTGGCCTCTTCACAAGCACTTGTACCATTTTAGCTTGCAACAGAGCAAGACTCTACTCTCGGTAGTAAAGAGAATATACTTCATTCTCCTGAGTAAATTCATAACCACTCTTATAAGAATTGTCATAATTGTCCTTAATAATGTTAGAGTTTGTTAATAAAATAAACAATATAGGAAATTTGCATTGTCATGACAGTCCTTTTTGTTTTATAAGGCAGTGGCACCATCACAAATCACTGTAAACTCTAACCTTCTGAGCTCAAAGGATCTTCCCATCCCAGCCTCCTAAGTAGCTAGGACTACAAGGTCACGTCACCATGCCCAGCTAATTTGTAAAGGTTTTTTTGTTTGTTTGTTTGTTTGGTTTTTTTTTTTTTTTTGTAGAGATAGGGTATTTCTATGTTGCCCACACTGGTCTTGAACTCCTAGTCTCACAAGATCCTCCCACCTCTGCCTCCTGAAGTGCTGGAATTCCAGGCATGAGCCACCATGCCTGGCCTATCACAGAACCTTAGAATCTTAATAATAGTAGAAAATCAAATGGGTGACTCACAACACTTAAATGTACAAGACTTTTTACTTTAATTACATATATATATAAAAATATATATATATACTCACCTATTTTCTCTAATACAAACTGCTAATTAATATTTCCCTGCAGTTTTTAAACTAATGAAGAAATATTAATACATAAAAAGTAACTAATTGGCCGGGCGCGGTGGCTCAAGCCTGTAATCCCAGCACTTTGGGAGGCCGAGACGGGTGGATCACGAGGTCAGGAGATCGAGACCATCCTGGCTCACATGGTGAAACCCCGTCTCTACTAAAAAATACAAAAAAACTAGCCGGGCAAGGTGGCGGGCGCCTGTAGTCCCAGCTACTCGGGAGGCTGAGGCAGGAGAATGGCGTGAACCCGGGAGGCGGAGCTTGCAGTGAGCTGAGATCCAGCCACTGCAACTCCAGCCCGGGAGACAGAGCGAGACTCCGTCTCAAAAAAAAAAAAAAAAAAAAAGTAACTAAGCATTACTTGTAGCCATACACCCTCATTGCTAAATGTAAAATTATTTTGCCTAGATTCTCACAACAAAATTTGCACAACTTTAATTTTAAATGTTATCTTGGAAATTATTCTATTTTAACACCAGAGAAGTGATGAGATCATGTTTTTGTTAGATGTCAAACCAAATAAGCTATTTAGACTTTAACTGATCTAAGTTGTAAAATGCACGGATCGGTGCCTTTCAAAATATACTTTCTTTTTATTTTACTTTTTAAAATAAGATAGGGTCTGGCTCTGTCATCCAGGCTGGAATGGAGTGGCACTATCTTGGCTCACTGCAGACTTAACCTCCCAGGCTCAAGCAATCCTCCTGCCTCAGCCTCCCAAGTAGCTGAGAACACAGGCACAAGCTGCCATGACTGGCTAATGTCTTCTTCCTCTCCTTTTTTTTTTGCTTTTTTCTTTTTGTAGAGATAGGGTCTCATTGTTATTACCCAGGATGGTCTCAAACACTTGGGCTCAAGAAACTCTCCTGGCTCTGCCTCCCCACATACCGGGATTACAGGCATGAGCCACCATGCCCAACTCAAAATGTACTTTCAAAAACAAGTGGTCTATACATGTTCAATGTTGTTCTATCTAAAGCATTTTTAAAGCAATTTACATAATTCAGTAATTTATTTTTGCCTGAGATATTAGTAAATGTAATAAGTAAAATAATTAATTGGTTACTCCTAATGCTGGAGTAAGTGTGAGGAAATATATGCCTCCTTACTTACTGGATGAAGTCAGTACAGTTGTAGGGGGAAGCAGTTTGTCAGTGTTGATCCAAATATGAAATATACTTAACTTTTGGCCCATCTCTAAAAAATTACTGTAAGAAGACAAATTGCCAAAAGATACATATATAAGTATGCCCACTGTAATATTTATATTGGGAAAAACTGTCAATAACAGCATATATGGAAAAACATACATTTGTAACTCCAAATATTAAAAACGGAATATTTGTAATATTTCCATTTTACAAATGGAAAAAATATTGACATCATTTGATTTTTAAAAACACAGTTTGAGAAGAGTGTGGAGCGTATAGAGATTGAGTCATCACTGTGGTTTTCATCAAGCGCTCTAAACTCAGATGTCCAGGTTCAAATCCTCACTCTGACATTAACTGTGTCACACTGGGCAAAATGGTTTGACCTTTCTGTGCCTCTGTTTCTGTATCTGTAAAGTTGATTAATAATTTAACCTTCCACAAAAGATTTTATGAGGATGTGATCATTAATGCTTAATGGAACCATGTCCCACCCATAGTGTGCTGGCAGCAGGTGTACACCATTAATATTTTCTAATTTATGTGTAAACTTAGTACACATACAGATAGTATGTACACATAGGAGTTCTCTAAAAAGATGTTCTCAATTTTTTTTCTTAAAATGTAATTGTTCAGGCACAGTGGCTCATGCCTGTAATCTCGTACTTTTGGAAGCTGAAGAAGGAGGATAAGGCCATCCTGCACAACATAGCAGGACCTCATCTCGACAAAAGAAAAAAAAAAAAATAGCTGGGCTTGGTGGCATAAGCCTGTAGCTCTAGCTACTTGGGAGGCTTAGGTGGGAGGGTCCCTTGAGCCTAGGAAGTCGAGGCAGCAGCGAGCTATAATTGCACATTGCACTCTAACTTGGGTGACAGCAAGATTCTGTCTCAAAAAAAAGTGATAACAGAGATAATCATACAAGAGGGAAAAGATACGAACAAGTATAATCATTAAAGTGGTTTTATTTTTTAAATGATTGATAAAATTATAAATATCAAGCAATAAAGCATTCGATTAATAAAATGTGAAAAATCCATAAATAGATTACCATATGACCAATACAAAAATGGTATAGTTTATTGACATGACAAGAAATCCATAATATATTGCTAAGAATAATGTGAATGGTATGACCCCAGGGATGTACTATTGCATACTGTGTACCTAGAGACTTGTCTAGAGGGATGTTAACTTGAATGTTAACAATGATGATGTCTTGGAGCAGTTAATTTTCTGATATCTTTGCTTTTTGCTTAATATGGTTCTGTATTTTTCAATTTTGTTTTGTACAATGAACACATTTTTTCCCCCAGAACTAATATAATGATTCTGTAGTTTATTTCTAAGTTTTGGAGCTAAGTTCTATCTCCCTGACTATAATACTTTTTCTGCTTCTACTTTACAGTTACCCCGATTCTCTTAATCCAGATGGATAAAGGAAACACTTATCTATCTGGATCCACTGTATTTTTCTCTGTGAACTTCTGGTCATTTTTTATGGACTTAGAATCTTCTGACTTGTCTTAAATTTTGTTTCTGGCCTTCAGAAGCTCACCCTCTTCTTTGCCCTACCAAATTTGCCTGAAGCAAAACCAATACCTCTATTTATAACTTCTAAAAAGTTTGCCTTTTTCACTTATTGTGTTGCTGTAAGTGACTTTCGTGGCAGGGTCTCAGTAGGCATCCCGTGGTATAAATCTTGGGTCATCATTGGAGCATAACAAGTATTTGTCATTTTCCAAGATGCCAATGTAAATTTTTGCTTTTCCTTAATGAAACTCAATGCCTTCTTGCACTCTTCCAATCTCATTTGAATTCTCTACAATTCATTTGTATAGCAAATAAGACAATACATAAAAATCCAAGGAATGACCAAGCTCATTAAGGTTTAGGTCACCATCTCTGTCAACTTGGCAAGGTCACTTTCAGTGGCTCAGTGTCCTAAGGATTTATCTCCCAAATACAAATATTACAATTTTACAATATCAACACAATTTAGAGCAGTAACTAAAATAGTCAAAATTTAAAGCAAAGAAAAAAAGCCATGTCATTCCTTCAATAATAATGTTCTGCCACAAGGTTTTTTTTTTTCACATCTGCTTAATGGTATTGGCAAAAAATTTATTTATATTTGTTCAAATGAATACATATATATTCATATATAAGTATAGATTCTGTATATACCTTCCTCTAGTTATAAAGTCTCCAGTGATAAAAGACTTAAATCTTCTCAGTGTTGCTAATTTATTGTGACGTGTGCGAAGTTGGATTTGCTGAGTTGGAAATGCTAGCATAATCTAAGGTAATTGCCTTTTCTTCATTTGTATAATGGGGACGATATGGCTTTCTACCTCATACTGTTGTAGCACTCACATTATATAATTCATATGTAGGAGTTACCATATTTTCTGGCTCATGGCATTAATCATTCAAATTTTTAGATTTTTAGTCTGAAATCTCCATGTATGGAGCAAACATGTGAAATGTAATATTATTGCTCATTACTAAAAAACATTACATTTTCTTCTCAACAATTTCTATAAAACCCCAAAAAACCAAAAATAAGGTACATTTGTAAAAATAAACCCCAACTTTATGTATATTGCCCACGTAAAGAAATGATCAAAATTGTCAACAAATCTCAAGCTCTCTTTTTGAGGTCAGTTCATCAAATAAATGAAGGAAAATTATTGCTGAAAATTTCAACTGAAACTGGGCTTTTCAATAATAAACATGGAAAATAACTGTTTAATTAAGTACTATTTCATTTACTTAATATCACAAACAACTTAAATGTATAAAAATAAGAAATATCTAATAACTAACTAGCAGACTTATCAACAGAGAAGCAATTCTGATAAGCTTCTGTCTAATCAATCACTAGAATCAGCATTCTTAGAAATAACATTTTAATACTTAGAATGCAAAGTATGTATTTGATTCCCTATTATAACCTCAAAAGGAGCCAAATACTTGTAGAAAATTAAAAGAAATATCCAAAAAAGCTATTATAAAATGGCATTTTCCATACTGAAATTTCAATACCTAAAATGAATAGTCAAAAAGTGACATAAACCAGAAACGTTATTATGCAGATTAAACCTCGATTTTAATTAATGGTTGAGAATGAGAGACCTGAGGGTCTAATTCCAGAGCTATTTTGACATATATCAAACGTTCCTTAATTTACACTGAAAGACCTTTTTGACAAGTTCTCATGTCGATAAGTTCCTATTAGCTACCAGTACCTTAAAGTGGTATTTTGTCACTGACCTACATTAGTATATCAAACTGTGACAGCAAATTAATGGTTACACATAATCCTAATTCAGATTACAGTCTCTAGCCAAACATTTAGAAGAGCACCTCGATAACAATGAAATACAAATATTTCTGCTTCTACATTACTCATTTGATGAGAGACTCTAAAGAAAAGATAAATAGAATAATAAGTAGCTGTACCGGTACTCAAAAGTCTTTTTTTTTTACTTAGGATTTAATGCAAAGATTGCATAATTCAATTCTGGAAATAGACTTCCTCTTTAAATAAACAGAGAAGTAATCATTAATTTTGAGAAACCTAAGGACTGTCTTGCTCATGATATATGTATGTATATTTATGAAAACCTCAAGTCAAAAATATTTCTTTATGTCATGATATTTGTTTTGAATTATTTTGTATCATTCTTGAGATGGAGACTGCTGACAATGTGCTGTGAAGATAAGTGCATTTATACCTTTTTTTTTTTTTTTTTGGAAGAGTTCACCTAAAGCTCTGATTATATCTTTTCAAGAAAAACTTCCTGCAATGTTAGTCAACACTAAATAAGCCTCCCCTAGAAAGATCATGTTCTCCCATTAGTGATTTATATGGGGAGAGGACCTAGGGCTCATCCCAATTTGGTTGTATAGGGAAAAGAATCAAAAACCAAAAGACTGTCCCTATGCTACTCTAGCTTTTTCTCATCCATTCTTACCTAGAGAACACACACATTATGTTTAGAACGGCCCAGTTACCATCTATATGGTCCACAAATTTATATTTTCCACATAGGCCTTGCTCTGTCTTCTAGGCCCCCATGCCTAGCTGTCTACTTGACAGTTTCTCTTGATGTCTTAAATATATCCCAATATATCCAAACTGAATTCATGTTCAACACCTCTGTTCTCTCAAAAAAGGTGTCTTTTTTCAGCCTTTCCTACATCATTGAATGGCAATATCATCGAAAATGTTTCATATACCACAAACATAAGAACTCACCCTTTTAATCTGTCCATTTCCTCCATCTTTGCCATTCTCATGCCAATGCAAACCAGTATCATCTCTCACTCTAACTACTGCAAAAGCAGTCTGATGGTCCCTATCCCATTGAATCTCCAGGGAACACACTAGTGATCTTTTCAAAATGACCATATTAATCCCTTACTCAAGAATCTTCAATGCTTCTCTAACACTTTAAAAGTAAAACTGTCATTAACATGACCTTAAAAATCCCAGAAACTCTTCCTCTGCTTCCTCAGGGTATTCAAACTCCTTTCTCTCTCTTCTCAGTCTTTCTAACTTGCTCTGTTTAATCCTGGCCCAAGGCCTTTGCATGCATGTTGTTCTCCCCAGTTTCAAAGTCCTTTCCACTAATCCAATTGCTTACTCAAAACTCAGCTCCAGTGTCCCCTCCTCATGGACACATTCCTTGACCCCCATGAATAAATCCAGTCATTCATTGATGGGTACTCAGAGCTCCATTAACCAGCTCTTCATACTACTTAATGCAGATACAGTTTTACACACACATCTGTGATGGTTAAAGTAAATCACCTTCTGTTAAAAATAAACTCCTTACAAGCAAGAACTGTACCTGATTTTATTGGCATTTTATCCCAAGGACCAAGCACTGTGACCAGCACATTGTGTTGTTCATTCAGTGCTCACTGAATGAATTAATTAATGCAGCAGAAAAAAAAAATGGCCTATCTAGATCTATAGTAGAATGAAAAGGAGGGAGGAATGGAGAAAGGAAGGAAGGGAGGAAAGGAAGGGAGGAAGGGAGGAAGGCAGGAAGGAAGGAAGGAAGAAAGGAAGGAAGAAAGGAAGGACATAGAAAAGAGAAGCTAAACATAATTCTTGAATATGTGCAAACACTAGAACTCTAATTTTACAAATTACTTGCAGTTCTATTTCTAAATTCTATCTTTTCCTAGTTGATTGTCAATTGAGCAAATGAAACTAATTCAGGTCAATATCTCCTATGGTAAGATAAGTTATATCACACTTTCCTTTAAACTGAGGAGTAAAGACTAATTGCCTTTCCTATGGTCTATTTATTATGTGGTAACTTCTACATATAAAAATGTCTGAAAGTGTGCTGCTGAAAATGCATATTATGATTGTGTTACAATATTTTCCCGAGGTGTCATAGTATAATATTCTTACTGGTTGGTGGATCATCAATTACCTCCTATTATTCTGGACTGGAACAAGAGACTATCTGCTTTATGTAGGCAAGTCACAGATATTGACATTTGTAATTAACATCCTTGAGTTTGAACAAATTCAAACAAATCTTCTCTTCTGTGAGTGTACATTTCTGACTTGCAGGCAAGTTGTAAAACATCTATTATAATCTGCAAAATTCTATTTGTTTTTCAAATAATGAAATTGTTTTTACCCATTTCTAGACCTTCATCTACCTTAAAGTATTAAATATATGTTCCTCCTATTACATCAACACCTTGTAAACTAAAAGATTAAAAGCATACCCCATTTTCAGCTAACACATGCTACTAAACTCCAACCTATAGAAAGAAGGTGCTAAGGATACTTCATCTCTTCAGGCTCATCTCCATATTTTCTATAGACCTGATCAAAATTATCAAAGCTTTATTTTCCATGATATACTTCCTAATAGATATTTCACCTACTATTTTTTATGGAAAAAAAAGTACACTATGCTCTACTACCTTGAATCTTTAGTTTGCTTGTCTTATGGCAGCAATAGGAGAAACACACTCTAAAGACTTTAACTTTTTTCTGTAATATTACCAAAAAAAGGACATGTCATTTGCTATAGATGGGATGTGTTCCCCCAAAAGAGAAATGTTGTAGTCCCAACCTCTGTTAATTCAGAATGTGACTTTATTTTGAGTTAGGATCTTGACAAGGGTAATCAAGTTGAATTGAAGTCTTTAGAGTAGGCCCTAATACTATACAGATGTTCTTGTATAAAGGGGAAATTTGGACACAGACAAGCACACAAGGAGAATGCCATATAAGTATCAAAACAGAGACTGATGGGTTGCATCTGGCCAAGTCAAGGAACACCAAAAGCTAGGGGAGAGGTTTGACAGATTCTTCCTTACAGCCCTCAGAAGAAACCAACTCTGTGGACACCTTGATCTTGGACTTAGAGTCTCTAGAACTGTGAGACAATAAATTTGTTAAAGCCATCCAGTTTTCAGTACTTTGTTGCAGCTGCCCTAGCAAATAAATACACTATTAAACAATTTGTGGCTGGGTGCGGTGACTTATGCCTGTAATCTTAACCCATTAGGAAGGCAAGGCAGGAGGATCAGTTGAGCCTAGGAGTTCAAGGCTGCAGTGAGCTATGATCATGCCACTGCAACTCTAGCCTGGGTGACAGAGATACTGTCTCAAAAACAAAAAAGTCTGTGAGAAAGACGGGATGCTTACAGTTTGGCATTTCTCCCTGATTATATGAGAATATAGTTATCAAACCTGTATGTGAGTAGGAATGAGAGCATCAGATACATCTACCTATCCTTCCTTTCTTCATGCTCCCTTCCATCTTCCCCTCTCTCTACCACTTTCTCTTCCTTCGATATTTTTCTCTCCTCTTTTCCTTCATCCCTCCATCCCTTCTCTCCTCCCTTCCTCTCTTCCTTTGAATAGCATGATGAATAATGATGGTCTCAACCTTCCAAATACTAATAAAGAGAAACTGTATCTTAACTATATCTTACTATATCTTAAACTTAGATATAGTAAAATTAAGTGAGGGATGGTTATAAAATCTGAACTTATATCAATAACCTCCTCTATTTTTTCCTGGAGGAGAAGAGCCTGGGTTACAGAGATTTAAGAATGCTTTGAGTACTTGTGTTTGCCCTAAAGTTAGGGGAAATCTATCGGTCTCTGCCATTTACACAGGAAACATTGTACCCCAGATTAAACTGAACCAAACTTTATAAGAGATTATGGGCAAAGAAGACATGAGCAAGCGCTTCATCAGCAGAGGAGTTTCAAGGACACCCTATGGTATATTATGGCAAGGATGTGACCTTTCTAGGAAACACATGTAAAGCATATAGGCGACTATACAGGACATATTTGAAGGTGAATGAAGGCAGACAGAGTAGATTGTGGTTCCTGAGTGATTAGCTGTCTTCTCTGTCTTAGCTTGAGAGTGGAAACACACACACACACACACACACACACACACACACACACACACAAGTGACTCTGTACTCAGTTCTGGGTAACCCTATGCATTTGCTCTTGTGATTATCTTATGTGACAGATCTGACCTTGGTCAATGCAGTAAGAAAAGAGCTTGGTTGGTATTTTTCCTTGCCTTTCAATTAATAGCTTTTTGACACAGCTAGTATTTAACAGAGCATTATGAACATCACATCACAAAAATAGTTCCTGCAGATTCTCTTTATCAAATGAAATGTCTTGACTAAAAGATGCATTCTATTTCTTGCTATCAAACATCGATTGCCCTAAAGGCTGGTAATTGAAACCCACCCTCTACCTGCTCAGCTTGTCAACATTTAATGCCAGTTGTCTCCCACCAGAGAATGAGATTACCATCTGCTATTCTGTGGTTTCTTCTGTGCTACAAACAGATTTAGTAGGAACTATTAAAGCTAATTAACAGTCATAGACTACCCTGTGATGCTCAACTTACTACATTTTTATCTGAGCTAGAGAAAAAAGAAGAACTACAATACTGTTCTTAAGTGATTGTTTAGTTACACGAGTTAAAGATGCTTACAAACCAAGAGCAATGAAATGACCGTAATAAGAGTGTAGTCACATTGCATTACTAAATTTCCATAAACTTCTTGTCTGGAAAATTGCTACGTCTTTATTTCCATCTTCTCTCTCCCTAATAACTATTGATCGGTAACATTCAAAAAAATAATGTTTCTTTAATAATTCATTTTTAATAATGTATATTAAGAAAGTCCCTTTCAGTTCTAGAACTTACTATTTTACAACTGTATGAAACATTCCACTTAGAAATAAATAGCTAGTTTATTTGTCATTAAAATGCTAAGAATGGCTCTTCTTTAAAAATATTCAACTTCAAATGTAAGAGGAAACTGAGTGGGGAGAGAGAGAGAGAGAGAGACAGAGAGACTCCCAGATATTCCATAGAAAAAGTACTTCCCGTTAACAGTGTTATATTTGGATTTGATTTCCTATCAGTGGAAAAACAGACTGACAGACAGGGGCCATATGTCACAGGGCATACATTTTTAAACCTTAGCAGAAATAACTTGAAAGGCAGAGTAAACAGTTGTAAAGCAGGGAAGCTAAAGATTTCTACATGTAAAATAACATTTTCTCTTCTTTAATAGGTATTCTACTGACAAGCTTTAAAGTGTGAAAATTAGGTTATCCTCTGACAACAGTCTTGGGAAGTAGTTTTGTGCTGTATTTCATTTTGTGCTTTATTATTATTATTTTAATATTAGTGCTTTCTAGCAAGAAAATAAGGAAGCCTGAAAAATAAAAATTACTGCTAAGTTTTTTGAACTCAAACAATCTGACGAGGAGATACAGATCCTGGAGGAACAGAGCTCAATCAGATTTTATCCTTCAGGAGCAGTGCTAGATAGAGCAGGCGGGACTTTTAATATCACAGGACCCAGAAAATACAACCTGCATGTAAGTAAGTTAACTTCTGTGGTATATCCACCTCTCAGATTCTATTTATCATGTGTGGATATTCAGATTCTCAGTTCGGGTTGAGACAGTGTAATAATTCTACCTTCTGTGAAGAGTAGCCTGTTGTTATTAATATTCTTTGAAGTTTATTTACCTGAAGTCTGAATATTTTTTCAAAATCATAAAGCCAAGATGCAAATACAGGAAGTATTTTATCAGCATTGTATTGCATCTGCTAATGTAAACCTCCCTCTGCCTTCCCACCATAACTGGAATTGCCACTACCATATTATCTCACACACACATTCATCCTCCTCCTTTGGACAGCTGCATGGTACTAATAGAAATTCTGTAGTTGCCATACATAATGAAGGAGAGATGGTGCCTAAGGCTCTTTCAGAGAAGCAGAGGCACGAATTCTGAAGTGGGAGAACTCTTCTCCCCATTTTAAAGACTAACCACCCGTTTTCCTGGAATGAACTTTGTTACGTGTTGAATAAGCCCCAGAGAAAAAAGAGTCATGAATGAATATATATATATATATATATTATTTATTTCATTTTGTGCTTTATTATTATTTTAATATTAGTGTATATATATAATTTTGTGTATATATATAAAATAATATTTTATATATATATACACAAAAAGCAACAAGACAGAGAAAATAAAACTGTCTTTATAGAACAGTTACTAAACGTTTTCAACTGGAATGACATCTTCAGTTAGAATTAGTTTACAATAGAACTTTGAAACTGGAAGCTGGCAAAAGCACAAGAGGGAAAATAACTTAAACTAGAAAGGAATTTGATAATTATGAAAGCATGAAATAGCATGGAAGAAATCGGTATGAGAAAAAACAAATCCTCAGTAACTCAATTCAATTCAATTTGATGAATATTTAATTGGACAGCTACTCTATACAAAATGTTGTATTAAGATAGAGATCTTAGAGTGGGCCGGGCGCGGGGGCTCAGGCCTGTAATACCAGCACTTTGGGAGGCCGAGGCGGGTGAATCATGAGGTCAGGAGGTCGAGACCATCCTGGCTAACACAGTGAAACCCCGTCTCCACTAAAAATGTAAAAAATTAGTTGGGCATGGTAGCGAGTGCCTGTCGTCCCAGCTACTTGGGAGGCTGAGGCTGGAGAATGGCGTGAACCCGAGAGGCGGAGCTGGCAGTGAGTGGAGATCAGGCCACTGCATTCCAGCCTGGGTGACAGAGTCAGACTCAATCTCAAAAGAAAAAGAAAGTAAAAGAAAAAGAAAAAAAGATCTTTGAGTAATGCAAAAGTATAAAAAACTTTTTTTTATTTCTTCCTAAAGTACAAAATATAATTAGGAGAGTCAGATACATTGGTGTTACCCATAAGCCAACTGCACCAGAATCACTGGAAATATAGATGTCAAAAATGCACATTTGATTAATTAGGCTGAAAATATCAAAGTTACCTTCTATTTAGAGAAACTCAGAACTTTTTTTTCTTTGGTAAAAATTCACCCAGACTCTGGAGTTCTCTGTGTATCTTTCTAGTCACAGAACCATTGAGCCAACTCATTGTTTTATCAATATTATCACAAGAGTGTTCTTTTCGTATGTATTTCCCATCTTAGTTTCCTTGAAAAATGTGACGAAAATGCAAAGATCACAAATTCATGCATGTTTTCTTTTTGACTATGAACCTTTGTCTATGTATTAATAGTTCAGGTTCTAACATCAGTTGTTTTATCTTTTATAAATGGTTTTAAAATTTAAACATGCAAGAGGTTTTCTTGATTTCTATTAGTGATTATCTCACCCTCGTTAAAACAGAAAAGAGTGTTGTAAATGTTGTGATTCAGTATTGTATACACAGAGAGAGAGAGAGAGAAAGAGAGAGAGAGAGAGAGATGAGGCAGTTTTCAGAATAATTAAATCAAAAAGCTGTAGGCTCCATACATGACATAGCAAAATGGGGAAAGATTGATCAAGGGAAAATAGGCCCATATATCTGAATAAAAAGTAGAAGAATGGACCGGGCGCGGTGGCTCAAGCCTGTAATCCCAGCACTTTGGGAGGCCGATACGGGCGGATCACGAGGTCAGGAGATCGAGACCAGCCTGGCTAACACGGTGAAACCCCGTCTCTACTAAAAAATACAAAAAACTAGCCGGGCGAGGTGGCGGGCGCCTGTAGTCCCAACTACTCGGGAGGCTGAGGCAGGAGAATGGCGTAAACCCGGGAGGCGGAGCTTGCAGTGAGGTGAGATCCGACCACAGCACTCCAGCCTGGGCGACAGAGCGAGACTCCATCTCAAAAAAAAAAAAAAAAAAAAGTAGAAGAATGGTGCTATAATAAAAGTAAAAAACAGGGCATGATTATTGTTTTGTAACACAACTTTAGGAGTAAAAGTTGATAAGCGTAGGAGAAAGAAAAAAACTAGTAATAGAGAAGTGGGAAATAGCATCGAAGATATGGGTATGAAAGGTGGCATATTCTGATAGTTTTGGTTAGATATTCAGTATCTGACTGATCTCTCAACTAAACTATGAAACTGAAATAGAAAATTCAGCAACACTGAAGTCATGCATCAAATGTAATGGGCATGATTGCATCCATCCACTTATCCCATGGGAGATATCACAATTGTGAGGGAATAGTAACTTCATAACAAGATGAGATGCCATAGGCATGTAGACAAGTAGTGTCAATCCTTTTCTCTTTGACTATTGATTGTCAGAAAATAAGCTTCTGCATTAAAACCTGCACACCTAATGGATCAGAATCTCTTGGGTTAGGGTACCTAAGGAGCTGCATTAATGACATTCACAATATAATCTGAGGATCTCTTTTTTAATACAAAAATACTTTGAAAAGTACTATAATAGATCATCACTTAACATGACATAAGGACATGAGGGATTGATAGAACACAATTAAGATAGCATGAAGGAGTCAAAAATTGAACGTGACCTGAGCTTTGCAAGATGATTAGAAGCTTACTAGGCATGTGCAGGAGACAAGTATATATGTCAGGTATAGGGAATAAGCTTTAACAAGGCTCAGAAATATCTGATAATGGAGTACAGTGAAGAAATAAAGCAATATATAATAGGTGGGCCAAATGAGCAATAACTCTGAATTGTAGATTATTCTGGAAATACCAGAGAGCCACAGATGGTTTTAGATAACGTTATAGAGAGGCCACTTTGGGTAGGATGAACTGAAAGAAAGATGCATTGGATCATTATGGAGGACTCTACTAGGGATAATGGGACCAAATTAAGACAGTTATAGTGGAAGATGCCCAGAATTCACTTGAGATTCCAAGCAAGGGGGTTTATTTGAGCATATTGAGGATGACAATATTAGACATTAATCTAAGATGACAGCAGTGTGAATTTGAGGGAAAAATGTGCATGGAATTAAGAGAAACATGTGAAGATCTAAACTTCCTACTAAATTATCTACTTCAGTAAATGGTACCAAAAAAATCACACACTGTCACATCCTATATCTGCAAGTCATCCTAGACATGTTCTCTCTGCCCACATCTTTCCACATCCATAAATATACTGCTAATAGGATTTAAAATATGTATTATGTTTAAAATGTGCCAAGAACTATTCTATGCGCTTTACTCATACTAATTTAATCCAAACAAACACTCTATGAGATAGGTACTATT
The DNA here is from genome assembly GCF_037993035.2 of Macaca fascicularis. NCBI lineage: Eukaryota > Metazoa > Chordata > Mammalia > Primates > Cercopithecidae > Macaca > Macaca fascicularis. The sequence continues at coordinate 115,266,419 of NC_088381.1, forward strand.
CTCCCGACTTCGAAGAGGTGGAGAATGAGACTCAGAAAGGTTAAATAACTTGTCCGGAGTCACAAAGGGAGTAAGAATCTGAGGATTCTTAAGCATTTTACTATAGTACCCCTCAAATAGCTTTCTAATTATTCCTTTCTAGTACGACTTTCCTCCTACTGATCTAGTTAAAGTTATTTTCACCACTTACAAAGGTCTCCTTTGTAATTTTGAATGTTTCTGCCTTCAGTTTTATTCCTTCTCAAGTCACTCTTCTTTATGCTGTTGCCCCAGTCATTCTAAAATGCAAGTCACGTCATCACTTTACCCTTAAACCAGTAAGATAGTACACACACACACACACAAAATTGTATCATTTTTATAAACTCTTAATCACACACAGAGAGAAATTCAGGCAAATTGGTTACGGCTTGTCTTGGCTTTAGAAATAGAGACATTAATTGCTATTGATCCCTGGAGTTACATAATCTATTGTTCCTTCCTCTCTACAGAGAAATCATTAATTTTATTTCGTTGAAGCTTTTTTCATCAGTCAAAGTCCTGTCAGGTATCAGATAGCACACTCAAAATCGTGATTGAAGAGATATTAACGAAGAGGCTTACCAAGGAGAGGATGGAGTTAAGAGAAACAGCGAGGAGTGTGAAAGACTCTGGAACTAGTGAAGGCTAGAAGCCACTTCCCCACCTGGGCCTGAACAGATAAGAAGTCTGGACCTGGCCAGGCCTTTACCTGATGAGGGTCTCCAGGCAGGAGCCATTACTTGGACAGAGGAACACACCCATTGACAAACTGTGGCTCCCTAAAAGAAAAAGTTACAGGAATATACCCCTTAACCTCTTCTCCTCCTAGAAATCAATCTCTTTCCCCTTTGTTCCATTGGCCTAATCCAATGAGAGCTCAGCTGAGTCAGTCTGTCAGGGAAGAAAGCCAGGTAAACGGGGTTAAAGAGTGAGTATGGAAGCACCAATGGGAAATACCCAGCTCGTCTGTGTGCCTTTATATATAACAGTCTTGTCTTTGACATTAAATTGTATGAATCCAGGATTATATGAGTGTAAGAAACAAGGATATCATCTGATTCTCCACAACAAGAATGCTTGCTGGGCTTCCATTTCCCACTGCCTTATTGCAAGGATTTTGGCACGTGGAGACATGAATAAATCCTTATTGCCGACTGATAAATCCTAATGGAAAGCAAGACCAGATTATTGCACTTGTTTTCCAGAAATAACAGTTTATTTCCTCTTTCTGGCTCTTAGAATTGTTTCTCATCATGATTTATTCACAATGTATAATATAAATTACTACACAAATTATAAATTTCACATACACACATGTTATGCATATACAGTATAAACATTTATATGTGTGTATTTCCATAATTTTAAATATACTGGGCTCTTTGTTATGTGTTTCGCATAGAGTTACTCATTTAAAGTTCAACAAGCTGGGATACTGTGTCTCATCATCATTTACATAGAAGAATCCTAAAGCTTAGAGAAAGTAAGTGAATACCAAGAGTTCACATATTAAGGAAAAGTTGGAAGCTAGAACGCAAATTACAGGAATCTGAAAGTGTCTCACTCTTAATGACAAAGTTTTCCTGCCTACAATCGCTGAATTACATAGAGGAATGTACTCTTACACATTTTGTTTGTGTAATGTCGAGTAATGTACCATTACACATTGTGTTTGTGAAAAATTATTCTTCCCATGATAATCTTAACAAAGTTACTCTCTTTCTGAAGCTCCTTCATGATCAAAAGATTGGGGTGATTTTTTAACCATCACTTGACATCACGTAATTTTATGGTCTGAATACTCCATATTGGGCAGAGGGGGATAAACTAAATCACTGGAAGACAAATGTGGATTTAGACACAAATTCCTGAAGAAACAGAAAGGGAAAGATTTTCTCCACACAGTATTTGTCAACTGCTATGAAATCCTGTATTTCCACTAACTCAGGGAAACTTTAAGGAACAGTTGGGGCAAGTACAGAAAAGAAGTGTTCAGGAGAAGAAAACTACATATTGAAGAATCTATTGTTCTTCTTTCAGGGCATACAACAAAAATTTAAGCTAATATCATGCTGCATTTTAAAGATCCTAAGTAATACAAGCCTATTTTTACAATTTGCACATTTTATGCATTCTTGGAAGAAACTTCATTCACACTGTACATGCTCACAGCCTGTACTCTTGGAACTAATTGGCAAGTGTGAATTCGTAAGTCTGTCTGAAAGAACTGTGTCCCTGTGTACGTATCCAACTGTTTTGATTTTTAAAAATTTATTTGTTTTTACTTTTCCAGGTATCTAATGTGAGAGCTAACCAACAACCTTTAGAGAAAAAGCCTTTCACTGAAGGAAATTCACATTATAAATATGAGACAACGAAGACAAGCAAGCAAACTGAGTGATTTTAAAATATAAGTTGTGGATTCTTTTTAGGACCTGCTGCCCAATAAGCCAATTAAGATTGTGGAGAATATAAGCATTTTGGAAGGCACTGCATCCCCAAATAAAAAAGATGAGAATCATAGCAACATTTGGCTACTCTCACATTGTGGATACAGTAAATAGAGCAGGAGTCACAAAATTTTTAACTAGTTCTTGCTTTTAATCTTAATTGATTAATAAATGCCATATATGTGAAAGCACATAAAGCTAATTCATATTTTAAAACAATGCATTTGTTATAAACTAGGGGGAAAATTCAAATATATATATATATTTGAACAAATATATATATATATAATTAGAGATGGGGTTTCACCATGTTGCCCAGGTTGGTCTTGAACTCCTGGACTCAAGTGATCTTCCTGCCTTGGCCCCTCAAAGTGTTGGGATTACACGTGTCAGCCACCATGCTCAGCCTGTAGTCTCTATTATGTTGAAGAACTATCTAAAGACAAACAATGTAGCTTAGTTTGTTAGACGAGACATTTATTTCTTAAACATGTCTTATTTGTAAAAAGAAAGAAAACAAGAAAAAAGGAAGAAAGAGAAGTGAAGAAAATAAAAGAAAGAAAAGAAAAGAATATGAGAGGGTATCACTCTAATAGGGAGGGCCCAAGTGAACCTCAGTAGTTCCTAGCATAGAAAAATAGGTGCTTCTGCCTGAGTTTCTCGAAGTTGATACTCTTCAAAAGCTTCTCACTTCCCACTAATGAGCACACAACTTTTCTGTAAGATTCAAGTTCGGTTTATTTTCTTCCAGAAACAAAAGTAAAGCTGTCTATGATCATTTAATACATTCTTTTTTTCTTTATCTTCTGCTCTCTAAGAAATTTTTTTTTTTTTTTTTTTTGAGACGGAGTCTCGCTCTGTCGCCCAGGCTGGAGTGCAGTGGCCAGATCTCAGCTCACTGCAAGCTCCGCCTCCCGGGTTTACGCCATTCTCCTGCCTCAGCCTCCCGAGTAGCTGGGACTACAGGCGCCTGCCACCTCGCCCAGCTAGTTTTTTTGTATTTTTTTTAAGTAGAGACGGGGTTTCACCGGGTTAGCCAGGATGGTCTCGATCTCCTGACCTCGTGATCCGCCCGTCTCGGCCTCCCAAAGTGCTGGGATTACAGGCTTGAGCCACCGCGCCTGGCCAGAAATTTTTTTAAACTATATATCATGAATACTTGGAAAGTCTCAAATTTTTATAATAAAAATGCCAGGTGTTAACTATAGTGAACTAATTATTGCTAGTTAATATATACAATTGGACATGAAGGGATAGTGAAAAAATACATATAAAAATCAATAATCACAGAACTCCAGGTAATCTAGCAATCATTTTATAATGAGAAAACTAAAGAAAAATTAAGTGGTTTACGCAAAGCCACACCTTTAGACTTCAACTTTAAAATTTAGCCCAAATCATAAAGTAGAAAGTGGGGGGAAAATCCTGTATATTTAGAAAGAGAGAAAGAAAGCAAATAATTTCAATGAACCAATCAGGTGTTTTAATAATATTCAAACTGTTGTTTATTTTCTTGAAATAGCTGCAGGGAAACCACTTGGGCTGGAAATATTAAGGCATAACAATTTAAAAGGAAGAACTGCAGAATCACTTGTGTCTACACCTATATGTATATTTCACAAATGTCAATTTTAAAGGTTACATTTCTCTAATTTTTATGAGTGAACTACAGGTTACTTCATATAAATTTTAATTTATATCAGGTATTTCATATGTCAATTTTATTTATTTGTACATACCTAGATCTAAAGCTGACACACATTTCAAGAATTATTATTCCTTTATATATTTTAGATATATTAATCTATATCAAAATTTCTACTTGAGATATCAAATGCCATAGTTTGTGCCATGTGTCTATGCTTTGAATAACTGGGATATACAAAGAAATGCAGAGAAAGAAGGATATATATTTCAAACAGTATTTATATGACATGGCTCATAATTCAATGCACCATTAGAGGAAATAATCTACAAACATTTGGTAAATTTTAAGCCAGGAAAGCAGAACTCTGATAGTGAAATTAAACTGTGTCTTCAAAAAGAGAGGTTTAAATGTACAGAGGATATTTCTTTATCTCTGATGAGCCTAACCAGTGTAACTTGTATTCCCAAGTCAATTTCAATCATGACATTAGGTAGTATACTACAGTAAATATTACAGTAAAGCTATATCATAATGATTCTCATCTTTCTGCAGTCACCAAAAAAAAGAAATCAAAGACATGAGATACTTAGGCTCAAAAACCTATGCAAATGGTTTCTCAAAGAACCACAGAGGCCATTTCCTTTTCGACAATTGAAATACATATGAGTAAAATGAAGAATCAATTTAAACAGTTACATTCCATAATATTTTTCAGATCCTTTGTTTATCTAAATTTGTGTGTTTCAATAAAGTCAAAAGGTAGTTTCTATGAAAAAAATTAGACATTAATAAGACTGTGTTATCTCTGTGTTTCTGTGATGTCTAGAGCTGTAGAACCTGGACACTATTAATGAAATTCAGACTGAGTTGACTGTTTTATCAGTATTTAAAAATCCAATTCTTCTTAGGTTTACTAAACCAGAAAAATTTTATAATGAAAGTTTTGTAAATTGCTGTATCATTCCATTAAGAATTTTATTAGAGATCAATGAAAAGTTAAGTTTAAAGATAAATACATATATCTACGTAAACATACATAAACTCCCCATAAAATACTGAAAACCAACACTACTTCCAACATTAGGGGAAAACATACTTTTATGACAAAATATATTCTTTATAAAATGGTAGGTAATATAATTCTTCAATCAAATGCTGAGATTAGAAAGAAAAATATAATTTCCTGTATTTAGCCTTGAGCACTTTGATGTGAAGTAAGAAAGAAAAACCAACAGAAAAATTACTATACATGTCATTATGCCAATAGGAAGGTACTCAAATAAAATTTATGCTATAGAAACTAGTATTTTAATCTATGTGTAGTTAGTTTCGCTTATAAACATAGACATCTGAAAAAGTTCCTTTCACAATGCTTCTGTTGGCACAGATTCTTTACTGACTCTCCCACTGTTTCATATCATATTTCATGCAGACATATTTCCTCTCTTTTTCTCAAATAACTTGATATTCTTCCTGGTTATTTTAATACTTGTCTGGAAAGCTACTTAGCATTGCTTGGTTTTTGCTTCCAAATTAGCCTATCAGGACTAAAGGAAAGAGAAGCTTATTAGATTATATAATAGGATTAATAAAGACCAATTGCCTTATTTTGCACTCACTTATTAGTTTAACTAGATCGGGGACACCTTTGCTGTCAGTGATTAAATTTAAGTATTAGTGAATTTTCATTTCTAAATCTCAAACATTTCAAAAATAGTCCTTTTTAATAATTGACCACTTGCATGTTTTTCTAAAAGGAAATCAAATAAAACAACTCTCACTTAGCACGTACGAACATTTTGGCATAAAGAAGTCAAACAATTTAACCAAGGATACAGAAAAATGGAAGAATAGAAAATTATATCCAGTTATTCTCATGTCCAGTCATAACAAAAACTTGCAAAGTTATTTAGGATATGTCTATGCACACAAAATAATAATATGGAGTTTTACTACATGACCTGTTACTTTTATCCCATTAAGTTCTGGATCAAATCTAAACTTCTTTAACTCTCTGTGTAATTCAATAAAAGGTGATCGTATTCATTGTCTCAGCTTTCTCAGCTGGAAAGCTGAAAGACAGTCATTTTTGAGGTTTCCCTCAAGCTCTCAAATTCTGTTAACCAGCGACTGGTTTGCATTTAGAAACTGGCCAAGTGACCACACTGGCCTTACTCCAGTCACTTTTGGCAACAGCATGTCAGCACAACATTGGCAGAATTCAGACATGCTGTTGAATCCAAACAACATTAAAACAATGGCAACCAGAAAAAATTAAACAGCCAATTGGAGTTAATACACAAAACTATAACCCTATCAGAAAAAAAGAACAGTGCATATCTGCCTATGCAGCTGAGAGGGAACTTTGGTTATCATCAAGTCTTATTGAAAGAAAAAGATGTAAAGTCCTTAAAAAAAATTCAAAACTAAACACTAAGTTAGCTCACTGTTAATGTAAAACATCTTTCAGAAAATAATTCTAGTTTTATATTTTAAAATAAAAATTAAATAACAATTTTTTAAATTTGTAAAATATAAAGGGTACAAGTGCAGTTTTGTTACATGAGTATATTGCCAACGGTGAAGTCTGGGCTTTTAATGTAACCATCACCAAAATCATGCACATTGTACTCATTAAGTGATTCCTAAGCCCTCGCCCCCTCCCAACCTCCTCCCATTGAGTTTCCAATAACTATTATTTTAAGCTCTATGTCCATGTGTACACATTATTTGGCTCCCACTAATAAGTGAGAACATGTGGTACTGTTTCTGAGCTGTTTCGCTTAAGATAATATGTTTATTGCAGCACTATTCACAATAGCAAAGACTTGGAATCAACCCAAATGTCCATCAGTGACAGATTGGATTAAGAAAATGTGGCACATATACACCATGGAATACTATGCAGCCATCAAAAAGGATGAGTTTGCGTCCTTTGTAGGGACATGGATGCAGCTGGAAACCATCATTCTTAGCAAACTATCACAAGAACAGAAAACCAAACACCGCATGTTCTCACTCATAGGTGGGAACTGAACAATGAGATCACTTGGACTCAGGAAGGGGAACATCACACACCGGGGCCTATCATGGGGAGGAGGGAGGGGGGAGGGATTGCATTGGGAGTTATACCTGATGTAAATGACGAGTTGATGGGTGCAGCACACCAACATGGCACAAGTATACATATGTAACAAACCTGCACGTTATGCACATGTACCCTACAACTTAAAGTACAATAATAATAAATAAATTTAAAAAAAAAAAGATAATAGCCTCTAGTTCCATCCATGTTGCTGCAAAAGACATGATTTGATTATTTTGAAAGGTGAATAGTATTCTATTGTATCTCCATGCCACATTTTCTTTATCCAGTCATCTGTTGATGGGCATTTAGGTTGATCCCATCTTTGCCACTGTGAATAGTGCTCCGATAAACATACCAAATGCAGGTAACTTTTTGATATAATGATTTCCTTTGCATATATAACCGCTAGTGGGATTGCTGGGCTAAATGGTAGCTCTATTTTTAGTTATTTGAGAAATCTCCATACTGTTTTTCATAGAGGCTGTACTAATTTACATTTCCCATCAACAATGTAAAAGTGTTTCCTTTTCTTTACAGCCTCAACGATCTCTGTCATTTTTTGTCTTTTTAATAATAGCCAACCTTACTGGTGTATGAAGATTTTTCCACAAACTGTCACACTAGTAGAAAATCAATGTTTCAAATTATTTTGAATACAGTTACATTCTAATATGTAGTCACAGTAGATTAACAGTGTAAGATTAATATTTTATCTCAAATTACCAAAAATATCAAAAATCTTTATTTCGGCTATGAAGTCTTAATCACTATAATCCAAATGATCAGACAATTTTTATTTGTTTCAAAATATAATTTGTTATTAGTAATATAATACAGAAATAATTTTTAAAGTTATAAATTTAATCACAGTTCCACTATCAATAATACGCCACACAACATAAATAAGTCTTTCTCCTTCATTTCTCCCAATTTCCACCCTCAACCTTCATACTCACACAAATTTAATGTCATCATTTAACAAACTAGGAAGATAATTTCACAGATAAAAATGATTCCAAATCTATTTTAAAAAGTAATATGTGTTAATATTAAATTACATTTTGACTTGACAGATGAGAAACAAAATTACTCTGAGCCTACATTTTAAAATATATATTTGTAGTGTAGTTTTTATTTAAAATGATTTCTCAGTTTCAAGTGATAAATAATAATATTTCTGGATCCCTATATATTATAAATATGGTTCAGATATTTCCTCTAGGAAAATGTTGGCATTCAGAATTTGGAGGAAGTACAGCTCTCAACAGAGATGATAACGACAAACTAAAAATAAGTCTATAATAGAATTATGACTCATCACACTCAAAAGGTGATATCTAGAACTATTTGAAATCTTGAAATGACATATAAAAACAAAGCAAAAAACCTTCTTGGCTTTTTTGTGGTGCTCTACAGCACAGACTTAGTACAGAAAAAGCAAAAATTTAAAAAATATATATCTAGAGTTGAGATATATCAGACCTGTTTTCAAACCTTACGTCTTGTGATTTTGACTCACCATAATGAAATACAATTATACATTCATTTTTAAAAATACTTTTTGTAGGAAATTTGCATTTTCAGTGGATCAAGTCTATTTTGTGTGGTGTTATTTCTTTAAAAGTAAGTTTCTGGAGTGAGTTAGCACAGCTTTTAGTTGATACTTTATTTACTACTTGCACAATCACAGGCAAGTCACTGAACCTCCGGAAGCATCAGTTTTCTCAGTTTTAACAGGGGTTTATAATACATCCACAGGATTGTTCAGACCATTAGTGGGATAATTTCTTTAAACCACATGCAGTGAATGAATATTGTTTATATCTAAATTTTTATTGAAATACATTGCTCTTAATATCTTTAATTATTTCAAGTTATATACACAAATGAAAATTAGGTTATGTGAGTTGTTAATCTTTTCTGGACAATTCTGTAAGCAAAGTAAAGATGTTATTGATATCTGTCTGGCCAGATTTTCAATATTGTGAAGATGCAGGCTGTGGCATGACTGATAATTCAAATAGAATAAAATACAAGGAACTGAGACTACTCAGAAATGTGGTGGAAGGAACTGTGACTACTAATGTGGTGGAAGGATCCCTGAGGTGGAGGTCCAGACCAGATCTGTCTTTACACTGAACGGGCAGTATCTATTGAATTAGCACTTGAAATCTTTGAGCTTTGGCTTTCCAGATAAAACAATGGGAATGTGAATTATATAACTGCTGAGATAATCTGGTGTAGCTTTGAAATTGGGTGGTTTGTAAGATAGTAGTAAAATTATTATTTGTTGCAGACTTTCCATGAACCAAACAGCATGCACTTTATGTATATTTCCTTATTTAATTTCATTAATTTAAAGCTATTAATGAAACCTACTAAGTGCTAGCCTCTTACTCTTTAGAATGATGAGGTTCAGCAGTGAAAAAGCAAACAAAATTCCTGCCTTCGTAATTCCTATATTGTAGTAGCCAAGACAGATATAACTTAAATAAAACGTGAGCAACATTATTTGGTGATCAGTACTTCATAGAAAAAAAAATGTATATGGTTAAAAAAAAAAAAAAGATTTCCGGAGGTTGAGGGATTGCAATTTTAAATAGATTGGGTCAGGGAATACTTTCCTGAAAAGAAGATATTGGAGCAAAGCCTTGATGTAGACGAGGGAATGAGCCATATGGATATGTGGGCGAAAAGCCTTCCAAGTGGCGGAAGCAATAATGCTAAGATCCTGAGAGGGAGGGATCCTGAGATGGAGCTCGTAGAATCATGCAGACTGAGGGGACAGTCACGGCAAATAAGGTCAACAGCTACAGGAGATCAGATTGTGTAGGGCTTTTGATCTCTGTGTTTACACTGAGTAAGGTAGGAAGTCATCATGTTTGAAATCATCAGATGATTTTAAACAATGAAATAATGCAATCCTACATAAATACATATAGGTGTGTATATATGCATGTATTTGTGTCAGATTACATGTATATGTTATACATACACATGCACACAGATATATTATATATACATACATACAGGATCACTCTGGCTGTTGTGTTGAAAATACACTAAAGAGAGAGAAAATTTGAAGCAGGAAGGCCAGTTAGGATGCTTTCAGTTTAACTCAGGCGAAAGATAGTGGATTTCAGGACTGAAATGTAGGGTATAAGAGAGAGATGAGCAGGAGAGCTACATTTGTGGGTCCTAGTGAAAAAATAAAAATGATGTAGGATCCCTTGTTCAAATTTCAATACAGTGATAGTGGAGCGATAAACCAAGCACAGAACTTTTCTGAGTGTGAAGCCCTGGAAAGAATTTGACAATGACTTTAAGTTTTTTACCTGAATGGAGTGACGGAGCTGCCACTAATTCATATAAGAAAAAGTGTAGGAGTGGAAGGTTTGAGGCTCAGGAAAAGGTCAGGAATTGTAAATATCAACATTTAGGATATGTCTTCTAGACTTCATGTATCTTTACCTTTAACAACACACCAGTCATTACCGACCTCAACAGAAAACTTTGGCGGACAGAGTGATAGGAGGCAGGGCACGGGGGAGCCTCTAGTAATTTTGAGGAAGAATGGAATGAGATTAGCCTCAGCAAGTACACAGCCATCTCAAGAATTTAGCTGAGAAAGAAAGAAAGAAATGGAGATTGGCATTAAGGAAAAAATAGAATAAAGAAGATATGTTTAAGAGGAAGAAATAATTGCATCCCCCTAATAATTATTTGAAGTTGGCATTATTTTTCTTATTTTATGAAGTATAAGTAACTTGCCCTAGATCACAGAACTAGTAAGTTGCATTAGTATGTAACCACAAATTATTTTGGTTAAAGTACCCACTTTGAGTCACTACATTAGATTAATTATTTAGAGTCTTAGAATCTTAGTGTTTGAGGAAAGAGCTTTTACATTAATAATGCAGTAAGATCTCAGCTTAAATTTCACCTCCCTCAAACAAAAGTAGGCCCCCTCAAGATCTCCAACATATCACATAGTATGCTTCTTTAATAGTGCTCAAAAAAATGTAGTTATTACATTTATTTATTTTTTTATTTACTTATTTAGTTTCTCGAGTGTAAATGAGTTCAGGGATCTTTTTTGACTTGTTCACCATTTTTTCCACAGTACCCAACACAGTGCTCGTTGTAGTATGTGTTCAATGTATGCTTGATAAATATCTGTTGAATGAATGACTACCATTCTTCCATTTCTCCTTTTCTCATTCATGCCAATGTGCAACACATAAATATGTATCTGTACCTGCCTTCTTGGACATTGTTATATCTTGCCAACAACAAAACTACAAATATTCATTAGTTATCTTTTCAAATCTGATTCCACTTACATTTCAACCCTAATACTAACTATAAATATAATTTACATTAAATTATAGTGATACTGTTTTTATATAAATTGTATTCTTTACTCAGTTTCTCATAGAAATTACCAATGACATAAAGTAATAAATTCAAGGAAGGTAAAATCTGTAAGTATGTTAAAAATTCTCTATGTTCAAAATTGTTTGTAGACAATGACAGTTTCAGTAACAGCATAGCTGCAAGAGGTGATGTGGGTGCCACTGACAGATCAAAGGCCTAGGATTAAGAGAAAAGTGGGCACCAACTTGCCTTATTGGCTATTCTTCTTTCTGAGAAATGTTGATACAAATCTGTTTATAAATTAGAGCTCCCATCTATCTGACTAATTTGGCAAGAACAACAAGGCTTTTGTGTCAATTGTATTAAAAGAGAAAAAAATAGAAAAATGTAGATATAAAGTAAAGAATGAGAAAGAGGAGAGGCACTTTAAAATTTCTCAGATATAAATACTACTAGAGACTGACAGCACAGCGATGTTTTTTAGAAATAGAGCTGTAAAAATAAAATCAAAAGAAATCAGACATTTGATAAAGCAGGAGAAAGAGACAATAAAAAGAAAACAGGGGAACAAGTTGCTCAAATGATGGCTATTAATAATTTTTACCCTTAGTTTCATAATGTATGATATGATATTAAGCATTTAGAATTATACAATATTCAATATCACATGATCAGACTGTGTACATTAATGTATGTTTATATTAGAGGGAACATCAAGAAAAAAAACATGTCACACCTGCATTGCCCACTTGGTTTAGTGTAAGCTAGTCTATAAATACCCCTGATTTTGAAAATATCTTGTTTCCCATGATATGTTGTTTTGAATTACACGCACACCAGAACACCGCACTGTAGTTTCTACTACCTAGTCTGATTTTTCCTTTGAGAGTTTTTAAATAATTGTACGGTGCAAGAGAGTGATTTTGTTCTGAAAGTATCTAAAAATAAGCTGTATGTTTACTTTATTCTTTCAACTAATCTAGGTGAGACAAGCCTGGTTTTCAATAGCTGTTATACCCTAATTGTGTATTTGTTCTCTTTAATTAGCATGCCATCAAACTAGATCATGAGGATTACAGCGAATGAGATTTCATTGTATTTGATATGGTCTGCTTTAAACAGCTTGTCATGTTTATGGAAATCATTTTACTGTCTAGATAGGATATATTAAATATGTAGCTTCTGGGGAACTCTATTATGCCATGGGAGAGAAGAAACATGATGCTAAAAACACAAGAGGTCTATCTGGATAGACTACATATCTTGCTAGTATCATGGGCTATAATGTCCTCATATATACATATGAAATATATAGAGAGATGTTTATTTTTGAGAGATGTGAATATTAGTCTCTTTTAAAAAGCATATTATCAACCCAGCTGTACGTTCGGATTTATAACCAAAGGCAGAGTTCACATAATACATAAATAAGCACTTCTAGGAAAATAGTTATTCAAGTAGGTTGGTGAACAGTGGTAGCCATTTTAGTCAATCCATCAAGTTAAGAATTCTGTGAAGATGTAGTCGTAGGTCCATGCACACTTCAACATTCTACTCACAACACAACAATTGCTTTCTTTGGAAATAAAAGTTATCTGTAGATTCAAATAAGGCTATTTCACAGAAGTACTGTAATTCAAAAGGCATGTTTTTGAGTTATAAGATATTATGATTCATCTCTTCAACTCTGAAATATTTGCAAGTATGTAAAACCCAGTAGTGAATATTTTCACTCCTGAAACTTGGCGTTAAGCAACATTAAGGATACATATTGTTGTTCATATGATGTACGGTCCTTTCTAACTGGCTCACAAAATTCTAATTTATCACAGTACAATTAGCCATTACCTTCATTAGGAGATGCTCATTTTGAAATTTTCTATGGGCCTGTTGAGTATTTAGAAAGAAAAAAATCTGTCTATGTTATACTGATTGAAATGAATCACTAATAATAAATTTGTATCTTTTACAGGGAGTCTATTTAAAATGGACTATCATGTGTTCATTTATAATCATTTACTCTTCAAAGTACAAGGGTGTGTGTGTCATATTTAGGTGTATAAAAGAATGAGGGAACTGGCATTAGTATTTAGAAAATGAAACACTATTTTTTGCATAGCTTAGTTTAATATTAATTTTTTGTTTGCAATTACAAATAATACAAAAAAGAGATTTTATGTTTCTCAAGAAAAGAGAATATAATTAATAAAAGTTTAAAAATAGTATTCTGTAAATTATACTGCTATAGTTTGGATATGGTTGGTTTGACCCCTCCAAATCTCAAGTTGGAATTTAATCCCCAGTGTGGTGGTATTGGTCAGTGAAATCTAGTGGGACGTGTTTGGGTCATGGGGGCAGATTCCCTCATGAATGACTTGGTGTCTCCCTGGAGGTAATAAGTGAGTTCTTGCTCTGTGTGCTTGTGAAATCCGGCTGTTATAATAAAGAGAACCAGGCATCACCTCCAACTTTCTCTTGCTTCCTCTCTCACCATGTGATCACTGAACATGCTGGCTCCCCTTCTTCTTTCACCATGAGTGGAAACAGCCTGAAGCCCTCACCAGATGCAATTGCTGGCACCATGTTTCTTGTACAGCTTGCAGAACAATGAGCCAAATAAACCTCTTTACTTTCTGAATTACAGAGCCTTAGGGATTCCTTTATAGCAACACAAACAGACTAAGACATACACCTTACAAATTTCATAACAGAAAGCATGATTTCTGTGGCTTACATTTACATAAGCATATGTATATATACATTATATAATCACGAGTTTGTATCCACACAGGTGTTTTCCCTAGTAATGCCAGTCCTATTCTGAATTTTCAACAAATTGAGACTTACATAGTCTCAAAAAAAATAATAAAATTTATCAAATATGTATGCTCTAAAGATAGATATATGAGTAAGAAATTGCTTTTGATCTTAGACTCACATTAGAATTAGAAGAAAAAAGGAAAAATAGCATTGCGGTGCTGTTGGCTGGCTACTCGGAGAGGCCTTCCAGAGACAATCTTGATAATCATAATTTAGGGGTCCTCAGTTTCACAGGTAATCATTTAACTTTGTCAGCACAACCAGAGATCACAGCAGGATATACTCAATTGGAATGATTCTGGCTAGCTAAACTCTCAAGACATCAATGCATAAACCAACTTATAAATAGAATTCCTACTTGTCAATTTATAATGAGAAATAGAAGTGCCAAATAGACCAAACATCCTTTATCACTGTGGTCTTTCCCAGTCAGTAAACTAAAATGAAAAATAAACAAATCGCCAAAATACTAATTTTTACTCATAATTTCAGGATCCAGGGTAATTATATAGAAGGCATCAATAACGAGTGCCATCTAGTTATCCTACTCCAGAGACTCTATCTCAATCACAGAGATATAATTTCCAGATGGGTCTCTTATACTGGTGGCACTGTCACTTGTTAGTGCCAAAACCCAACCAACAATTCATTTCAAAATTGTCTTATAAAAATTCTTACTGACCTCTTAGGGTTTGTGAATGTAGCCTTTTGTGAGACAGAGTAACAGGAGCATCAGCAAAGAGTTTGCTGCCATTTCTTAATGCAATAGCATGGCAGATGTCAATTAAGGTCCTCTTTTCTCATAAATCTGGACTCAGTTTTCAACTCATTCTCCGACCAGGTAATCACTACACGTTTATTATAATTGACATTTTAAATGAAATTTGTTTATCTCAGAGTTAGAATTAAGTTTCAGTCATATTATATATTCAAACACTCAAGATCCAATGTCATAAAATTCATCCTGCTTTGTTATGCTGTTTCTGTGATTTTAGACCCAACATTTAGAGAATATTGATTCAGGTGGGTTGCTTGTACTGATGATTGATCCCACCCTCTATATTTAATTTCCTATAATTTCATTCTCAATGGAGGCCTTATCTTCACATTTTAATGGCAGCTTGTTGTTGCTTTCTACATAAGAAACTGCATTCAGTTTCATCTGCTATCTTGTAATGTGGCTAACTTACATTTCCATAAGCTAACTTACATTTCCCTCCACATTGATCTTACTCTAAACAGTCCTTTCAAGGAACATTGCAGTTAGTAACATGCAAAGGAACAGTTGAATTTCACATAATAGTGTTGGTTGGGAAACTATTTCTTAAGAAAATGCAAGTGAAATAGTATTTGCCATAACAAAATCCAAGGATTCTGGAATTCTTGATGCAATGGTATGTGGCCAAATAAGCCGATTTTACATATGTCATAGAGTGAAGTGACTAAACCTAGATCACTCTTTTCAACACTGATGACAATAAAGTGTTAAAATGAAAACTAGAGTGTAAGAAATATCTGCTCTTTAGTACGTAATTTCTTAATTTGGAGTAAATTCTAAGTCCAGGTTTTGTTCTTTAATGCAAAAATAAAACAAATACACTCAGTTATTCAAGAAAATCTGAAAATAGGAAGTTACTTCAATGCAAATAATATTTTCTTTGATAATACGTATTTGACGAAGACAAATCCATCTTAAAGTTTAAAATGATCTCTGTAAGTTCTAATATTTCTTGGAAGAAAAGTGTTATATGCTTTCCTTTCCCTAGAAGTAATTGAGATATTTTTGTGCAGTTATCTGTGTTATTTTGGGGGCAGCTATTTGCAAAAGACAGAGGGCTAAAGTGGAGAAAACAGCAGCATGGTTCTGTGGGAAAGGGTGTGACTAGAACCGGAACCTGGCTTCTTTCTTCTTCTTTTATTTCAAGACAGAGTCCCGCTCTGTGGCCTAGGCTGGAGTGCAGTGGTCTGATTTTAGCTCACTGCAACCTCTGGCCTCCCAGGTTCAAGCAATTCTCCTGCCTCAGCCTCCCAAGTAGCTGAGATTACAGGCCAGCGCCACCAGGCCTGGCTAATTTTTGTATTTTTAGTAGAGACAGGTGTACCACATTGGCCAGGCTGGTCTCAAATTCCTGACCTCAAGTGATCCGCCTGCCTCAACTTCCCAAATTGTTGGGATTACAGGCATGAGCCACTGTGCCCAGCTTGGCTTATTTCAATTCATAAGCTAGGCCTGTGAGTTCCTACATCGGGATTTTATTTATTTAAACTTGCTAATAGTTACTGAAAATTTATGCCCAGCACAGACAAAATGTGTGTGTGTGTGTGTAAACATATATGTTTATATAATATATATACAATATGTGTGTATATATATCTTCTTCAATTTCTATATGAAATGAACAATAATTATTCCCATTCTACAGATGAGAAAACAGAGGTTCATAGCTAGTGAATGGTGGAGCTGAGCTTCAAACCTTAGGATCTCTTATTTCACAACCCACGTTCTTATATTCTTTACTACCTTCCACTTAAAAACCTAGACCTAGGAAAATGTCCTCCTTTCAGAATATTGTTTTCTTGTATCTGTGGAAGCAGTAGATAGTTTTCTCTGATAGGAGTAGAAAATGCAGCTATATATTTTACTAAGAAGAATTCCAGCACAGCATAGAAAAAATGTGTAGTCTTGTGAAGATACTGACCAAGGAAAATGGAGAAATGTTTTTCAGGTAGGCCTACAGTCTGGAGAATGAATGCTCAATTGAGGGTATTCTTAGAGGAGATAAATTTTCCTAGATTTAGGCTGACAAGTCACTTCAAAAAGTAGCAGCAAATTCTTCTCCATGTTGTACTTCTATTAAACAAAGAAAGCTTCCTTAAACACTTAAAGGATAGGTTCTGTGGCGGGCGGGGGGGGAAGAGGAAAAGAACTCATTTCGTACCTGGGATAAATTAGGGAAAACCATACCTTCTGAAGTCACAGTAGTGGGAGAAAGGAAAGGCAGCTTTGCCTGGCAGAATGCTACGTCAGGGGAGTCGGCCACAGAGTGGGAGAAGCAGGCAGCACTACCTCGAGTCCTGCGGCAGATCCCAAGGGTTTCACACCTAAACATGGAAGCCTCACCTGAATAAGCAGATGCTGGAGGCACACAATAATTAATGAAACAGCTGAGAGTACTTTGAGGACTCATTTCTACGTATCCTTTTGGTACAGTTTCAAGCTATTAAAAGGAATGGTGATCTCTCTTTCTTTTTTTTTTTTTTTTTTTTCAGGAACGATTATCGAATTCTGGGTATTGCATTACATCAGGAAGGCAATGTGAACTAAGTTCTAAGTAGTAATGAGATGCTGTGAGTCTGTTATGAACTGAATACTCCCATAGCTCAAAGGAAGACAGAAAGCAGTGTGAAAAGCCTAACTTTGAACCAAACATAAATATATGTCTGTGTTCTTTGTATCATGTCACGACATTTCACTTACCAGTCTCATGTATAGGCAGCCATTCCATTTTTCCATTATTTTTGTCATTTTTCCCTTAATGGTTTTCACGATGGCTTCTTTTTAGCTTTATCTTCAGTTGATATAGCATAATTAACTGCCACAGAGTAAAAATAGTTTCTCTAACAAAAAGGAAGACCCAAAGGAACAAAGATGCCATTTTCATTAATTATCTAAATGAAATGGCATGAAGATACAAAGGAAAGTTATTTATCTCCTTAAAAAGTTTTCATTTAGTTAGTTATAATTTCATATTGCTCTGTTAATTGATTTCTTAAAGCTCTCCCTAGTGCTCTAGGTGTTTTTTTCCCTAGTGTATTCAAACATACACAATTATATGAGCTCTATCATTTTAAAATGCATTAAAAAAGAAAACAGTTAAGGTAATATGCATTAATTCAGAATAAAATAGCCATATGTCCCTGAAAACCCACAAAGCTATTCACTATTCAATTCAACAATGGAATCGACTGCTTTAAGGCTAGCTGATTTATCTTGCCTCTTGGAAAAGAGTGTGTACCTCTGCACATCTAGAAATAACTGAACTGTCATTCTTGCCCCTCTGAGTGAAAACAGCTGATCACTGTTTAACCACACAATCCCTCTCAACTACTCAATTGTTTCCCTCATTTTCTTTACAATTTCCTTCTGCCTTCTTTATCCTTGGCATTTATCAAAAACATTTCTTTTGAGGGTGAAGAGATTTATTTATTTCCTAAAGAGGAAAGAATCTTTAGTTTTGGCATGTGCGTAAGTCAGGTATTTTTCACAATGCCATGTTGTCAGGACAAATGTTTTGCCTCTCATCCTGTTGTTAAAGATTGGCCAGGGTGGGGCCTATTGACATTCCTTTGTATTAAAACCTCCCTTCCAGAATTCACAAACAAACAGTTTTGGGGTAATATTTTGCCAGGCAAACCACAGCCAATTATTAAAATAGTTGATTCTTCCCTTAAACACTAGTTTGCTGTCCCAGAAAGATTATTATTAAAGAATGTGAGCTTCTCAAATTTTTTACAAGATGTATGATGGCCAATAACAATAAGTCATAAATAGAGTTTGGCATTTGGGTAGGTTCTAAATAAAGAGAAATATAACAAATCTCTGTTGTTATTTTCTTGGTTTTGTTTTTTTGTTTGTTTGTTTGCTTGTTTGTTTTGGTTTTGGTATACTGCTCCCTTGGCTCCATGAAAGAAGATATTCATTAATTAATATCTGTGGATAGAATATTAATATTTATTAACCTATATAAAACTGTTTTAATTTTGTTTCTTTTTTCGCATGTAAATGATGATGAGTTACATGCAAAAAAAAATACTTTCCCAAGAGCTGGCGAAATAGTATAATTTAACATTTTTATCATATTATCATAAAATTGCGACTTAATATGAGACTACAGACGGGTGTCTGTATGTGAGTGAGAGAATGTGTGTGTGTGTGTGTGTGTGTCTGTGTGTCTGTGTGTTTATGATATACACAAAATCAATGAATTGGTAATCATTATTTAATAACAAGTTCTAAAAAATCTTACAGGAGAGACATAGAAATGAAAGTAGAAATGTTTGGGCATATTTGATCTTAATATTCAAACCAAATGTTTTGTGAATGAAAATGAAAAATAAATGTCTACATTTTTTTTTCTCACACTTCTCTCCTTAGGGAATATACTACCTCTTCCAGGAGAGTTCAAAACCAACAAAACAAGGAAGCAAACCCCATTTAATATTTATTTTTAGCTAGGACTTGGCAAAACCAGATGCCAGGAGTAGTTCTACAATTCTGAATACTAAATGTTCAACAGATGGCTCTCCTTCGATTTTATCCAATCTGGAAATGCCCCAACAGGAAACAAAGATGGTCTTCAGCCTGTCCCCCTTTATAATAAAATATACTTCCCACACATGCTATAAATAGGAAGGTAAGAATTACAATCTGGTTCTATAAAATAATGAAAGTTAAAGGACTGTACCAATATTCTTTATGCAAATAAATATCTCCCCAAACAAGTTTTCATATCCATTTGCAAGTGAAGTATCAAGAGAATAAAAGATGCAAAAAAAAAAAAAAAAAAAAAAAAAACTAAACTCAAAGATGTTTTTAAATTCCCACTTTTAGCAATTTCTGGGTGACAACTTTCAACTATCTAGTGCTTGTACAATTTGAAAATGTATATCCATACCCCCACCCATACTTCCAACTCTCAAAAAAAGCTGCTTGGTTAAACAATAAAACCACAGAAAACTGACAATTTCCACAGCATGAGGATTTCTCCACTGTAAGACTGAAGATGAATCACAATGAAGTTAAAGAATGGTCATAAATTAGCTAACCCAAATACTAGACATTTCATATTCATAGAAGTGTAGTGTGTGTTTACTGTTTTCATTATAAACACAAATACATTTGTGGATAGTATCTAAGTGAGTTGAATCAAAAGTAGCTCTTTTCAAACAGTCAAGCTTTTTCAGCTAAAAAAGTTGATCTCATAGAAGTAAAAAGTAGAACAGAGGATACTAAAGGTTGGGAAGGGGAGAGGGAAGGGAGGAATGGGGAGAGATTTCTTAAAGGATGCAAAAATTACAGATAGGAGGAATGCATTCTAGTGGTCTATTCAACTGTAATATGATTATAGTCAAAAATATACTATATATTTTCAAATAGCTAGAAGGATGATATTGAATGTTTCCAACACAAAGAAATGATGAATGTATGAGATGACGAATATGCTAATTATCCTGATCTGATCACTGTTATGTGTACTCAGACCACTATGTGCCCCATAAATACGTACAATTATTATGTCAATTTAAAAACTAAAAATTAAAAATGTAAAAACAAAAAAATTGTCATGCTAACATAAATTAAAGGACGGCTTTAATTAACTTAGCAAACATCCAATAAGCAGTAACTACTATTCTTGTTTTATTGTTAGTTGTAATCTGCAAGGCATCATATAATCTTGTGTCTGATGAAAAAACATATGCAAATTTTATATTTTAGCACTTTAAAATTTTAGCCAGTGAGGGACAGAAAAAGCAAAACTGAACCAAGGTTAGAGGTTATCCTAATTGCATTTTTAAAAATCCTTTTCTTTCTGACCTTGGACAAATCCCAAACTTTCTATTTCAGTTCTTTCATGCATAAAACAATAGTCCTTCCTACTCAGAGAGTTGTTTTAGTATTGCATAACATGTTTGTGAAAATACTTTACATATTAGGTATTAAAATTCCCTCCAACTGGAGTAAATATTCTTAATTATAGTTTTCTTATGGCACACATCCTATTTGTATTAATTCACTCAAGAAACATTTATTTAGCATTTATTGTGCCTGCCACTATTCCAAGTACTGGGAATATAATGATAGACAACACTGATATGATTTCTGCCCTTGCAAAGCATATAATCCATGAACAATATAATTCATGGCAGATAAGGACAGAAAAGCAGGCAATTACAAAGCAGTAAGAGTTTAGATGGTGAAGTATACAGAGTAGGAGCAGTTCAGTAGGCCTTTTTAAGAAAGGCTGAGAAAAACTTGGTACCTATCTGAAAACGGAAAGATGAGACTAATGGAAGGAAAACTGGGATGGGGGAGTGCACCACAAACACAACCACTGTGTTTAAGGAAGTGAAACTCTTGCATGGCTGGTTCTAAAATATATAAAAAAAGGATTGAGAAATGATCAGACGTAAGTAGGGGACCCACTAAACAGAGCTCTGCAGCCACATTACAAAGTCTGAACTTTGTTTTATGAACACTGAATTTTAAGCAGGTAAGTGACATGGCCAGATTTTCATTTTTAAAAGTCATTCTAAAAGCAATCACACATAATGGGTTCAATAGGGAAGAACGTGTTAAGAATGAACTAAGAATGGGCACCTTGACGAGACTGAGGCAATAATGCCAGTATTTGAGAGTGGTACATACTCAAGAAAAAGGTAGAAAACATGGCAATAAGAATGGATAAAGGTGATAAATGTAACATATGTTTTGATGGTAGAATTTAAAAAACGTGGCATTTTATTTGCTTGTGAGTAATAACGGGCATAAAGGAATGGAAAGAATCGGTAAGTAGTCTAATAGACAAGATGACTCTAAGGCATCTGTCTCGAACTTCCAGGTGGTTGCTATTGTCATTCGCTGTGCTAGAGAAGACAAGAGGAAATACGGGTTTTGGAAAATGTGTGTTCGGATTTCAACTTGTTAAGTTTGAAATGTTTGTAGCACTGCAACGTGAAACACAGGATAGAGATATGGAATGGAGACAAAGATTTGGGAATCAGCAGCATGCAGTGGAAATTAGTCATGGGGATTTTGACAATTCAACGAAAGTGTAGGAAGCAGCAGAAGAAAGTGTGAAGGACATCATTATGATGTCCAATACGTAAAAATGGACAGATTCCACAAAAATGACTGACATGAAATGACCTGACATATTGGTATATAATGGGAAAAGTGCAATGTTATAAGAGCCAAAATTTAAGGAAATGTTCAATAACATCAAATGCTAGGAAAAGGTCAAGTAAAATCAGAATTGAGAAAGGTACCTAGGAAGAAGACAAGAGTGAAGTATTAGGTGGAGAAGGCCGACTGAATTCAGAGATGAGAAAATAAAGTTAGGAGTACAAACTTTTTCATAAGAAGCCTGTCTATAAAAAGAAAAATTTAGCTGCAGTAGCTGGAGGAATACTTAGAATTGAAGAAAATAATTAAATAATTGCATTGTGCTCTCTCTCGCTCTGTGTGTGTGTGTGTGTGTGTGCACGCACTTAAAAGAGGAAAATCCTTAACTTTTTTTTTTTTTTAAAGATACAGTCTCACTCTGTAGCCAAGGCTGTAGTGCACTGGTGTGATCTCACTGCAACCCCTGCTTCCCAGGTTCAAGTGATTCTCGTGCCTCAGGCTTCAGAGTAGCTGGGATTACAGGTGTGCGACACCATGCCAAGCTAATTTTTGTATTTCTAGTAGAGATGGGGTTTTGCCATGTTGGTCAGGCTGGTCTAGAACTCCTGACTTCAGGTGATCTACCCACCTCAGCCTCCCAAAATGCTGGGATTATAGGCGTGAGCTACTGCATCGGGCCCTTAACATATTTAAATGCTCACTGTTAATTAATGAGAATTAGAAATTAAATATAATTGCTTGAGAGAGGGGCAGTTTCTTAAGAAAGCAAAAAGGGATGAAATCTTTTGCACATTGGAGGGATTTTACTTAGAAAGGAACAGAGCACCCCCTTAACTGTAGCAGAAAGAGCCAGAGACAGAGATGGAGACAGAGAGACAAAGGCAGAGTGGAAAAAAATGAGTGCAGAAGCAAAAATCTTTGTAGAAATGGTGGCAAGAACTTAAAATTTTATTTGGATGACTTCTGTTAATCTAAAAGTGACTGCTGAATTTTTGAGTAGAAGAGGGAGCTAGTTTGCAAGTGGAGAAAATTTGAATTTTAAAAGATCTCCCAATAATAAATGGAGAGAGAATTACTGAGAAACATGAAATATTTCCTATGTACTGAGAATCCAGTGGACATTGAAAGGATGGAGAAAACAAACTTATAGTGAAATCAATCTTTTTGCTTATTTGGCCTTCTTTGGCAGTGTACAGAATTTGTGGTGTAGGAGTAAAGAAAATAAACAGTTGAATTGATACAAATATTGACAAGCAACTGTAACAGAGAGACAAAAGGGAACTGGAATTGAAAGTATTCCCTAGAGCCTACTTGAAGTGATGAACGAAGAAATATAACATGATAGGCAGACAAGTGCTAATAGAAAAGGGCTGTCAGAGGGCAGTAAAGTTTACCGACACTGGATTGCCCTAGACGTGAGTCCAAAGGCCTTTTCGTTTCTTAAATGTTTAACCTAGGATGAATCCATTTAAAGAGATTAAACGGGTTTAGCCTCTTCAGGTAACAGTTATGTGCTTGTCATATAATAAATACTCAACAAATGATAACCATCATTATTCCTATTGACAAAGTCAAATTTTTATAGTTAAGATAGAATGTTTAATAGAAACCACATAATTAATATCTGGTTGATATAAGCTTCCCTACCTACAAACTTATATGTGACTTTTCAAAGCAACTGTACGATCTCCTTAAAACAATGAACTTTTCCTGCTTTGGCACAAAAGGTTTTTTAGGACTATGTTAGTATTTTCATTTTCGTTTTAAATTTTCTTTGAAAATATTTATTTTTTAAAAGATAACATGAATTATGTTTTCAAAAACAAAGTATCTTACTTTCTAATAATAGATTCTGAAATAAAAAAGCAATCGATACTAGATAAAAAGCAATCGATACTAGAGTCAGTCATTTGTGTTCTTCCCTAAGCTGCAAATTAACTGCTGACTTTTCCATGTCCATTCTCTCTTCTTCTCATTCTTGTACCCCCAGAAGGTTGATCCTTAGGGTCATGCATTAACCTGGCCCTCCTTTGCCTGCTGCCTTCCACTTGGCTCCCACCAGTGAGAGGGACTGGCAGGAGATGAGAGAGCAAGAGCTATCACATCAGATACATCCATTTCTCGAAGGCAGGACCTGCCCTGGCTTAAGCTTCATTTCAGGAAATAGGACAGGGACCTTATAACCCTGAAGACAGCACATGGCTGACTGTGTCCATTTAGAGCTCTGTTTATTGTTTGGAATTAGATTCCCTATTATGCTCCGACAATGTTCTGGAAATCTTTTTGTTAACTTTACTACTCCCCCAGGACAGAATCTGCCTTCTTTTAAACAATCACCTGTAACTAGCCCATATTTATACCATGATCTGCAACTGTATTGTGTGTAAGTTCACCCAAGGGCGCTAGTGCATTTCCTGGCCCAGTGTAAGAGTTCTACATGCTGCTCTCATTTTCTGAATGGAGTAATATTAAAGTAAAATAATACAGGGCATTTTCAAGGGGGGAGAACTGTCCAGTTAGGCTAAAGTATAGACAGGGATATAGAAATAGCAGGTAGAAAGATTAGGACTCTAAGTGGGATCCAAAACATTGGGGGAATATCTGAATTATACTGTTACATAGTTAAACATAAATGTTGTATATTAAATTCTAAATATACAAAATACAGCATGTTCAAAATAGATTAGTCATTTTTGTAACAGACATCACGTGTGTGTGTGTGCGTGCGCGCGCGCGCGTGTGTGGGCACATAAGACAATATAAATAATTGAAGCCTTCATTCAAAAAACTTTTGAAAGAATTTCTAAAATCTGGAATCCCACTGGGAGAATATGTCTTAGAGGTAGAGACACATAATCCTAGCATTTTAATAAATTTCCATTTCAATAGCTCTCAAGTACCTAAGCGGTTTTGGTAGCTGGATCCAGGGAGCATGAAGAGATTTCAATAGAAAGTTTAAATAAAAGACAAGGGAATTCTGAGTGTAGTGGGAAAAGGACAGTCAAAGGAAGAAAAGTGGTTTCCTGTGCAGGTGGATTTCTATTACATGATCAAGTATTTTTGTTATTTATTTATTTATTTATTTTGAGATGGAGTCTCGCTGCAACGCCCAGGCTGGAGTGCAATGGCACAATCTCGGCTCACTGCAACCTCGGCTTCCTAGATTCAAACGATTCTCCTGCCTCAGCCTCTCAAGTAGCTGGGACTACAGGCCAGTGCCACCAGGCCCGGCTAATTTTGGTATTTTTAGTAGAGATGGGGTTTCATCATGTTGGCCAGGCTGGTCTTGGACTCCTGACCTCAAGTGATCTGCCCGCCTGAGCCTCCCAAAGTGCTGGGATTACAGGCATGAGCCACTGCATGGACACCAAACTGAGAGCTACAAAAAATATCAATCATTATAACTATATTTTTATCCTTTACCCCTTAGCAAAGTGTAAACTCAAGGGCCAGGATTCAGCATCTTTAAGATTATAACTATTCTTGGTTAAGGCTCAATAAACACTTGCTAAATGAGATATAGAGTCTGAAAATCATCTACCTGGACTCAGCCTTTAATGAGTTTCTTGTATATCCATTATTCCATCTTATTTACTGAAAAGATCTGCATCAATTATGTATCTCATCATAAGTTTCATGGTAATACCTAAGAAAATAAGCCAATCATCATTTTAGTTATTGTGAATTGCTAATAGACATAGAGAAGAAATGGTTTCACAGATGATTTCAGGGAAACCAGAAAAAGTACCTCAAATACTTGAAGTTACAAATCATAATTAGGAAAGCCTCATCATATCTTCAGCAGAATTTCATTCTAGGACTTATAGATGTTATATGCTCTCTAAATTAAAAAAGATACACACACACACACACACACACAAAAATATACACATACATATGCATATATAATTCCATGAGACTTATCATGAAAGGACCTTTTAAATAAGAAAGAAATTAGTTTCCTATTCTATCCTGAGTTTTGGTTTCCTCTTATGTAAAGTAGGCAAAAGGAGTTATCAGGATTCATTGAAATAACATTTATAAAATACCTGACACATGATTATTTCAAAAAAAATAAAAATGCAATTTGTTCTTGACCATGACACCCATCTGCCTCAGCAACTTACCTGGGCTGTACTGCCACAAGCCTTCACAGACAGTCCCTATTACTTCAGTCAAGCCCAAATTTCTTCCTCAAGATCTGAGTCCTGTGAATCCTCCTTTTCTACAGACCTATGCTGAAAAATTACGTATTTCAGCATAATTCCTCATGAAAACACACGTGCTCTCCCAGCTGATCGTGTCTGGCTAACCTCCCAAACCCCAACCCCTTCTACAAAACAACAACTCCTTTCCTTCCTAGGCATGGTTAGGTACTTTCACCTTTGGATACCTAGTTTTACCATCCTGACTAAACCATTAAATAAACTCACAAAAGCAAACTTAGCTAACTCTCTTTTTGGACTCAGCCCACCTGAACCCAGATGAAATAAACAGCTTTATTGCTCACACAAAGCCTATTTGGTGGTCTCTTCACGTGGATGCGCATGACATTTGGTGCTGAAGACCCAGACAGGAGGACTCCTTCAGGAGACTGATCGCTGTCCTCACTCTCACTCCCTGAGGAGATGCACTATGACCTCAGGTCCTCAGACCAACCAGCCCAAGGAACATCTCACCAATTTCGAATTGGGTAAGCAGTCTTTTCACTCTCTTCTCCAGCCTCTCTCGCTACCCTTCAATCTCCCTGTCGTTCCAATTTCAGTTCTTTTTCAACTGTCTAGTAGAGACAAAGGAGACACATTTTATCCGTGGACCCAAAACTCTTTGGCACCGGTCACGGACTCAGGAAGACAGTCTTCACTTGGTGTTTGATCACTTGGTGTTTGATCACAGGGACACCTGCCTGATTATTCACCCATATTCCCTTGGTGTCTGATCACTGCAGGGACGCCTGCCTTGGTCATTCACCCACATTCTCTTGGTGGCAAGTCAATTGTGGGGATGCCTGCTTTGGCTGCTCACCCACATTGCAGCTCAGGGCTGCTCACCACCCCCTTTCTCTTCTCTACCCTCTCTTTTCTCTGAGCTTGCCTCCTTCACTATGGGCAACCTTCCACCCTCCATACCTCCTTCTTCTCCCTTGGCCTGTGTTCTCAAGAACTTAAAACCTCTTCAACTCACACATGACCTAAAACCTAAATGCCTTATTTTCTTCTGCAATACTGCTTGACCCCAATACAAACTTAATAATGGTTCTAAATAGCCAGAAAAGAGCACTTTCGATTTCTCCACCCTACAAGATCTAGATAATTCTTGTCGTAACATGGGCAAATAGTCTGAGGTGCCTGACGTCCAGGTATTCTTTTACACATCCGTCCCTTCTTAATCTCTGCTCCCAATGTGACTCGTCCCAAATCTTTCTTCTTTTTTTCCTGTCTGTTCCTTCAGTCTCCACCCCAGATCTGAGTCCTGTGAATCCTCCTTTTCTACAGACCTATCTAACTCTCCCCTCCTCCCCAGGCTGCTCCTCACCAGGCCAAGCCAGGTCCCAATTCTTCCTCAGCCTCCGCTCCCCCACAAGGCTTCACAGACAGCCCCCGTTACTTCAGTCAAGCCCAAATTTCTTCCTCATCCATTACCTATCTTGGCATAATTCTTCATGAAAACACACTTGCTCTCTCTGCTGATCGTTTCTGGCTAATCTCCCAAACCCCAACCCCTTCTACAAAACAACTCCTTTCTTTCCTAGGCATGGTTAGGTACTTCCGTCTTTGGATACCTAGTTTTACCATCCTGACTAAACCATGATATAAACACACAAAAGCAAACCTAGCTGACTCTCTTTTTGGACTCAGTCCACCTGCACCCATGTGATTAAAAAGCTTTATTGCTCACACAAAGCCTGTTTGGTGGTCTCTTCACATGGACATGCCTGACAGTTCTTACATTTACTATGACTTTCTCACCTAATCTCATTTTTTCCTGACAAGATTATTCTGAGAAAAAACATGGCATAATATTTGCAAAAGTTTTTTGTAAATCATAAGTTACTAAACAGATATCAATGAGTATTTTCAGTAAAGTTACTACACTACTATTCCCTACATTTCAATATCTCCCAATTTGTCATTAATCTTTTTTTGTGTTGATTATTTCAAGAGCATTGTTGGGGGCACATGCTTTACTTTACAATGCTTAATGCTTAGTGAATAGTCTGGAAATGTTGATGGCCGTTATGATACCTCACTTCTTATGTTTTTGGCTTAAAAGAATTTAAATGAGACACACAGCAAAGGAGATGCAGCATAGAATAATTCACTGCAAAAGAAAAAGAATATTTTGAAAGTTAGGTGCAGAATAGACAGTACACCCTGAAGCAGAGGATTCAGGCTGAGCTGCCTGTAAGGTGAGGCAACATTAATTATTGCTGGAGAAACTCCCTTTATGGGAGTTTTACATGATTATTCAAGAGGAGGTGGCAAGAGGTGTTACTAGTGAGCATGTTCTGGGTGGTCTTCTGGGTGCACACGTGCAGTAGCTATACATGCTTGCTCATACGTGGCATGTTTCATTAGCATCTTAAATCTCTACCCAGGGGTGTGTCTTTTACTATTACAATGAGCAAAAGGTCGGTTTGAGGAAAGGTGAAATGAAAAGGCATATGCTTTCTAGAAGGGAAAGTCCCTACTGAAGATAGCTTCGCTTGAATGAGCTCAATTACAATGAGAATGCTAAGGTTTATTATGTATGATGTATGGTCACTACAGTTGCTGCCACCAGAAAACACGATCATTTCTTTGACTACCTCTCCTGCCTCAGTAAGTCATGTGTTACAAGCTAGATTGTGTTCTCTCAAAATTTGTATGTTGAAGTCCTAATCCCTATTTCCTCAAAATATAATCCTATTTCGAGAAAATATCTTTTAGGAGGTGATTAAGTTAAAATGAGATTGTAAGAAGGAGTCTTAATCCAATCTGCCTGGTGTCCTTATAAGAAGAAACAGAAAGCCTGAGTAGACCAATAACAACAACAAAAAAAGAAACTGTAGAAGTAAACAGCTTGCAACAAAGAAAAATCCAGAACCAGAAAGCTGCATGACTGAATTCTACCAAACATTTAAAGAACTAGAATCAATCCTTCTCAAACTCTTCCAAAGAACTGAAGAGGTGGGAATACTACTTCCAAACTCATTTTACAAGCCCATCATTACCATGATACCAAAGACAGACAAAAACACTACAAGAAAAGAAAACTACAGGCCAATATTACTAATGAATAAAGGTGCAAAACTCCTCAACAGAATATTAGCAAATTATTTTCAACGGTAAATTTAAAAGATCTTTCACCACAATTAAGTGGGATTTATCCCTGGGATACAAGGATGGTTCAACTTACCCAAATCAATAACTGTGATTTACTACATTAATGGAATAAAGGACAAAAACTATATGATCATCTCAATAGATACAGAAAATGCATTTGACAAAATTCAACATCCTATCATGAGAAAATTTCTCAACAAATTAGGAATAGAAGGAAAATTTCCTCACAGACCATTTATGAAAAGCCCACAGCTAACATCATAATCAATAGTGAATATTTGAAAATTTTTCTTCTAAGATTCAGTGCAAGACAAGGATGCCCATTCTCACCTCTTCTATTCAACATATAACTCATGTGGTCTGTGGGTTTTGGGGTACACACTGTGAAAAATTACCTACCTGCAACCATTGCACATTGAGTTCGTGTTGTTTCAAAAAGTTCCAGGAAGAAGCTCAGCCCCAGAACAACAAAAAACAGTCAGAACCAGAGATGCCTGATTTGGAGATGAACTTTGGCAAATTCTCACCACCAACCATGCTAAAAACCCCACCCCGGGAGGAATTTATTGTCCATTTTTATACACATGACATATGAAAAAGCAAGATCAGCAACTGTGCCTGTGCTGCCGCTGCTCCACCTCTACATGCAATGACTCTGATAACCAGCCTCATGAAAGGCTCTTTTCACCTCTCTTCTGGGAGGCACTGCTTTGAGAACTATCCGCAACGTTTCCTTTACTTGTTGCAAATAATGAAACCCCTTGTTAAATCCACCCTGGTTGTGGTCATTAGACTCTCACCCAAGCGATCAAACAAATCTTGTCTTTGGCTGGTTGGTGCCCTGGGGGACTGAGAGACATATCTCTTGTGGTCAATGGTAATCCAGATCTGGCTAACAGTGAAATTAACTGTGAAGATTAATTTTTTTTTCCAAAAAGATGGGTTTAAGGTCTATAGGTGTGTGTGGTGGGCGAGACATTTCCCAAAACTAGAGGGGACCCAAGTATGCCCAGAAACCCTCAACCTTGACAGGCTGGGACAATTTTAACTTAGGAGAATAGGCTCTTACTACCTGGGTACATTCTGGGTATATTTTCAGATATGTTTTTAAAAGAAAGGGCAGCTATTGTGCCCGATGCCTGAGTAGGTAGTTGGGCAGCACAGTTGGAGTTTGTGGGGAGCACACAGTTTGTGGGCTGCCTTAGGGCCCCACCAGCCCTCACGCATCTGCTTATTTTTCTTTTACACATCAGAGAAGTAATGATCGCATATCAGCATAGCCAACACCTCATTACTTGAACACCTTGGGACCTATGATCAGCCCTGAACGAGGACACAAAGATATCAGGAAGCCAACCTCTCTCCTGGAGAAAATCCCATTAGGGTGCATTCGCTAACGCTGGAAGGTCTTTGGGTATTCCCCAATGACTGGAAAGCAGATGATTTTCTTCTGCAAAATAGCCTGGCTGCAGTGTGCCCTAGCCAGGAACCATGGTAGAAGATCAGGTCATTTGATTACCATACCATTCTACAGCTAGATCTTTTCTGTAAGGGATAAGAGAAATGGGATGTGATACCCTATGCCCAGTGTTTTATGGCCCTGTACCAGAAGGGATCCTACAGATGTAGTGCAGGCTTTGCACTCTCTAGGTGGGACCACCCAAATCTCCCACTAAACTGCCAGAGAAAGTGCTCCCAATCCTAGAGAGCCCCCTAGATGAGGAGGACTTCCTCGGCTCCACAAAGCTCAGGAACCAAGAGGACAGAGAGAGGAAGGCTATCATCCCAAACACCTGGGCCTTCTCTACCTCTACAAGAGAAGTCACTTCCCCAGTCAAAGTGTCGGGGACTTCCTATTCCCACTCCCAGCATCAATCCTCCTCTCCCAGTTAGTGCAACCCTGAGTGGAAACTCTTAGAAGCTAGGAGGCAGATGCTTCTCTTTCGACGTTTCTGAATGGGGATGGACATTTAATCTGAGTGCATAAGTCTTTTCTGCTCTTAACCATTAAGGCAACCTCAGTCTCCCAGTCCTCTCTAAGGTGAAACTGACCTGTACAAGCCAAGAGACTGGGTATACATCAAGAACTGAATGACTGGCCCCACCCTGGACCAGCTCAGCCTGCATGACAAGACCTGGCCAAATGCTTCTAGGTATTCATTCTTCCCTTAAACTCCAGAGGGTAATACCTTGGATTCATCACTCAAGAGAGAAGAAAGCCCAGGAGCCCCTAGAGGACCCCTCCCCAGCATATACTTGTGAACCTGTCAGGGATATCAAATTGGTTTTCAGAAGAAAAGGCTCATATAACTAAAATGTTCCCTTGCCATTCTCTCGACATACTAGGCATCTTTCTCATCCTTGTAGGAACCCCTATACTTACCACCCTTTTTCACTCTCTTAGGTCCTCAATTAGTGGTAAAGCCCTCCATACGACACCTTAAAATGAACCCCATCTTTTCCTTATGCTTCTTGGACCTCTTAGTTCCCATGGCCAGTGGTCTCTGGGAGGCCAGTGTAATAGTAAACTTCTCCCATGTTATAGCTGGTAGAGATAATCTGTCTGAATGTTGAATATGCCATGCATATCCCCAGACTCAGACGGGGTGGCCTGTTGCTTACCCTTTGTAGGGGAACATTAACATCACGGTGGAAAGAAGGGGATCCAAAATCCCGCCTGAACCTATCTCAGCATAAAGGGGCCCTTCCCCATCTGTGGGTTGTGTGGACCTCACCCCTAAGGGCAATGTCACCATGAAAATAGACCTCATTTATTTAAATTGTTCAGAAAAAGGAGAAAAACACCAAATGCATTCAGAACAAGAAGGTAGTGGAGGCAAGTCTGACATCTACCTCCCTTGCCTTTAACCTCACTAAACCTTGCATTCTAAACACCACCCATTGGTGTGCCCTCACAGACAGCTATGGGTACTCGATAGACCCTAACACCAAATGTCACAATCAATGTAAAATTTGGTAAGAGATAAACAACTCTCTGAATATTGGAGACTATCATATAGCACTCCTCCAGCTGCGGGAAGTGCTCCATTGGAAAAGTGAATCTTAGTGGAGATTTTACTTTTACTTAGCGGAGATTTATGGAGAACCCTTATCTTCTCAATGTTATGAGACTACCTCTCCCCTTTGGGGTCCCTGATTACTTGGTTGGTTAAACCGTTTCCTCCTCGCCACAATTTGCAGTGGATTACTCTATTGTAGATAATGTAACATACTCAGGACAGTGCACTGTGAGCCTACAGGGGCTCATCTGGATAACAGTCCATAATGAAACCAACCACCATAATAGACCCAAAAGGACTATTGGACTAATCTTGTCAAGCACCAGACTTGCTGTAGGGCTGGCTGCCCCTTTGGGGGGTTTGCATGCCAGGAGATCACCCTAAAAAAATGTCACCCTATCATCCAACACTTTGGTAGCTAACAGAGGGAAGCTCTCCAAAATGTGCATATTTCTCCAAATTCACTAGTCAGTTTAGGGTTGGACAATCAATTGGCCTTAAACTATTTACTAAAAGAACAGGGAGGGGTATGTGCAGTCATCAATACCTTCTGTTGCACCTCTGGGAAAACAGAGGTTAACATAAAATAAATATTCAGACACACAGAATGGCTGCATTCCTTCAACCAGAAGGGTAGTTCAAGCAACAAGGTTTGCAAGACAGTCAAGTCCACTATACCTCACCTCACCTGGGTTCTTCCTCTGTTGGGGATTCTAGTGACCATTGTTCCCCTGTTACTTTTTGGTCTTCATATATTTAAAGTGATAGTAAACTCTGTGTCTTACAGACTTCAACAGCTTCATCTCTAGCTTGTATTACAGCAAAAATATCAGCCCCTTTGAACAACTCCAGGGGACCCCAACACTTATTTGAACTCAGTAGCCCAAGAGTTTCACTCTTCTAACTTTAGGAGGACTCAATGCCCCTGGTCTACATGAAGTAGTTACAGAGCAATGACCTCCAGTTCTAAGAACGAGGAGTAGAATGTCTCTCAAGGGGGATTTGTAACCCATAGTCCCTAGGTTTTCTGGTACACACTGTGAAAAAAGTGCCTACTTGTAACTGTTGCACCTTGAGTTCTTGTTTCAAAAAGTTCCAGGAAGAAGCTCTGCCCCAGAAAACCAGCTGGACGCATACATGCCTGAATTGGAGATGAACTTTGGTGACCTCTTCTCATTAGTATACTAAAAACCTCACCCAGAGAGGTGTCTATTCACCATTTTCTATGAGTAGATGTGGAAGTGTGATCAGCAACTGCTCCTGTGCTGCCTTTACTCCACCTCTATATGTAATGACTCAGCTAATAATAGCTGAGTCTAATAAAAGCCTAATAAAAGCCCTGTTTTCATCTTTCTTTGGAGAGTCACTGCTTTGAGAACTTCCCTAGTGTTCTCTGTACTTGTTAAAAATAATAAAATCCCCTTGTTAAACCTTTCTTGGTTGTGGTCATTAGACTGTCACCTGCCAAGCAATCAAACCCACCTGTTGTGTGGCTATCAAATATAGTACTGAAAGTACTAGCAAGAGTGATCAGACGGTAAAAGAAATAAAGGGTATTCAAATCGGAAAATAAGTAAAATTATCTCTATTTGCAGAAGACATGATCCTATACATAGAAAACCCTAAAGATAGCACCAAAACCTTAAGAATGAATTAATGGGTTCAGTCAAGTTGCAGGATGCAAAATCAACATACAAAAATCAGCTGCATGTCTTTACGTCAATAAAGACTTATGCAAAAAAATAAGTCAAGAAAACAATCCCATTTATGACAGCATTAGAAACAATAAAATACTTAGGAATAAATTTAATTAAGGAGTTGAAGAATCTGTACACTGAAAACTGTAAAATATTGGTGAAAGAAACTGGAGAAGACACAAATACATGGGAAGATACTCCATGTCCATGGATTAGGAAAACTAATATTGTTAAAATGTCCATACTATCCAAAGTGGTATACAGGTTCAATGCAATCGCTAAAAAATTCCAATGGCATGTTTCACTTAAACAAACGTATGAAAACCTCTAAAATTTGTAGGGAACCACAAAAGACCTCAAGTAGCCAAAGCAATATTGATAAAGAAAAACAAAGTTGGAGACATCATATGTCCTAATGTTAAATTATATTACGGGCCAGGCACGGTAGCTCATGCCTGTAATCCCAGCACTTTGGGAGGTCGAGGCAGGCAGATCACGAGATCAGGAGATTGAGACTATCCTAGCCAACATGGTGAAACCCTGTCTCTACTAAAAATACAAAAGTTAGCTGGGCGTGGTGGCACACACCTGTAGTCTTAGCTACTCAGGAGGCTGAGGTAGGATAATCGCTTGAACCCAGGAGGTGAAGGTTGCAGTGAACCGAGATCACACCATTGCACTCCAACCTGGAGACAGAGCAAGACTCTGTCTCAAAAACAAACAAACAAGCAAACAAACAAATGAAAAACATTATATTACAAAGATATAGGAACCAAAGCACTAAAAACCAACACATAGACTAATGCAACTGAATAAAGGGCCCAGAAACAAACTCTCAAGCATATATGGTTAACTAATTTTCAACAAGGGCACCAACAATGCACAATGAGGAAAAGATAGTTTCTCCAGTGCTATTGGGAAAACTGGATATCCACAAGCAAAAGAATGGATCTAAGACCTTTATCTTTCACCATACATTAAAAAAAGCTACTCTGGAGGCTGAGGCAGGAGAATCACTTGAACCCAGGAGGTGTAGGTTGCAGTGAGCTGAGATTGTGCCACTGCACTCCAGCCTGGGCCACAGAGCAAAACCCTGTCTCAAAAAAAAAAAAAAAAGAAAAAAAGAAAAAGAAAAAATGGAAAAAAAGTCTCTTGATACTGTCCTTAGCAATGGTTCTTTGGGTATCACACCAAAAGTTCATACAACAAAAGCAAAAATAAACATGTAGGGCTACATCAAACTAAAAAGCTTCTGCACAGCAAAGGAGACAACAAAATAAAAACTGAACTTATAGATTAAGAAAAAAAATTTGTGAGCCATACAGCTGATAAAGGATTAATAACCAAAACATAAGAAACTCACACAACTCAGTAGAAAAAATAAAACACAAATAACATGATTAAAAGATGTGCAAAGGGTCGGGCACAGTGGCTCATGCCTATAATCCCAGCACTTTGGGAGGCTGAGGTGGGTGGATCACCTGAGGTTGGGAGTTCAAGACCAGCCCGACCAACATGGAGAAATCCCGTCTCTACTAAAAATATAAAATTAGCCGGACATGGTGGTGCATGCCTGTAGTCCCAGCTACTCGGGAGGTTGAGGCAGCAGAATTGCTTGAACCTGGGAGGCAGAGTTTGCAGTGAGCCAAGATTGTGCCATTGCACTCCAGCCTGGGCAACAGGAGCGAGACTCTGACTCAATCAATCAATCAATCAATAAAATAAAATAAAAAAACAGAAGTTTTGCAAAGAATCTGAATAGACATTTCTCCAAGGATGACATAAAAATGGACAACAGGTATATGAAAAGGTGCTTTCCCAATCAGGGAAATGCAAATTAAAACAACAATGAAATTTCACTTTACATCTGTTAGGAATACTATCAAAAGACAAGATATAACAAGTGTTGGAAAGGGTTTGGAGAAAAAGAAACCTTTGTATACTGTTGGTGGGAATGAAAATTAGTGCATTCATTATGGAAAACAGTGTGGAGATATTTCAAACTTTAAAAACAAAGTTTTCATTTGACCCAGCAATCTCTCTGTCTGTATATATACCCAAAGGAAATGAAATCAGAACCTTGTAGAGATATCTGTGCTCCCATATTCACTGCAGCATTACTCACAATAGCACAGAAATGAAAACAACTTACGTGTCAGGTGGATGAACCTGAAAGACATGAGGCTAAGTAAAATAAATCAGATACAGAAAGGAAAAGGTTGAATACATAAAAACAAAGTAACAAGTGGTTACCAGGGATGATGGGGGAAATGGGAAGATGTAGGTCAAAGGGTGCAAAGTTGTAGTTATGTGGGACTAATAAGTCTAGTGATCTAATGTACAACATAAAATCTATAGTCAATCATTGCATAATAAAAATTTGCTAGGAGAGTAGATTTTAGGTGCTCTCACCACACACAAAAAATTGTATAATAACTATGTGAATTAATATGTTAATTAGCTTGCCAGTAGTAATCAGTTCACTATGTATATGTATTTCAAAAAGTCATGTTGTACACCTTAAATATGTGTGTGTGTGTGTGTGTGTATGTATGTGTGTGTGTGTGTATATATATATATATATATATATATATGGCAGTAGTAACTACAACACACACAAAATATCAGGGTGCTTGAGTGTGCAGAGGCACAACCATGTGAAGAGTCATCAGGAGGCTGACCATCTGCAATCCAAGGAGAAAGGCCTCAGAAGAAACTAACCCTGCCAGCACCTTGCTCTTGGACTTCTAGCCCTAGAATGTTGAGAAAATAAATTTCTGTTGTTTAAGCCATCCAGTCTGTGGTATTTTATTGTGGCAGTTCTAGCAAACTACTATACCATGCCTAAATGCAGAGAAAACTCTAGGGTTATTTAAAACTCTTAGCACTGTCTCTGATTTCAGGTTTTTTGTTTTGTTTTGTTTTGTTTTGAAGTATGTTGCTTTCACTCCCAAATAACTAATTCTGCTTCTCCCCTATGCCTTCAGATTTAAAGTATGATTATTATCCAGTGCTTTCTAATGGGCTTCAGAATGTGGGTTTCCTTAACCTTAAAAATAAGAGATTGGACCAGATGAGTTCTTGGACTGCTTACATAGGATTCCATTCTTGAATCCTTTGGTTTTGAACTGAGGACTCAGTTGTTTGGTTGATCATTGATCTGCATACCTGGGCAGTTTATGAGAAAGTTTTCACCAGAATATAGGAACATTAGAATAATATAAGGATATCAGAGTATGATTTTCAGAAAGCTGGAATTACCTAATTCGAAGCACTCTTCTTCAATCTGCGTTACCATCCTTCACTTGTATTTTGATTTTTGGGTAGTAAAATATGTCCTTTCTTTAAATGGAAATGATAGTGGATTTTGTTTTAACATTATACTTTGCAAAATAGAAAGTTTGTAACCTCCGATGAGACAGCATACATCTATTTGCATATATATCACTCTTCCATTTGATTTAGCAGTCCCAAATCTTGAACTAGAAGCCTGGCTTGGGTTTCTATCCCAAGTGGCCTTGGATTTCATTCTTTCTCACTCAAATGAATTTGCATTACTGATTGAATCTCATAAGGAAATATAGACATCTTCATGGATTCTGAAGTACCTTTATTTTCCCTTTGTTTCAAAGAGGACTCCTTTCCACATATATATTAAAATGAAGTTGTGAATACTTAGACTCTAAAAATAATAAAAATCAAATAATTTTGAAGGTATTGAGTGTGTATATCTACAGTAACACATCAATTTACTCAATTTTCAATTAACTGGGTTATCACTTATTTAATGTTTATTGGCTTTAAAATGCATGTATTTGCTGTAAGTATTCTGCCAAATAAATGAAAATTTGAGATATTGATATTTTTTAATGTGCTTAATATTATCCAGCTATTTGCTGCTTTGGTTGCATTTACTTTTCTTTCTTTTATGCCTTATATATATTTTCACTACATTGCATTTTTTTCTAAAAAGATTACTCTGAATATGTAAAATTATAAAATTATTAGGTAAAAGTTAAAAGTCATCAGTTTCTATGTTTTCCCAATTGTTTTGAAGAAATACTTCATCATATTTAACACAACATTTCAAATTTGGCTATGTTTTTATTAGTCTGATATTTTGCTTTCTATTACTATACTCAAGATGGAAGCTTTCTCACCAGTTTTGACAATAGGTATTATTTTATTGTACTTATCCTGAATTACTTCAAAATAAATGCATCAAAAACTATCATATTAGTGTATTGAACACTGTCAGTAAAATCTCATTCTGTAGGAGCACTTAGAACTAGAAATGCTTGATAGTTTTTATTTTGAATAGAATATCTGCATCCTTGATGCAAAAGCAATTAGTAAAGCTTTTGAAAATCGTCAATAATTTGATCATAGTAACACAATTTTCTATCCTTGCAAAAGCAGCCTCTTTTCTTTCCCTTATGGATAGCTGAAGATATTCATGTCTCTGTTTATCATCTTGGTAATGATATAAAAATCTAGTGAGGATGTTTTCCTTCACTTTTACATACCTTATTTTAATATATTTTATATATACTATCAGATTTCCTAACTTATTAAAAAATGCTTGACTATCTGGGTTGTATCAAATTATGTATTTATTTATTTGTTTATTTATTTAATTTATTTATTTTTATTTTTATTTTCTGAGATGGAGTCTCGCTCTGTCATCCAGGCTGAAGTGCAGTGGCATGATCTCAGCTCACTGCAACCTCTGCCTCCCGGGTTCAAGCAATTCTCCTGCTTCAGCCTCCTGACTAGCTGGGATTACAGACGCACGCCAACATAGCCGGCTAATTTTTGTATTTTTAGTAGAGATGGGGTTTCACCATGTTGGCCAGACTGCTCATGAACTCCGGACCTCAAGTGATTCCGCACCTCAGCGTCCCAAAGTACTGAGATTACAGGAGTGAGCCACCACGCCCGGCCTGTATCAATCAAATTTACATACACACCAAATACTGACACAAATTTCAAACAGCTTCTGCTCATTGAATTATAATAAAAAGTCACACAGCATGGTAAATGGATTGGTAATCATTTACGTTCTTTTATAAACAAGGGCTAGAAGAAAGAGACAAAGAGGGAGAGGAAGGAACAGGAGGAAGAGAAAGCAAATAAGGAAGGGAAGAGAAGGCAGGAAGAAGGAAGGGAAGGAGGGACAAAGGGGGAGAGAGAGAGAGAGAGAGAAAGAGAAAGCCAAAATAGATGAGCGCAAAGAGTATTTCTAGATAGCATCTAATTTAGTCTAGAATGTATCTATTTAAATACATATTGCATGTCTAACATGTATGCTTTTACTTTGAATTTTTAAAAAGTTTGAACTATATACCTTAAAGTGTTCATAAATGTATAGATAGTAACTGTTTAAGTAAAAATGAGTTTATTAAAAGTTACATGTTAAAGG
The DNA here is from genome assembly GCF_037993035.2 of Macaca fascicularis. Lineage (NCBI taxonomy): Eukaryota > Metazoa > Chordata > Mammalia > Primates > Cercopithecidae > Macaca > Macaca fascicularis. The sequence goes on from NC_088381.1 coordinate 115,306,190, forward strand.
AAAAAAAATACACCAAATTACATGATTATAGATGAACCACAAATAGACTCTGGACAGTCTCAAGCGTGGCTTCACCGTCTTTATTTCAGGTAATCATTGCAGTGATTTCCTCTGAGTTTATTGTTTCTACTTTTAATGCTATGTGTGAGTCATATCTAAAGGGTAAGTATGTATGTAAGGACTCAATAGTGAATATGCTAATTTGTTAATCCAGAATTATATTAAATGATAGAACACAGCTCTCCTGTTGAATGATAGCCAAATAAGGACCAAATAAAGTCCTTTCTTTAAAGCAAATGCAGATATACTCACTTTGTTTTGTTGTTGCTATTTTAAATAAAAATTGTATATGTGTAAAAATAAACTAAAAAACAAAAGCAAATACAGATAGTTAAAAGTGAGTGATGTACAAATTTCCATTGAGGGAATTTGTCCCCCAAGAGTATGTCCTCTTGATATTTTAAGTTGAAGCTTAGAGTTCATTTTCTCCCATAAACAACATGGGGAGAGTTGCCTAGTAAAGCCAAAATGGAATTATTAGCAGTTTATAGGTAAAATAGAATTTCATGGTCTCATCTAAAATTGAATTACCCAATATAACATTGCCTTCATGATATAGTATGTATGAATTCCAAGAAACAATTTAAGTCAATTTGAACAAAACCCATCTGTACAAAATAAAGTTCCTTTGGGGAAATTTGTAGTTGTTTTCTACACCCTTCAGTGGGATTGGGGAACTAAACAGTTGCCCAAGCCTATTATCATATAAATCAAATAAAACTCAACACTTTCATCTCCATCCGCCTCTCAATAGTATATTATTTCTTAAAGACTTAAGATGGGGTTTGTTTTTCTTCCCCTTATGGATTAGAAGGAAGACATGCCTTTCTGAGCACAGCTGGAAAATGTGCATCTTGGTGGCCCACCCCTGCCTTTCCCTTCTGTTAAGGTTCACCCGTGGAAGCTGAAGCTTGCTGTATGCACAGCTGCTAAGGCGGAGATAACTCTGTCCATAATAAATGAAGGGAGCTCTTCACTGCATAGAACACAAAGAGTTGATTGTACTGGGATGGGCAGAATTACTGCAGCTACACTGCTGGCAGCTCAACCCATTGCCATTCGTAAGCTGCTCAGTGCCCACGAGCAGTACTGGTGGACAGAAACCTAGGAAAGGCCTAGACAGCTCAGAAACATTGCACAATATTTCTCAAACTGAGAAGGAAATAATATTCTCATTTTACTCTCCTTTTATCCCCCCACATTGAGCAGTATGAGGCATTCAGGTGTTCTAGATAGTAAATGGTAACTAATTCTGTTTCCAAGTAAAGGTGTGGCCAGAATATTTAGGGAGAAAATCCAGAAGAAAGGACATTAATACGCAGTCTTAACCTTCTCTTTCTTGCATAACATACTGCTTCATTGGACTATTTAAATAATTTTTCCTCCTCCTTCTGTTTACAAATATTTATAGCTATAGTATGGCAACACATCCTCATTTGATGCCATGCCAAGGCATATTCATTCTTTTCATCTTTCCTAATAAATCAATACTTCTAACTCTTTCATCATTTTTGTGGCTTTTCTCAGAAGCTCTTTTAATTTATCTAAATCTTTTTTAGAGCTAAGGTGCCAAGAACTCAATCACAAAGACAATCTCAATAATCATGCATGAAGGGAAAAAGAAAAGGCGGAAAATCTTAGCTCCAAAGCACTTTTACAAGTCATACTACCAGTAACTGCAGTTCTGACTACAGGGTCTATTCTTCCCACAGGGCAAAGAGAATTCAACGGTTCTTTCGCGTAGTTCAAACTTCTCCAGATTGAGGGCTTTGGACTTTTGGTGTTGGAGGGAGGTCAGGAAGACTACTGGAAGAGTGCTGAATTAGAGAGTCCCAAATGCCAATCCCCTCTTACATAATAGTGTCTTTTCTGCAGAAAGGGTAGGAAGAATTTTTTTTTTTTTTTTTTTTTTTTTTTTTTTTTTTTGAGATGGAGTCTCGCTCTGTAGCCCAGGCTGGAGTGCAGTGGCCGGATCTCAGCTCACTGCAAGCTCCGCCTCCCGGGTTCACGCCATTCTCCTGCCTCAGCCTCCCGAGTAGCTGGGACTACAGGCGCTGCCACCTCGTCCGGCTATTTTTTGTATTTCTTAGTAGAGACGGGGTTTCACCATGTTAGCCAGGATGGTCTCGATCTCCTGACCTCGTGATCCGCCCATCTCCGCCTCCCAAAGTGCTGGGATTACAGGCTTGAGCCACCGCGCCCGGCCAGGGTAGGAAGAATTTTAAAATGCAAATCCCCTAAGGACATCTGGCTCTGATGTATTAGTCCGAAAAAAATAAATAAATAAAAATATCCAAGGAAAAGAGGGTTGTTCTAGAATTTCCTTAGAGAGTTGATGATTCTTTCTAGTCCTTTTGGGATGAGCCAGGGTGAACTGCGTCTCTTTTCTATGATCTCTATTAGCAAGAGCCAGAATAAAAGCCAAATAAGGATTCCTACCTAATTACTTTCTTCACCTGGCTACTTTTACCAGGCGGTATAGTTTAGTAAGTGCTCTACTTACCACTCAATAAAATGGACAATACAACCTCTTCATCTGTTACAAAAAATAATGTACTATATTTTTAAAGTATATACTATTTACATTTCGTCTTCTGGCTCTTTATTATTAATCAGTACAGACTGAGTACAGTTTTTGTTCATTATTGTTATTATTATTTGCCTTTTTTCAAGTGAATATATTATTTCACTAGAAGCACTTATTACATGTACTTCAAGTCATATAACAGTACTTATCTCCAAGCAGATTTAAATTCCTTAAAGATTATGTTTGATACTCTGTTTTACTAAAAGTTAGATATAATGCAATTACTTTTAGTTTGACTTTGGCCTACTAGTTTTGCATACAACAAAAAAATAGAATTTGTATGTGAAAATAAAAAGTAATGAGCAGAAACCTTAATCTACATTGTTAGAACTGTTACAAATAAATGTGTCCATAGACTAATCATCTGTCATCAAGTAAAAGACTGACAGTAGTGAATAAAATCTGACTTTATTAGCCAACTACTGTTAACATTGGCAGAGTAATGCAAATATAATTGAGCTACCTTAATTGTTCTTTATTTTATTTTATTTTATTTTATTTATTTATTTATTTTTTTTGAGACGGAGTCTCACTCTGTCGCCCGGGCTGGAGTGCAGTGGCACGATCTTAGCTCACTGCAAGTTCCACCTCCCGGATTCACGCCATTCTCCTGCCTCAGCCTCCCGAGTAGCTGGGACTACAGGCGCCCGCCACCTCGCCCGGCTAGTTTTTTTTGTATTTTTTAGTAGAGGCGGGGTTTTACCGTGTTAGCCAGGATGGTCTCGATCTCCTGACCTCGTGATCCGCCTGTCTCGGCCTCCCAAAGTGCTGGGATTACAGGCTTGAGCCACCGCGCCCGGCCAATTGTTCATTATTTTATAGTAAACAGTTAAAATACACAGGGATTAAGTAATCCATTAACTCTTATGGGTAATTTCACAGAAAGTATATTCTTTGTCTTTGCAAGAGCAACCATCCATCTTGTTTCAGGGTATGATAATTTTCTGGAATTTTCAAAACAATTTAAATCTTTCGTATAGATTGCTATATCTAAAAATGTTTGTCTTTGGCTGTACCAAAAAAGAGTATGAAACCAATTAAGAGTTCACGTAACCAAAATGCTCAAAAAAGACTAATGTATAACCAACCCTTCAATAGCATCCAGGAAATATCTTTAAAGTCATAATTTGTCTCTATTTACATATAAAATAATAATAAATTTGATGTTAGAACTACCAAAAGTACTGTTTCGCAGGTAACCAAATGCCAATTTTCTAGTTTGGAGTAACACCATCACAAAATAAAACTACAGAATGATAGGCCATAAACTACAAGAGATTTCTATGGGCGAGCCATTCTAAAAACTGTGCTACTCTTTTTCTTCCACAATTTGCTAAAATCAAAACAAATCTCAGCTATGCAAGAGCAACAATTACCAACATATGTTTCTTGACCTCTTACCTCCCTTCTGAAATTCAGTTTTCTCTGCTTTAGTTAATTCCCTTACTTGACTAACACCTCTTTTGGCCTTTCTCCAAACCTTACTTCAGGTGACTCTGAATAAGATTGTTTATTACTAAAGCAATGTTCTCTGTGTCTATCTGGGGAAGTAAAAATATATCTTTCCAAAGGCAAAGTGTTCTTGAAGTATAAATTTTATTATTTTTCTCTTTTTTTTTTTTTTTTTTTGAGACAGAGTCTCGCTCTGTCGCCCAGGCTGGAGTGCAGTGGCCGCATCTCAGCTCACTGCAAGCTCCGCCTCCCGGGTCTACGCCATTCTCCTGCCTCAGCCTCCCGAGTAGCTGGGACTACAGGCGCCCGCCACCTCACCCGGCTAGTTTTTTGTATTTTTTTAGTAGAGACGGGGTTTCACCGTATTAGCCAGGCTGGTCTCGATCTCCTGACCTTGTGATCCGCCCGTCTCGGCCTCCCAAAGTGCTGGGATTACAGGCTTGAGCCACCGCGCCCGGCCAAATTTTATTATTTTTCTCTAAAAATATCAAAGTAAAGTACCCTATGTTAGCCACACACTTTCCAGAAAAAAAGATATGGCCAGGTGCGGTGGCTCACACCTATAAACCCAACACCTTGGGAGGCCAAGGAGAGTGGATCACCTGAGGTCAGGAGTTTGAGACCAGCCTGGCCAACATGGTGAAACCCCGTCTGTACTAAAAATACAAAAAAATTAGCCGGGAGTGGTGGCTCATGCCTGTAATCCCAGCTACCCAGGAGGCTGAGGCAGGAGAATCGCTTGAACCTGGGAGGCGGAGGTTCCAGTGAGCTGAGACCACATCATTGCACTCCGGCCTGGGCAAAAAGAACCAAACTCTGTCAAAAAAAAAAAAAAAAAAGAAAGAAAGAAAAGGAAGGAAGGAAGGAAGTTGTGCTACATTAATCTGGAACTGAAATAAATAAATGGTTGTATAGACCCAGTAAACACTAACTTTAACAAAATACATTTACAAATTAAATATTTCTAACTACCATCTAGATTAGACAGGGAATAGAATTGAATAATCATACAGTGTAATAAAATTGGATCACTTTTGGAAGCCTGATCACTTTTGGAAGCCTGGATCACTTTTGGTAGTTGAAAGCAAGAGAGAGTTAAAATTCTGCCTTAGTCTTGTGCTTGCAAGGTTATACTTTCAGGGGGCAAGAACATGAAATACTGCTAGTCGATGGCAATTTCATGTCACTCGTTATTAGGATATAAGATATATAACTCCATTTATTGTATCTCATTTTCATAAATAGTATCTAAATGACACCATCTATTCTAAAGAATACCATCACATTTTATATTTATTCAGGTTTTACATTGTCATTAGTGTAAAGCTTTGAGTTCAGAATTAAAGAGTTTTACTAGAAAGTGCATAATTAGAGAGTTCATATAATAATAACACATGCTTGGAGAAAAGTCACGCGAACTTGCGCTCTGACTTTAAAAAATTTAACCTAAATTTATACCTCAAAAAATTAGGAAGTGACTTCCACCATTTGTATGCCATACATGCATTCCTAAATACATTGTATGAATTTTAAATAATACTTATTACTTCTTTTCTAGATTATAAGCATAATAATACAAAATGCAGAACAATTGTGACACTACAAAAATTTTAAAAATAAATGTAAAAATTAATGAATAATAACATTATTAGAGAAAAACACTACTGTACAATCTGGAGTTTTATGCCTAGATATGTATCTATTTACACAGGTAGATAGAAAACATGCTGGATATATAGTTTTGCAATACAATTTTTCCCCCTTAGTGATATATCATGAACTATTTCCAATGACAGTAAAAATCCTCTGATAACTTCAATTTACATAATGACATATATCCATATTATGATGATATAATTTGTTTGATTCCTCTCCTAACTTTAAACAATTTTTGGAACCTTAGGAACAAAAAATAATACAGAGATGAAGATCTTTGTACATACAATTTTGTCCACTTAGCTGAAAATTGCCTTTAAAAAATTCTGGAAATGGAAATACTTAAAGAAAAAGAATATTTTTTTAAGATTGACACTATTTCCTAATTGCTTTCCAAAAATGTAGTAATCATTATCATGCCTTCTCACAGCAATGTATGAGAACTCAGGGTTTTCATCGTCTTACCACCACCCTCTACCCTGCAGTCCCCTAACTCCCCTGGCCCCGACACCACCAGCCAACAAAAAGATGTCACAGTGTCATAGTGATAGATAAAAATGATGCTCACTACCATTTTATTTTGCATTTTATTTGATTACAAATAAAATATGATTTTTTTCCATCAATATACTGGTCATCTGCTTTCCTTTTAGGAAGTTTAATAACTTTTTGCCCAGTTTTTAGATTAATCATTTAGATAAGTTGAATATTTTCATCATGATTTGTAAGAGCTAATTCTATATTAAGAACATTATCCCATTTATATATTTATAGCATATATTTCTACCAGCTAGGCACTTACTTTTTAATAGGTTTATAATATTTTTGTATATACAGGCTTTTAGACATGTAGGTAATCATTTCAACAGAACTTTCTTTGTGATATTTTATATCATTTAATGCCTAAAATGTTATTCCTTATGCAGCCATCTTTTAAAAAAATAACTCTTTAATAATTCTGACATTTATTTTAAAATATGAAGGTAAAAGACAAATTCTTTTTTTCATTTTTTTCTCAAATGATAACCTTACTTTTTCAACATCATTCAATAAATAACGAATTCAATCATTCAATAATGCATTCAACAGTTACTCATTCTTGCCATGAGCTTAATACTATTATAAGTGATATAAGCCAGTAGTGAAACAAAGACTTTACTCTTAGAGAGTTTGCATTCCAGGAGAAGAGAAAGTAACAAATAATTACATAACATATTGTGTACTACAGAAAAACAATGCTTTGAATTTAAAAAAAAAAAAAGGCAGATTAAGAGAAAGAGAGGACTAAATATTTGTGAATGGAGGGACATTTTTAACATGAAAAGAAAGTTCATCAGAGACCTGTATCTGAATTAGTATTTTCTAGGTCTACTTATTGTTTGTGTGTGTGTATGTGTGTGTGTGTAAGATTTTTATGTTTGGGCATTCAAAGAGAAATTTAGAAAGTTAGACTTTTCTATTTCAAACAGTGTCCACATATTCAAAGAGAAATTTAGAAAGTTAGACTTTTCTGTTTTAAACAGTATCCACATATAAGAATGTGTTGCTTACTGAAATAGTTTTGTTTATATTATATATAATTCAAACTGATTAAACGTCCTTCTAGCACAGCTTATATTTATCTCTTCTTTTCTCCTTCTGCTCTGTCAATACCCTCTCTGTAAACCACCCTTTATGTAGACAAACAAATAATACAAATCACACCCTTGCTTTAGGTTTACAATGACTTCCAAACTTCAAATAATACATCCTCTTCTATATTCCCATTTTGCTTAGTTGACACTGCACTACCTAACCGCTTATTAAATTTTGTCTTATATTTTTCTGATTAATACTGTACTGAAGGTACATTTTATATCTTGAACCTTATTACAAATTCATCATAAGTAGGGGATATATTCTATACCTAGCTGACAGGACAAAAGGAATTTTAAAATATCCTTTGACTTGAAAAACTTCTAGAAAAACGCACTAATAAACGGGGTGAAAAAAGAGTTCTATAAAATAATAATAATTTTACAATTTGAAATACACTTGAAAAATGAACGATAGTATTATTTTTCTCTCAAACTTTAAAATTGCAAGCCAGGATTCCCTGCTAGGGCATGGGATTGTATTATAGCAAGTTTTGTTGAAGATAGTTTATTATTAAGCAACAATTATGATATTTTTAAAAATAAACATAAGCAATTTTCAAATGCTGATCTTTCTAATGCACTGAAAGAATTTTTAAGTTTTAGTGTAAAATTTTAAAACCTAAGGTACTACTTAAAGTCTCAAATACAGACCCAAGTTATTTAGAAGTATCAATCTCTTTTAGTCATCTAAATTAATGTACTGACTCTCTCCAGTCATGGATTATATTCAAGACAATATTTAATATATTTTCTCACAAAATATTAACATTATAGTAATTAATCTCCTTACCCCAGGCACATTTTTATATTCCGAATAAGCATAAGGGAAGCACAGAACCGGTTGAATAGTTTCAGGATGGTAAGGCAAAAAGTAGTTTCCTGTATGGTAATATTTCTGAAATTCTCTCATCCCCAAAATGTACCAATTAAGAGGTATTATATGAATTTAAAATTTTCCATAGTCATAATGATATTCCAACTGTAAGAATAATAGATTCTCATTGTTACTGAAAGGGAACCAGAAAATAATAAACACCAAAATAGTTTCTATATTGATTTATACATTCTAGGTTTCTAGGTTTATAAATTGAGATGATTTATGTTATAGCATCATATAAATTAGTATTCTTACCTTTTTGATAAAAATATCTATTAGCATTATTTTTCATTTCATATCTGATAACATTATAAGTAACCTTTTTGGAATTAAACATTTACAATATATACTGTAATCTTTCAATGATTATTTTGAAATATATTTACAAAAATAAAATGTATATAATTTCATTTTATAAAATACTCTCAAATTATATAAAGCATCTGATATTTAGAAAAGGAACTAAGCAAAAATGCTGGATATTGCACTAACATCAGGAGTATTACTAAATACCTTAGAAATATTATGTCCTTTGTTTAAACATAGTATTAGTCGAAATGCACTTAAGAAATGCTTTAAAAATCATATGAAAATATTCTATCACCAGCAGGCAGAAAAAGTGCTCCTGAGCAAACCGAAATGACTGGGGGGAAAAGAATAGATATATTTGAGTACATTACAAACAATAATGGCAAAAGACCAAAAAAAAAGTCAAAAATCAAGTGATAAAATATTTGAGACACAAATGATAAGCAAATGTTAATATCCCTAATATGTAAAGAGCTCCAATAAATTGTAACAAGAAAACAAACAAACTTGATAGAAAAATGGTAAAGGAAAGAATTAGCAATTCACAGAAGAGTAAATTTAAATTGCTAATCAACATATGAAAAGATGTTCCCTCTCACTTGTAGTCAGATAAATGCAAATTAAAGCAACAATGAAATACACATAAAATTGACAGACTTAAAAAGATTTACTATATCCAGTGCTGGTGGAGAAACTGAAACAGTTACTCTCATGCATTATTGGTTAGTGTATGAATTACTACCCACCATCTTGAAAATGAATTTAGCAATATATAGTAAAATTAACGATTACTATTGATTCAGTCAACCTAATTTGGGGAATCTAGCCAATAGAAATTATTGTATTACTTATAAAAACATATTTAAAAAATGATTATTGTAGCTTTGTAGCTGCAAAAAGCTGGAGGGAAAATAATTAAATTTGACTATCCAATAATAGGGAAATGTTTATATACATTTTATTATACTAATTTTATGGAATGCTCTGTCACTGGGAAAAATGAGTCAGAGCTATCTCTTTTGGCCTAGAGGAAAACTCATGGTATGCTTTTAAATGAGAAAAAAAAATGTATTGTAGAATAATGAAAATACCAGTATTATCCCATTTTTAAAAATTATATAACAAACCTCATATGTGTATACATTACATTTTGCACTTGCATAAGTTTGTATTTGTGTTTTATATGTTTATAAGCATACAAGAACAGTATAGAATATGGAATGACATAAACTAGGCTATTATCTTTGGTTATTTGGAGAGTTATGAAAAGAAGAAAGGGTGGGAGATATTTTTAATTGTTTTATTTAAATATAGCAACACTAATTCATTCAATTCGCTTTGGGAAAAACTGTGACAATTAAGACTAGTACAGGATAAAGTATATAAATCCCAATGTCACTTTAAAAATATCTGTGATCCTAGGTATATATCCAAGAAAAATGAAAGCATATATGCATATATAAACTCATTAACAAACATTCATATCGTCACTATTTATACCACCTAAAAGGTGAAAAAAACAAGTATCTATTAACTTATAAATAAATTTTTAAAATGTGGCACATAAATACAACGAAATATTTTTGGTAACAAAAGGAATGAACTACTAATACATGATACAGCATCAGTGAACCTTGAAAGTATTAAGCTAAGTGAAAGAAGCAAGTCACGAAAGACCACATAGTATATGATTACATTTATATAGAACTCCAGAAAAAAGAGGCCTATAGAGACAGAAAGTCAAGGGTTGGCTAGGGCTGGGCTGTGGGGCTGTTGAGAGGAAGATGGTGAGTGACTGCTAATGGGTAGGGGGTTTCTTTTCAGAGGGGACAGGAGGTGAAAATGTTCTAAAATTAGATTTTGGTCATAGCTGCACAACTTTGTGAATCTACTAAAAAACCTTCAATGTGGGCCTGAAATGAGTGAATTGTATGGCATTAGAATAATACCTCAATGTAGCTGAAAGAAAACCTATGACCAATTTTTTGAACATGTAAATTGTTTCTTAACAAATTCATTTTTACATATTATACTCATTAAACTAAAAACCTTATCATAAGCCATCAAAGGAGAATAAGGTATTCCACACAAATAAAATTTCCTGTTAGTGAAAAATTCCCACTTAAAATGTCAACACTTTCTCTTAATTTTACATATTTGGGATGGGAAAATATCTTTGTTATAAACCTACTTGACTTTTTAAGCAGTGTCTAATAACAATATGCCATATTTTTCTTGAAAACAGGTGTCAATAGGAACATCATCTTTAATGTTATGACTATGTAGTTTAAATATAATACACCAATAGTTCCCCCAGGATTTCCCACTAATTATCTTTGATGGTAAAGATCATTAAATATACATCTAAATAAGAGTGAAAGAATAAATCTCATTTAAGAGAAGGCCTGAGTTCCCATGAATAATATACCTGACCTTAAATGCTTACATATTGTGAGATTGATTTTGGCTGTTCAGATCGTTTCCCTCGATTTTTGGTTATTCACTCTCTTTTTTATAAGCAAGATTGCCAGACCCTAAGACACATGTGATATTAATATCTCAATTTTCATTCTGGGCAGGGCTCCTGATATTCTTGGATGCTCAAATTATTAAGATTTTCATATCTATTTTTATCCTGTTGGTGATTTAAATCACAGCATGAGTATCTTTTTTTCAGTATAGAGTTTGCCAAATGCAGTTGTCATCAATGAAGGCAGCCACTAACATTTTGAAATGAAACATCAAAATGGTTTCAAATTCTGTGACAGATCAATTTAGGAGTATTATACAAGAGCAAGAAAACAGACTGGATTTGCTTCTGTGGTTTTCTGTACATTTCTTTCTCAAACAGATGAATGTCATTATTTAGAATTAGAAATATGTGATCCTTTCTGTTCCAATCTTGTATTTGTAATGGTATGCCTTCTAAAATTTATAACCAAACTAAATTATTAGATGTTAAGAGAGATTAAATATAAAACTCATTACTTATCCAAGTGTGAGCTTTGACTTGATTTTCTTTAAACTTGACCTTACCCTTACAACTAATCATTTACCTATATTTCAAAGATTTTTTTTTCAGTATGTTATAGTGGTAAGAGCTTTAATTTTGAAGTCAAATATAGGGCTTATCTTAAATTCTGCCTTAATTTATTTCTAAGCATTTACTTGGTTGCTTACTTAACCTTTCCAAACTTATTTATTTTTCATTTTTTATAAAATTAAAATAATAATATCTACTTCCTAGTTCTTCAGAGTGTTTAACTAGTCATCATTAATAAAAAGTCTTTCATATACAGTGCCCTTAGGAAAAGAAAAACACACCAGTAACAGTTAATTTTCTTTTTCTTAACTGCTTAGCCTACAACTTCCGTCTTAATCAAAGCCCTTATCTCTTTGTTTGATCTTTATACAGATTATAGCTGCCAGCTTTATCTTCCTGAAATCCACTTCACGTCTTCACTCTTCAAAAATCTTCAATGGCAGGTGATGGGACTAACCTGCCAAATAAACTCAAAATGCTTTAGCTTGACCTATAAAATCCTCCTTAATCTGGCCCCATCTTTCTTCTATTCCGAACTGATGTACTCATGATATTTTAAATAACTTGCTCTCCCTAAATCTGCCATTTTCTAATGTCAGTCCTTAAAAAAGAGAATATTAACTTTTAACTCATTTTTCTGATTCTATAACTACATTTTAAAGTTTCATTTTCCATTAAATCATCTAATAACATCTTACTTGTCCAATTCTCACAACTATCCAGATCTCAATTTTTATTTACCTCATAAAACTTTTCCTGATTATTCTAATTAGAATTCACATCTACCATTTTCTAACCTCTAGAACAATGGATTTAGAGTTCACAATGTGATTAATTTTGTGTTTCTATGAAATGTTCAGGAATTATTTGCTGTGACTTATCATTTATGTGTGATTGATATGTACAACATAAGCAAAGTTATGTTTTACCCACAGCTGCCCCTCCCAAAAGAACCTGGCCCACAATGGGTAATTTATTACCTACTACCGTGTGGAAAACTTGATTTGCTCTTATTTAGTTAGTTTCCACTCAGTCAACCAATGATACTCTACTTACCTATATTTACAAGATTATTCAATGTAATGCATGTTTCTGAAACATCAAGAACATTAACTCCCACTGTATTTACTTTAGAAGAGATTTTTGTCAAATCTCTTCAAAACTATAAACAATATTTTGCAGCATTTTCCTTTAAACAGAAAACACAATTTACTTCAGTGACTTCTCCCAAAGCATGTTCATTAGTCTTTATTTTATATCTATTACATTTTAATCAGCTTGGGATTTTCGATCATTTAATTTTGAAAACCTGTGTGAATAGTTCTAAGAGTGACTGCAAAAACGTGTGCCTGATGCTGAAGCTCATCTTTTGTAAAGGAGCCAAATATTTTATACACATTTATTCTATACTTGTTTTTTCTGGAAAATATCATTAGTATCTGTATTTACATGCCCAGTATACATATAGGCCAATATGTCTAATAAAAAGAAAAATTAAATTGTATAATCCAACTAATATTGGTCAATCTCAGACCTAGGTTTGTTCTCTTATTCAAGTTGTAAAAAAATATAAACAATATAAATTTCTACAAGCATAACTTTATTTTTAGAACAATTTTCATTTAATGCTAACTTTAAACTTTATCTTCTGTGCCTTTAGTTCTTCTCACCTCAGTAGAGGATTAAAATCTGATAAATACTTGCTGATTTCCTTCAAATCCTTTGTTTTATAGTTATTGTTCTTGCTCTCCGTTTTCCTGTCTAAAATTGTATATCTAAAAACTGCCATACAGCCTCACGCCTCATAGGTGTCATGCTATTTCAGCAAAACAATGTAATTAGTTACATTGCGAAAGTTTACTGAGCAGTCATTTTGTGCAGGGAACTAAGACACTGCAGAAACAAATGCAGGAAAAACTGCATAGCCTTGAGGGGTTTTGAAATCTGCTGGAGGTAGGAAAAAGAGGGACACAAAAGTTCCAAAAGATTAATTACAATCAATTGAAAACATCGACATGCCATCTACTCAACATATAAAGTAACAATAAGAGTTCTGGCAGAATACAGAAAAAATAAAGAACTTGTTAAAGAAAAGTTTTAAATTCTTTGGATTTGAAGTAGGCAAGTTTTAGAGTAGTGAGCCTTGGATGTAATAAAATGAAACTAACATAACAAAAAAGCTGTGTTTTCCTGTGGAGAGGAGAGACGGGTATTTAGAAGGAGATGATATATAAAGTGGCAAAGAGGTAGATAATGAAAAATTAAAATTTAGAGTATAATCCATTGATGTAGTTGAAGCAGAGGATTCATAAGATTAAATATGATAAAGCTGAAGAAAAATATACTGGATTATGGTCGTTCCAAGATGGCAGAGCAGGAACAGCTCCAGTCTACAGCTCCCAGCATGAGCAATGCAGAAGACGGGTGATTTCTGCATTTCCAACTGAAGTACCGGGTTCATCTCACTGGTGCTTGTTGGACAGTGGGTGCAGCCCATTGAGTGTGAGCCAAAGCAGGGCATCTCCTCACCCGGGAAGTGAAAGGGGTTGGGGAATTCCCTTTCCTAGCCAAGGGAAGCCGTGACAGACGGTAACTGGAAAATAGGGGCACTCCCACCCTAATACTGTGCTTTTCCAACGGTCTCAGCAAACGGTACATCAGGAGATTATATCCTGCACCTGGCTCAGAGGGTTCCACACCCACGGAGCCTTGCTTACTGCTAGCACAACAGTCTGAGACTGAACTGCAAGGCGGCAGTGAGGCTGGGGAAGGGGCGTCTGCCATTGCTGATGCTTGAGTAGGTAAAGAAAGCACCTGGGAACCTTGAATGGGTGGAGCCCAACGCAGCTCAAGGAGGCCTACGTGCCTCTGTAGACTCCACTACTTGGGGCGAGCCATGGCTGAACAAAAGGCAGCAGAAACTTCTGCAGGCTTAAATGTCCCTGTCTGACAGCTTTGAAGAGAGTAGTGGTTCTCGCAGCATGGAGTTTGAGATCTGAGAAAGGACAGACTGCCTCCTAAAGTGGGTCCCTGACCCCCAAGTAACCTAACTGGGAGAAACCTCCCAGTAGGGGCCGACTGACACCCCATAGAGCTGGGTGCCCCTCTGAGACGAAGCTTCCAGAGGAAGGATCTGGCAGCAACATTTGCCGTTCTGCAATATTTGCTGTTCTGCAGCCTTCCCTGGTGATACTAGGCAAACAGGGTCTGGAGTGGACCTCCAGCAAATTCCAACAGACCTGCAGCTGAGGGTCCTGACTGTTAGAAAGAAAACTAACAAACAGAAATGACATCCACACCAAAATTCCATCTCTATGTCACCATCATCAAAGACCAAAGGTAGGTAAACCACAAAGATGGGGAGAAACCGAGCAGAAAAGATGAAAATTCTGCAAATCAGAGCACCTCTTCTCCTCCAAAGGAATGCAGCTCCTCACCAGCAATGGAACAAAGTTGGATGGAGAATGACTTTGACATGTTGAGAGAAGAAGGTTTCAGACAATCGGTAATAACAAACTTCTCCATGCTAAAGGAGGATGTTTGAACCCATCGCAAAGAAGCTAAAAACCTTGAAAAAAAAAATAGATGAATGGTTAACTAGAATAAACAGAACAGAGAAGAGCTTAAGTGACCTGATGGAGCTGAAAACCATGGCAGGAGAACTACGTGATGTATGCACAAGCTTCAGTAGCCGATTCAATCAAGTGGAGGAAAGGGTATCAGTGACTGAAGATCAAATGAATGAAATGAAGCAAGAAGAGAAGTTTAGAAAAAATAGAGTAAAAAGAAATGAACAAAGCCTCCAAGAAATATGGGACTATGTGAAAAGACCAACTCTACGTCTAATTGGTGTACCTGAAAGTGGCAGAGAGAATGGAGCCAAGTTGGAAAACACTCTTCAGGATATTATCCAGAAGAACTTCCCCAACCTAGCAAGGCAGGCCAACATTCAAATTCAGGAAATACAGAGAATGCCACAAAGATATTCCTTGAAAACACCAACTCCAAGAAACATAATTGTCAGATTCACCAAAGTTGAAATGAAGGAAAAAATGTTAAGGGTAGCCAGAGAGAAAGGTCAGATTATTCACAAAGGGAAGCCCATTACACTAACAGCGGATCTCTTGGCAGAAACTCTACAAGCTAGAATACAGTGGGGGCCAATATTCAACATTCTTAAAGAAAAGAATTTCCAATCCAGAATTTCATATCACGCCAAACTAAGCTTCATAAGTGAAGGAGAAATAAAATCCTTTACAGACAAGGAAATGGTGAGAGATTTTGTCACCACCAGGCCTGCCTTACAAGAGCTCCTAAAGAAAGCACTAAACATGGAAAGGAACAACCGGTACTAGCCATTGCAAAGACCATTGATGCTGGGAAGAAACTGCATCAACTAATGAGCAAAATAACCAGCTAACATCATAATGACAGGATCAAATTCACACATAACAACATTAACCTTAATTATAAATGAGCTAAATGCTCCAATTAAAAGGCACAGACTGGCAAATTGGATAAAGAGTCAAGACCCATCAATGTGCTGTATTCAGGAGACCCATCTCACATGCAGAGACACACATAGGCTCAAAATAAAGGGATGCAGGAAGCTCTACCAAGCAAATGGAAAAAAAAAAAAAAAAAAAAGCAGGGGTTGCAATCCTAGTCTTTGGTAAAACAAATAAAGCATTCCTATACACCAGTAACAGACAAACAGAGAGCCAAATCATGAGTGAACTCCCATTCACAATTGCTTCAAAGAGAATAAAATATCTAGGTATCCAACTTACAAGGGATGTGAAGGACCTCTTCAAGGAGAACTACAAACCACTGCTCAACAAAATAAAAGAGGACACAAACAAATGGAAGAACATTCCATGCTCATGGTTAGGAAGAATCAATATCGTGAAAATGGCCATATTGCCCAATGTAATTTATAGATTCAGTGCCATCCCCATCAAGCTACCATTTCACAGAATTGGAAAAAAACTATTTTAAAGTTCATATGAAACCAAAAAAGAGCCCACATTGCCAAGACAATCCTAAGCCAAAAGAACAAAGCTGGAGGCATCACGCTACCTGACTTCAAACTATACTACAAGGCTACAGTAACCAAAACAGCATGGTACTGGTACCAAAACAGAGATAAAGACCGATGGAACAGAACAGAGCCCTCAGAAATAATACCACACATCTACAACCATCTGATCTTTGACAAACCTGACAAGAACAAGAAATGGGGAAAGGATTCCCTATTTAATAAATGTTGCTGGAAAAACTGGCTAGCCATAGTAGAAAGCTGAAACTGGACCCCTTCCTTATACCTTATACAAAAATTAATTTAAGATAGATTAAGGACTTAAATGTTAGACCTAAAACCATAAAATCCCTAGAAGAAAACCTAGGCAATACCATTCAGCTCATAGGCATGGGCAAGGACTTCAAGACTAGAACACCAAAAGCCATGAAAACAAAAGCCAAAATAGACAAATGGGATCTCATTAAACTAAAGAGCTTCTGCACAGCAAAAGAAACTACGATCAGAATGAACAGGCAACCTACAGAATGAGAGAAAAGTTTTACAATCTATCCAACTGAAAAGGGCTAATATCCAGAATCTACAAAGAACTTAAACAAATTTACAAAAAAAAAAAAAAAAAAAAATCAAACCACCCCATCAAAAAGTGGGTGAGGGATATGAACAGACATTTCTCAAAGGAAGACATTTATGCAGCCAACAGACACATGAAAAAATGCTCATCATCACTGGCCATCAGAGAAATGCAAATCAAAACCACAATGAGATACCATCTCACAACAGTTAGAATGGCGATAACAAAAGTCAGGAAACAACAGGTGCTGGAGAGGATGTGGAGAAATAGGAACACTTTTACACTGTTGGTGGGATTGTAAACTAGTTCAACCATTGTGGAAGACAGTGTGGCCTTTCCTCAAGGATCTAGAACTAGAAATACCATTTGACCCAGTCATCCCATTACTGGGTATATACCGAAAGGATTACAAATCATGCTTCTCTAAAGACACATGGACACGTTATGTTTATTGCAGCACTATTCACAATAGCAAAGACTTGGAACCAACCCAAATTTCCATCAATGATAGACTGGATTAAGAAAATGTGGCACATATTCACCATGAAATACTATGCAGCCATAAAAAAGATGAGTTCATGTCCTTTATAGGGACATGGATGAAGCTGTAAACCATCATTGTGAGCAAACTATCGCAAGGACAGAAAACCAAACACTGTCTGTTCTCATTCATAGTTGGGAATTGAACAATGAGAACACTTGCACACAGGGTAGGGAACATCACACACTGGGGCCTGTCGTGGGATTGGGGGAAGGATAGCATTAGGAGATATACCTAACATAAATGACAAGTTAATGGGTGCAGCACACCAACATGGCACATGTATACATATGTAACAAACCTGCACGTTGTGCTCATGTACCCTAGGACTTAAAGTATAATTAAAAAAAAAAAAAAAGAAAAGAAAAATATACTGGATTACTTGGTAGTGCATATCAAATGCTTGCCTAATAAGGTCCATGTATTAAATCACTACTGTATATAATATTTGATTCATTGAAGAAATATTAATAAAATTCTGTGTGGAAAGTAAATGACACATATCGCACCATTCTTCTGAATGGAGACTCATTCGAATTTCTTTTTCTTTCTTTTTTTCTTTTTTTTTTTTTTTTTTTGAGACAGGGTCTCACTATCTTACCCAGGCTGGAGTGCACTGGCGCTATTTCAGCTCACTGCAACCTCCACTTCCCAGGTTCAAGGGATTCTCCTGCCCCAGCTTCCCGAGTAGCTAGGATTACAGGCACCTGCCACCATGCTCAGCTAATTTTTGTATTTTTATCAGAGACAGGGTTTCACAATGTTGGCCAAGCTGGTCTTGGACTCCTGACCTCAGGTGATCCACATGACTTGGCCTCCCAAAGTGCTGGGATTACAGGTGTGAGGCACTGCTCCCGGCCGATTCATTAGAATTGCCAATGCACAAAACACTCTAATTGTGAATATATAGTATGATGATTTTGATCATGCCTGAGACAAAAAAAAATTGTCATCTATGGACTGCATGGTGCTTAAGGCAGCCTTGCATAAAGTATCTATGTAGAGAGAGAGAGAGAGAAAGGGAGACAGAGAGAGAGAGATTAGATAGAGAGATAAATAGAACATAATGATATTCCATATTGGTTAGTAACTAATGAATACCATCAAATACTCTCTCCTATACTTGAATATGAAAAATATATACAGAGGCTTACAAAGTATTGTAAAATAGAACCTGATAATCATATACACATAACATTAAAAAGTCCAGGAGGCAGTAAGGAAGGCGGAGAGTCAATACTTGGCAGCACTGATAGAGGCAAAGGGACTGGGTCAGAGAATGGACCATTAGGCGAGTTGCTGCTGAGCCACATGAGGGGCTCTAGTATCCAGGTGACTCCAATGTTCTGCATAATATACAACCTCATTTTGATACTAAACCTCAAAATAATCTTAAAATCTAGAACAAAAGCAAATGTACAGATTCTATTTTATTTTTCCCCAACCCCATAATAATCTTAAAGTCTAGAACAAAGTGAAATGTACAGATTCTTTTATTTTTCCTCAAGCAGCAATTTTCCAGGATCATTCCTCATAGAATTGTTATCTTGTATTATTCTTCCTTTCCTTCTCAATTTCTTCTATTTTCTTCTTGGTATTGCATGGGCTGCACTTGGAACTACAGAGATTTACCATTATTTGCATTCCCTCCTTTCCAATCCAGTATATTTCATACTTTTATGTTTTGCAGTATGGCTTGAGAGGGTAACTTTGCCACATACTGCCATCCAAATCACGGCTCCTGATTGCTTGGGTGGGTGCCACAGTACTTCCATACAGCTCCCAGTGGCTCCATCCCACCTGATATACCCAATTAGAGACTCTCCAGTGGAGAACAAAATATTGCAAAAACAAATTGAAAGTCACTGAACAAATGAGGGTGTTAAGCCCAGTAGGGTGGCCCAGATGAACAGAACACTGCAGAGCTAATCAGGAAACCATGCAACCAGAGAATATAAAGATAGCTGAGCCTATAACAATGGAGGAAGCATACAATGAATACTTCTGATGTCTTCAGCTATTTCAAATTTGTCTTGCCAGGGTTTCGTAAAAGGGAGCAAACATTTTTCTTGATGTGAGCAGACATGATTTCAAGTTCACACTGTTATTACCTGCTTATATAATCCTAGGCGAAGCAGCCAAACAGTCTATAGAGCCCTAGTTGAAGATAATACTGACTAATTTTACATATATGATGTGTATCTAATAATAATACCAATTAGATTTATAAAATTATGCTATTCCTAAAAAGTT
The DNA here is from genome assembly GCF_037993035.2 of Macaca fascicularis. Lineage (NCBI taxonomy): Eukaryota > Metazoa > Chordata > Mammalia > Primates > Cercopithecidae > Macaca > Macaca fascicularis. Next base: position 115,326,217 of record NC_088381.1, read on the forward strand.
TGTATGTATGTTTCAAGTAAATTAAGTCTAATAATTATAACTATATAGATATAAATATCTACTATGACACTGATAGTTTCTGGATCCAAACAAAATATTATGAAGGCTCACATTTACCAAGATTAGAAACTGACATTCATTCCCTTAGGTACAGCAAAATTCTCTTAGTAAAAATTGAAAAAAATTGAAATAAGTGATAAATATAATTTATTAAGAGCCATGTTAGCTAGCATACATTTTGCATATGAAATTACCTATCAAAATACAAATTCAAGCACAATCATAAATATTTTCAATAATGGCACATAGGACATTGTTTTAAATATGGAATAATAATATTACTCAAGAGAAGAACACTGATAATTGGACACTGATAATTAAAAAAGCTATTTTTTTCTCTCAAAGTTTAATATAGTTCAAAAGAAAGGTGAGTGAGCATCAATGATTCCTCTTTCCATCTTCCTTCCTCCCCAGCCATTAGCAATGCTGTCTAATTTCTTCCTAAATGCCAGGAGCAAAGAAGTCATACATTTGCTCTCTTTGGAGGAAAGAAGGAAATGGATAGCTTTTGTGTGACCAAAATGAACAAATTATCTCTAAGATATTCTAAAGAAAGTCGGTGATGATAGCAACTGAGGCAGTTGCTTACATATTTTATAATGTTGATAAATCCCAGAACTGTAATCACTAACATACATGACCGAGGGAAAAAATAATAAATGCAAGTTGTAATTCAGAATGGTATAATGAATTAAGGAAACTTATATCATATCCATTGGAGTAGTTTTCTAATTTATGAAAGTATAGATTTAGGCCGGACACGGTGGCTCACACCTGTAATCCCAGCACTTTGGGGGGCCAAGACGGGTGGATAACCTGAGGTCAGGAGTTCGAGACCAGCCTGGCCAACATGGTGAAATCTTGTCTTTACTAAAAATGCAAAAATTAGCCAGGCATGGTGGGGAGCACCTGTAATCCCAGCTGAGGCAAGATAATTGTTTGAACAGGGAGGCATAGGTTGCAGTGAGCCGAGATCGCACCACTGCACTCCAGAATGGGCAACAAGAGTGAAACTCCGTCCAAAAAAGAAAGAAAGAAAAGACGAAAGTATAGATTTCATTTATAATCTTTTCAATGATTTTGATTTCATAGAAACTGATTATGGTGAATTTTATCAGAGAAAAAACCATTAAACCATTGACTGATAACACATAGTTAACAAAGACATAATCATCATCAGTTTCACAATAAAATGGCCACCACTCCTCAAAGATGTGAACATGGTAATCATTTCAGAAGAAATGTTAACAAGTGACAATTACAAGGTAAAAGTGTTCTCAGGAAATGGTAATATAAAATGTGAGGCCTGCTGAAAAGTACTGATTACCTAAGAAGAAGAGTGAAAACAGATGAAGAGAAAAAGGAAAAATGGAGAGATGGGTACCAAGACTATTTATACCTGTTGAAGTTAGCCTCTGTGAATTTGTCAAACTAATAATAATAATAATAATAATAATAATAATAATAATAATAATAAAAAGAGTCCACTTCCACAACTATGGTATTTATATCGTTCAGGGATTATATACGGGCTGCAGCGTGACTCAGTGTGACAGAGTATTCGTGAGCATAAACTCATAAGGCAGACCGCCTGGCTTCAGATTCTGCTCTGCATTTACTAGTTGTGTGATCTTAGAAAGTGTCTTATTTTCCTCATCTGCAAAATGAGAGTATACTACTTCACTGAGTTTTTATGAGGAGAACATGAAGGATTTAAAATAGTATATATGGCACATGGTACTTATTCAACAAACGACAGCTCTTGATACATAATGAATTTAAAATGGCACCAAAGCAAATATGATCAGACTGTACAGCCCCATGACCGTTCTTCTTCAAGGTTATCTTTAGAGGGTATGATTCGTGTTTCTGCTACTGTTTTTAGAATACTTTACTAGGAACTAGTTGCTGTACAATCTCAGGAAACATTAAGGATTCCTCTAACATTATTTCAAAATTTCATAGACCAAATTGGTTCTACAATTGGCATCCTTTCTTCAGTTCATGAACAGGTTGTTTGAGACCAAGACAAACAGAGTAAAGTGGGTTCCTTTGGTACCAGGGTTGGGTTATTCTCTCCCCACCTGCAAGCCCAACCCTCTATCTTTTAGAGGGAAAGGATGGAAGTTGGAGGTGGAGACTAAAGTTGTTACGACCCTATCATGCATTTCGATCTTTGTGGTGAAGACACCAAAACAGCTGGGTGTTTTTCTCTCTGTCCTCACTGTCTACCAGGTACCTCTTATGCCCACACGACCCCTCCTCTATTACTCTCCCTTGTACTCTTTTGATGTAAGCAATTTCAGCTAAATAAAGTAAAAAAGATAAAAATTAGAAGTTGCAGAAGTTGTTCTAAATTATGCTGCTTAGTAAATCAACCAAGATATTCAATTGTTTTTGAAACATCTGAGGCGGAAAACACTTCTTTGTCAAATTCAGCATGTGGGCATAATTATTTTTAACGTATTTATACTTTGAATATCCATGTGTCAGGGTAAATATACTTAACTGACATACTCTAGGCCCTGCATAGAATGGATATGACAACTTTGAAAGCCATAGATCTCACCATCTCTCTGGACTAAGGATACGTTTAAGTGTAAGAAAGACCCTCTCTATTTCCAAACCTATCTGTATTTAAGGTATGGGTCAGACAAGCACAGCCGTCCATATAAGGGAAAATGATAACATGTGGATAGGAAATCCCTTTTGGTCAGTAAATCTCACTTTTGAATATTCACTACATTTATTTTCATTGTTTCCTCTGATCTTAATGTATGGTTACTGAGAAATCACAGACTAAAATGATGACAAACACTATTTCCATATTTTCCTTTCTATCTAATCCGAAAACTCATTCCTGGATGCTTTGAGGAGTTTGTTTTTGTCTTTATTGTTGTTGATTATTTGTATTTTGCTTCCTTTCTTCTGTTAGGTATTGCCAGAATCCTTGTTGAAATTATTCTGGATATGGAGACATAAATAGTAAGAAACAACGGCATAAGTGATTTCTTAGTTTGAGTTCCTTTTCTAAAATCTAGTTTGAAATTAAATACTGTCCACCATTATCCGTGTTAAGAATAGTATATTAAAGTAAACTAAATCCTCAGATAGTTCCTGCCTGGCACTAAATCAACTGTTTCAGACTCTGTTATCCCCAATACAGTGCTATTTTTCCCCTTTACAAACCAAGGCTTCTTTCTGCTTTTGTGCATTTCCATAATCTGTTCTACCTCCATCTAAATGCTGTATCTTCTGCCTACCTTACTCTTTTTCTAGGAACCTATTATCAGTTCATCTATCTTAACTGGTTGCGCTTTTGACTGAAGATTTCTGACTTGACTTGACCAAGTAAGATTCCCTTTTTCTCAGGATATTGAAATCAGGACTCTGAGATGCCAAGTAGCATCTTGAACGGATGTAGAAAATTAGGGGTTTGGAGTGTGAGTTGTATTCTTCTATCATGCTTAGAAATGTACATAAAGCTGATCTCAGGGAAAAAGGGGGAAAGCAAGGCAGGTGCACATAGAGAAGCCTAGGTAGGACGATAAGCGACCCAAGGAAAAGAGAAAGACAAAGCAAAGCCACTTTGGTTCTTAACAGCTCTTGAAGTCTGAGTCAAACTCTCAACCGAGGATAACCTACTCAGCCTCCTTGCAGTATAAAGTGCTTTCTACCTCTCAGTTACACCACACGTCCTGATGGAAACACTGACTATCATTCAAACTCAAGGTCATATTTTACCTTCTGTATTACATCTTTCCTGGTTATTTCTTTTTTTTTTTTTTTTTTTTTTTTTTTTTGTATTTTTTTAGTAGAGATGGGGTTTCACCTTGTTAGCCGGGATGGTCTCGATCTCCTGACCTCGTGATCCGCCCGTCTCGGCCTTCCAAAGTGCTGGGATTACAGGCTTGAGCCACCGCGCCCGGCCCCTGGTTATTTCTTATTGATGTCTAAACTTTAAGAATTCCATTGCAATAGAGGTTTTGTGCCATAAAATTCTGTGCCAATTATACAAAGTTATGCATTATCTATATGTTAGTCACATTTCACCACCAAGACTGTAAACTCCTTGATCAGCATCAAGTCTTTACTTTGTAAAAAATGTTCAAATACATCAAGCACAGTACTAGCAAATAACTGGTGCTTCATTATAGCTTTGATTAACACAGTGTATACTTTGAATCTATGAAATGAAAAATTAATGTTATACAAATACTGTATGGTCAAAATATAGGTGTGAGCATATAAACATGTTGACTTCTAAAATAGATGATGTATCATGAAATTAAATAACAAAAAGTTCCCAAACTGACATATAATGACTAAGCAATGTATGTAATAATACGTTGTGCATGTTTCTTAGACTCGCCTTACTAATTTTTGCCATTTTAAATGGCATACACATAGAAATACTTATTTTTAATCTATGGGGTCCTTTTTTAAAAACTGCTTTCTAGGAATGTCTTTAGATGATAAATAAATGGAAAATACAAAGCTATTTGAACAATTACAGAGCACTTGTCAATTTCCCTTTTGTAGGAAAACACACACACACACACACACACACACACACACACTTCACAAAGCAAAGCAGCCTCACCCCCTGCAGCTGCAGAAGTGAGAAGGCAAAACACTGCCCTACTTTGCAGTCCTTGGGCCTCAGGGTAAAAAAAGTGGGGAGGGATTTCCCAGAGAGCTGTGAATAAAAACTGTTGCCAGAGTCAAGTACTTTAAAATGCCTAAGGGTAGAGGATTCTAACATAATTCCCTAAAATACATACAAACAACATTTTAAGCATAGAGCCAAAGGACTTGAAAAGGATAGCAAGAGAGAAGCCATTTAACTATTTAGGGGTGAATGTCTTGACTCTCAGACAGAAACAATGTAGGCTGGCTCCTTGAATATGCTCATAGGAGTAGAGAGGCTACCTATGGAAGTAGAGGACACGCCTCTTGGAGCTGCAAATAAAACCTTCCTTAGACTCTTAGTGGTGCCCCCTCCGTAATCCGAAGAACTTCAGCATTTGAGATGTTGATCACTCTCAATTTAAAACTGTCCCTAAAGGCAAATACAGATTAAATATGAGAGGCTTAATTCTCCCTGTTGAAAATAAGGAAATAAATTTTGTCTGTCCTTTTCTTGAAGTATTTTCTTTAGAAAAGTTTTCAGTTCTTCCTCTTCTCTTTGAAATATATGTAACTCTTTTTCAAAGATAATAAGCCAGCTCTACAACGCTGGAATGTCTTTCTCAAAGACTAGGGAAGTAACTTTTTAAAATGGAATCATCAAGGAAGATAGATAGTGTCTCTGTCTCCCAGTTTCTAAGGAATAGTAGGAGCCTAACTTTGGCTTGTGCCTCTCTCCAAAACAACCTTCAGGCATAAAGATACATTTGTTTTTTCTTTGGATAAAGCCAGCTAGCTAATAAGACAATATGCATGGTCACCCCAATTACCAAATGAAGTTAGGATGAATTATAGGTAACAAATGACGCTGTCAAGTTCTCTTACTTGAGAAATAGCTACTGTTTATCTTGGGAACATGTAGGCAATGAGTTGTACCTGCTCGGACACATAAAAGGGTGATTTCTTTCTATCTTTGCAATCTTTTTGGTGGATTTCTGTGATGCACGTTACATTCCAGTTTAATGCTTATTCAATAATTAAACTGGTTTCTTTCTCCTTTACTTTCGTGGGAGAGGCTTTCCAGTTTGGGAGATTTTGTTTCTAATTTTATTTCCCTAACATCTGCTCCTGGTTTCCGGGACACCAGTTTCTCCTGGATTTTTTCCTATTTCGCTATCTGTTTCTTCTTGATCTCCTTGGCTGAATTCTTTTCCTACCACAGAATGGACCACATTTTTCAAGGTCTGGTCTTCTTTCTATTTTTCCAATCCTTATCCTGGCTGTTTCCACTCCTACCATCTCCTGTCTAGCCAGCCCTTGCATACTTTACAATGTAACACACTAGACTAGAGACATAGCATGTTACTGTTTTTTTTTTTTTTTTTTTTTTTTTTTTTTTTTTGAGACGGAGTCTCGCTGTGTCGCCCAGGCTGGAGTGCAGTGGCCGGATCTCGGCTCACTGCAAGCTCCGCCTCCCGGGTTCACGCCATTCTCCGGCCTCAGCCTCCCAAGTAGCTGGGACTACAGGCGCCCGCCACCACGCCCGGCTAGTTTTTTGTATTTTTAGTAGAGACGGGGTTTCACCATGTTAGCCAGGATAGTCTCGATCTCCTGACCTCGTGATCCACCCGCCTCGGCCTCCCAAAGTACTGGGATTACAGGCTTGAGCCACCGCGCCCCGCATGTTACTTTTGATTCTATACTTTTAAGGTGCTGGAATCATATTCTCCATTCTCCTTGGCAGACACATAATACCCCTCCTCCGGTATGCCGGTATGATATCCTCTGTGAAGCTTTTCTGGACCAAACTCTGGTAACACTTCTTCCTTCCTTTTAGTGCAAACTCTGCTGTGATTTCATGCTGTCCTAGCAGCTTTTTGATTGTGACTGCCTATACTGTAGATTTGCCAAAGGGAGAAAATGCACAAATCTGCTCCAGAATTCCTGCTCATGTGGCAGTGATTTCTCATTATAAATAGGGTGGCATTGTTTTCCCATGGCTTTTAGGAATCTGTTTCTGTGAACAGACAAGTGTGAAACTGCCTCTAAGAAATGGGATGATCCATTCAGAGTTATTTCTGAGGTTTGAGACAGTGAAAGTCAGACTCAATATAATGGCAGCCATTAGCACTCTGTGGATGCCAGCTAGTCGGCCTTCCCTGGTTATATGTCAACCCCATCTCATTTTGAACATCTGTTTAAATTGTATTTTTTCTTGTCACAGGTATGCATATAAATGTAACACACTAATTAAGATAACTCATGTATCTCATCTTGGCTTTGTCAATTATTAAATGTCAGGTTTGATTTTTATCATCTCTAAAAGTCATTCTCACAGTAAAATACATGAATTTGAAAATGCTTTTCTAATTTTCAATGTCAACACCAGCAACTATGAGAAACACACAGCTATATCTGATTAGTGTGAGACATTTTGTTTTCTCTTTGGTGAGCTTTGTTGTCTATAAACCCCCTTCAATATAAGTATCTCAAAGATTTGATCTAAGCAATTTAGAAGCCTTAATTAAAAGTTACTTTAAACTGAAATCTCTTTATGTTAATTATTTTCATATGCATCACTCAAACAAAGAGAGGGCTAAAGGAGACCACTTTTGGCATGCTGTGAGGCAAAGCTGTGCACATCCCTGTAATTCTGTCTGTAAGAGGGTGACCTTAAATTAAGTTCCCTTTTATCTTATCAAATTTTCAGAATTTCAAACTATTAGGCAGGAATCTAGACCCAACATGGCGGTGTTACCCGGCATAGCAGGCCTTTTGTTAAAGACTCCCTTCACCCTTGTACACACCCGCAGACTTACATGCGTCAGAGTTCTGGCTGGGCAACCACACTCCCCCATGACCTGCAGTTCACCTGCATTCCACAAGTTCGTAAACAGCAGTTTCGGTTAACAGTTTCCAAAGACCCCTTCCTCGTGACCCTTACTCAACTCCTGCCCTAGTAGTTTCAAGACCCCCCAGGCCCTGTTTGCACAACCAGCTTCCCTACCTCTCAGGCTATAAGAAGCCCCTACCCTCCTCCCTCAGTGCGACTTCCTCAGCCCAAGCCTTTGGACCGAGGAACCTCGCTCACAAGCCCTAATAAAAGGCTATTCTCACTGCCATTTGCCTTGTGTCTTCATTCCCGGTTTGGCTGCAGCCTCAGTTTACCTTTACACAAATTTTTAACACTTAGATCTCCTGAAAAGTGCATCAAATAGAGGGTCTATGTAAATAACTGAGTGAATAATGAATGCATAAGTAAGTAAATAAATAGATAAATACATCATTTAAGGTGAGGTTGAGGAAAGGAGAAAGGCATAGTTAATTATTGAAGTCAAAGGGGCAAAGACAAAAATGAAGCTTCGAAATCATTAACTTTTATCATTTCATGAAGCAAATGATCCAGCATTTAAAGTGATGGGAAACTGTCGCCATGGCATATTGAAATAAAAGATCTAGTTTTGCTGATGTCTCATGACCCACATCAAAATGTCCCACGAAAAAATTTTGACCCACATAAAATGTTTATTATAATACAGACTCATGCAAGTAGGCCTTTGAGTCCTAGCCAGATTTCAAGAAAATCTATGTTTATTCCACACATATCTTTGAGTGGATGATACAATGACAAACAAAATAAATATAGACTCTGCCTTCAACAAGCAGGAGAACTTTTAGGGTAAAGTCCAGAGAGACCTTACTGAGCTGCACATATCCTGTGATGTTTCCGCAACCTTGTCAGGAAGCAAGGCTTTGCTAACATCTGCTAGGAACAGATGAGGAGCTGCTTTACATGGCAATGTGGCTCAGCCTACATTCCCACTTATACTTACTGTCCAGAGGTAGACATATTTTTAAACAAAAATAAATAAATAAGAAAAATATCTGTTGAATGAAATTTCTTAATTTAAACATAAAACACGTAAGTCTGTTATTGCCTAAATGGAAATAAGGACCACATTCAGAGTAAAGAAAAAGCTCAGAAGCATGGGAATAATGTAAGTTTGAGCATCTCATTACTTTCATTTCTTCATGAGCCAAGGACATTCTGGAGGGAAATATTAGATCAGACCAGTATTTTTTTCAGAAGCTTTTGCAGCTAAAAAAGAAAGTAATCTTCTAAACTAAAAATCTTAAAAACTAAAGTGTTTGTTAGATGAACCTTGAATTGCTGGTAACCAAAGAAACCAGATAATTAAAAAAATAATGATAATTGCAAGAAGGGATACAAATAGCTTGCTGTGTCAAAAATCTTTGTTATCTGGAGACTGACAGGCTTGAGAAATTAAACAACTTTATAGTTGCTTTAATTGAGGAATCCAAAGCATTCATTTATTTCACATCCATGAGAATCTGTGTACTTACTGTGGCAAAATAACTTACTTTGAAATATACTGCTTTATATTAAAACCAGAATCCCTATTTATTTCAGGGGTTTTTTTTGTTTTTTTTTTTCAAACTTTTCTTCAATTTTGGGAAAAGTTTAAAGTGTTTAAATTGCAATTATTTTAAAATATAAAAATATAATTACACATTTAATGCATGAATATATTTGCCATGTCAAAATTAAAATACCACAGATAACAGCTATTTCTTTTAAATTGTGGGTATATGGGGGAAGAGAAAAGTGGATTTATAATCAGCAGAAGCTAATTTCCCATCATCTTAAGCTTAAGGCCCCTTATTTGCACAGTCTGTTTCCAAGGACCTACCTCTGGTTTTTGATTTGTTATTTCATATTCTATTCATTTAGAAGCCCTTCCGCCTTCCTTCAATATTTAAAAGCTTCAAAGGCCAATGAAATCTGAATGTGATATTGATAATCAGGTAACATTCTACATCGATATGATCACCAGCTATTTTTCCATCTTTCAATAGTAAGAAAATCTTGTGACTTGTGCCTGTACAGGAAATGAGGAAATGTATTTGTGACTTGACTAATCATACTGGCTTACCAGGAACCGAAGATTTTCTTGGAAAACCTTGTATTTTGACTACAAATATAAACGAACATTTGGTACCAAAACGAGGACAACTGGTCACTGGAAGTTTGGGTTGGACAGTGGCTTCGTCAGAAGAAGGAGGACAATTAAGATTGTTTAGTCATGTTCTCAAAATACAAAATTGCTTGTGAACCTGCATTTTCTGTCCCCCTTTTCTATCCCTATGAAATGAAAATGCAAGTTCATCACTTCCACCGTCATGAATATAAATAACATCACAATAAAAAATATTTTTATAATAAAAATGCTATGCATTTGTTAGCATGTGGCATTCCTCTAATTGCTTTTTTATCTATGCATTCATTTGAACTTTTAAACTATCCACAAAAGAATAATATTTTCACTTAATAAAAGAACTAAGCCACTGAGGTTTTTCATAAACAACTTAAGGAGACGTAGCTTTTTAAGCCTGGACCAGACCAAAGCTTCTTGATTTAGAACACAATAAATCAGTAAGAAGGCATATGTAACCTAGTGTAGAAGATCCTAGACTCCAAATATTTACCAGCAAGAAACCATCTTAAAGTTAACCTCAACTGTGATAGCAATTTAACCATATCAGAAACAGTATCATATAAGAGTGGCTATTTGATTTTATCTGCAAAAAAAAAGTGGTCTTAAGTTTAAACAAGCCAGAGAGGCTACTGTATGGCTTTTTGAATACAGTATACTGAATACTAAATACTAAATTTAGTATTAGATTATGAATACTAAAAACTGTTTTGAATACTAAAACAGAATACAAAGAAGACTTAATGTTTCTCTTTATATACGCTAGTATGCATGCCTTTCTATTTTTAGTTACTGGGTCTCTTTAAAATTGTAACAGTTTAATTTGAGAATTTCATAACTATATAACTATTAAAATGTGTGGATTTATTCACATGATTAAATGTAAAGTGTCAAATTAGAACAAAAATATATTATGATCATGAATTTTACTCAAAACCACAATTATCAGAAAGTTTTAAAATGAATAATTTTTGACAACAAATATAAAGTTACGTATTAAAGATTTAAAACTATGACCAGCCAAGCGTGGCGACTCATCCCTGTAATCCCAGCAATCGGGGAGGCTGAGGTGGGAAGATTACTTGAGGGCAGAAGTTCAAGACCAACTTGGTCAACATAGTGAGATCCCGTCTCTGCAAAAAAATTTAAAAAATTATCAGGGAGTGGGGCCTCATGCCTGTGGTCCCAGTTACTCAGGAGGCTGAGGCAGGAGGATAGTTTGAGCCCAGGAATTCGAGGCTGCAGTGAGCTATAATGGTGTCACTTCATTCCAGCCTGGGTGACAAAGAGTGAAAACCCAGCTCAAAAAACAGAAACAAAAAAACTATTTCTGATATGCTTAGACTTTCATATATTGCAACATAAATATCACACCTAAACAAATTAGAATCCTAATTTAAAAAAGAAAAAAGTTTGATGCAGAATAAAAAGAACACTTCAACAGTTTATACCAGTTTTGAAAATAAGTTCACAATATGTAGTCATAACCCAGAGTACTGGTGTTTATCAACTTCCCCATAGTATTCTTCTCAGAATAAAAAATATGATGAGTCGTATTATAATATATATCCATATATAATATTTGGTCTTTAATATACTTAAATTTTGACTTTATGGCAAGTGCCATACATAACATTAAACGTATTGGAAAGCAATAATTTAAAAAATATTAGCCTAAAGTAAATACCTAGTGATTGGAAAATGATGTTATTCAATATGAACTTGATTTTTGAGAGTTACAATGAAAACTATAAGACAATTAAAAATGTACATGATGATCCCCAGAAAAAAACATGACTGAATCACAGACAATGACCATATTAATAATTATTATATATTATCAGACAAAAATATTCATTTAGTAGGTTTTCCTTAATAAAATATGAGTTGAGAATGAATTCACACACAATTATAACTTTTAAATCATGTTCATATATAAAAACAGTATAGTCACCATTTTGTTTAACTTTGTTACAGTACTCAGAATGTTTAAATACGTGTTAAGTTAGAAAATAAGTAAAGGGGCCGGGTGCGGTGGCTCAAGCCTGTAATCCCAGCACTTTGGGAGGCCGAGACGGGCGGATCACGAGGTCAGGAGATCGAGACCATCCTGGCTAACACAGTGAAACCCCGCGTCTCTACTAAAAAAAATACAAAAAACTAGCCGGGCGAGGTGGCGGGTGCCTGTAGTCCCGGCTACTCGGGAGGCTGAGGCAGGAGAATGGCGTAAACCCGGGAGGCGGAGCTTGCAGTGAGCCGAGATCCTGCCACTACACTCTAGCCTGGGTGACAAAGCGAGACTCCGTCTCAAAAAAAAAAAAAAAGAAAATAAGTAAAGGACCATTTTTCTTTTAACTAGCAATTTATGCCACAGGTTCTCATATTTACTTTCATGTGTAGTAAGCATGAAAAACAAAAAGTAAACCCAAAGTCTGGATATTTTCTGATAGTAAGAGAATCTATGTGTTTCATAAATGTTGGAATGGGTAAAAGTGAGGAGAAATAGTAGACTGTGCACTAATAGTCATGAGGCGAGTGCACAAATCAATTTCCAATAACAAACTTAGCCTGAAACTTAAAGTGAACAAACAGACTTTTCCTAATAAACCTATTTTCAAAGTTGAGGAATTTTATTTTTTTTCTGTTCTACTTTATGTAATACAGAAGGCTTTCATTATTATAGTCACATTTGTACTTCTAAACTCTTATATGTATTCTCTGATAAAACAATTAACTCAAGATGGATTAAAGGCTTAAACGTAAGACCTAAAACCATAAAAACCCTAGAAGAAAACCTAGGCAATACCATTCAGGACATAGACATGGGCAAAGATTTCATGACTAAAACACCAAAAGCAATGGCAACAAAAGTCAAAATTGCCAAATGGGATCTAATTAAACTAAAGAGCTTCTGCACAACAAAAAAAAAACTGTCATCAGAGTGAACAGGCAACCTACAGAATGGGAGAAAATTTTTGCAATCTATCTATCTGACAAAGGGTTAATATTCAGAATCTACAAAGAACTTATATAAATTTACAAGAAAAAAAACAACCCCATCAAAATGTGGGTGAAGGATATGAAGACACTTCTTAAAAGAAGATATTTATGTGGCCAACAAATATATGAAAAAAAGCTCGGCTGGGCGCGGTGGCTCACACCTGTAATCCCAGCACTTTAGGAGGCTAAGGAGGGCAGATCATGAGGTTAGGAGATCGAGACCATCCTGGCTAACATGGTGAAACCCCATCTCTACTACAAATACAAAAAAAAAAAAAAGCTCATCATCACTGCCCAAATAGAAAAATGCAAATCAAAACCACAAAGAGATACCATCTCACGCCAGTTAGAATGGCAATCAGTAAAAAGTCAGGAAACAGCAGATGCTGGAAAGGATGTGGAGAAATAGGAATGCTTTTACACTGTTGGTGGGAGTGTTAATTAGTTCAACCATTGTGGAAGATGGTGTGGCGATTCCTCAAGGATTTAGAACCAGAAATACCACTGGACCCAGCAATCCCATTGCTGGGTATATCCCAAATGATTATAAATCATTCTTCTATAAAGACACATGCACACGTATGTTTACTGCAGCACTGTTCACAATAGCAAAGACTTGGAACCAACGGAAATGCCCATCAATGACAGACTGGATAAAGAAAATGTGGCACATATTCACCATGGAATACTACGCAGCCATAAAAAATGATGACTTCATGTCCTTTGCAGGGACATGAATGAAGCTGGAAACCATCATTCTAAGCAAAATAACACAGAAACAGAAAACCAAACACCACATGTTCTCACTCATAAGTGGGAGTTGAACAACGAGAACACATGGACACAGGGAGGGGAACATCACACACTGGAGCCTGTTGGGGGTGGGAGCTAGGGAAGGGATAGCATTAGGAGAAATACCTAATGTAGATGACGGGTTGATGGGCGAAGCAAACCGCCATGGCACGTGTATACCTACATAACAAACCTGCATGTTCTGCACATATATCCCAGAACTTAAATTATAATATAAAAAAAAGGATGACCAAAAAAAAGAAAAACCGAAAAAACTAAGATCTAACATTGAATTATGATGGAAGAATTACCTAGGAAATTTTCAAAAGCCAAAATAAAAGAAAGAAGTATAAGCAAATCTGGACGTTTTCTTTTCTTTATAGATCAATAGATAAGTATCTTTATAAATAGATCATCTCTATAAATATAAATTACATGAGCACATATATAAATACATGCAAACACAGAGATATTTATATATAAATACATGTAAACACACAGAGATATTTCAAAAAGAAATGCTATATAATTGTATTCTGGATACAAGGAGGTCACTTTAGGGGCTGGTTGAAGAGATCCAGATTAAGAGAGGTAAACACAGAGAACGTAAAGTTCTCATTATCAAGTGCATTTGCCTCACCTTTTTAGATAACTCAAGAATTAGAAAGAGCTGGTGACTAACAATTATATAGCACTTACTATGTACCAGGCACTGTCTTCAGCACTTTCGTATATTTTCATTTTATCCTCGCAACATCCCTTTGAGAATGGAACCATTATTGACCTAATTTTACAGAAGATAAATTGAGGCACCATAAAATGAAATGACACTGCTGAGGTCACATGATTGGTGTCTGGTCCAGGTATCAAACCCACGGTGGTTGGGCTTCAGAGTCTACCAAGACACTATATATAGGCTCTTCAATTAACTGCATGAGCCCACATTTTCCATGATATAGAACTATAGCTTAAATATAGTATGCCCAGGTTACTTATAACTCAAAAAGTACTCAAGTAAAGAAATCAATACTATTTTGAGAGTTACAATTTCATCTGCATTGATTCTCTCAAGAGTCTTGTAGGAAGTAGTACTGAGCCAGGCAGACCTGGGTCCTAGTGCAACTCTATAACTTTTGCCTGTCAGAGTTTAGGCAAGTGTTTAATTCATCTTCCATCTCATTTTATACTTTACGGTATAAAGAAAAAACTAGTTTTTGGAGAGGTTGTTATGGGGATTATAGAAACTATATATACATTTTCTGGTATTTGATGAGGACTTTATAAATGATAGCTATTATTAAACTATCATTATTATTTCCAGCCACATATGAGAAAATCAACGATGAGAGAGTGTAAAGGATTTTTCTACGGGTACACAACGTTTAAGTAGTAGAGGTGTGACTTCAACTCAGGTTCTATGGTGCTGTATTTCATGCAATTTAGTGTATTTCAGGGCACCACCCTGCTTTTAAAATTCCCTAATATGTAGCACAAACTTCATCTTTTCAGTTATTTCCCTTAGTTCTTTAAGTTCATATCACCTTTTCTTGATTTTAAATTTCTATGTAGTACAAAGTTTGTAAGATACAATTTAGTATTTAGCTATTTCTAGCATTGCAATTGTTGCTTCTTCAAAAACATTTCAAATTGCCTGAGGACAGACTAATTGATATATACACAACTGTATCTACCTGTACCTGTGTACTCACTAAGTAACTTTACTTGATTTCATTATAGAACAAACCTTACTCTTTCAACAAATACTTAAGGTCTAATTGTATTCATTTGATGAGCCCTCTGCCTCTCTAGATTATTTCCTCTCCAACCAAGAAAGAAAACCACATTTTTGGTAGAAATTTTGGTATTGAAAGATATTTGCAAATGTCATAGGCAATAAATAAGGGAATGTACAGAAGAGAAATGTCAAAGATAAGACAGAAGAAAGAAGGAAGCATCCATCTTAAAGAAGCATACCGCAAGGCCGGGCGCGGTGGCTCAAGCCTGTAATCCCAGTACTTTGGGAGGCCGAGGCGGGTGGATCACGAAGTCAGGAGATCGAGACCATCCTGGCTAACATGGTGAAACCCCGTCTCTACTAAAAATACAAAAAACTAGCCGGGCGAGGTGGCGGGCGCCTGTAGTCCCAGCTACTCGGTAGGCTGAGGCAGGAGAATGGCGTAAACCCGGGAGGCGGAGCTTGCAGTGAGCCGAGATCGCGCCACTGCACTCCAGCCTGGGTGACACAGCGAGACTCAGTCTCAAAAAAAAAAAAAAAAAAAAAAAAAAGAAGCATACCACAACACCACAACAAAAGAAAAAAGGAGCAGGAACAGGAAGAGGAATGGGTTTGACACTGAAATTCATTGTGCCCAATCACTTGAATATAAGAAGATAAAGGACCCACAGATATTGCAAAATGGGAAAAGCAGGTACAGAAACTGGAAATAGGAAATATCTATTTGCATAGTTGGAAGAGAGAATGAGGAATAATTGTCCAACATCTGCTTCTGTATTCTCAAAATAACTAGCTACTGCTGCTTCATTATCCTAGAAGAAGATTTATTTCAATCTCTTCAGAAACCTCAGAAGACCTCCAATATGATTGAATTAGATTCTAAAACACCCTGCACAGCATGGCATGGCATTGTGTTTTAACTCTAAGGAGCACACATAACACATTTATAGGTGCTAGAGCAGACTGAACAAATGCGTATAAGAATAAAGTGAAGTGCCCAGCAAACACTGAATGCTCAATAATTGATTCTTTAAAGATTTTATAAAGAGTTTACAAAAAATCAGGAAACAAATCGGGTCTGTTTTAAAAAAAAAAAAAAAAAATGCTGTATAACAATGCATGGTAATTATCAAATTTGGGATATAAAAATAACAAGCTCTAGGATTTTAGAGGAAAGAAAAGTCACCATGGGTCAGCTGATGTGGTCAGAGAAGGTATCCGTAAAGAGGATCCAAGTACACACTGAGAGTGTGGCACTGAGAATATATAATTAAGCAGTGACACCTAAAAGGCTTACATATGGCATAAGAATAGCACTTACCTCCAATTTACTTCCCTTTTTCCCCTGACAATGTTCTTCCAGTTTGAATGCATAATGTTCTGGTAAAAATAACCTTGTTGACAGAGCAATCATAAACAGAAAAAAAATGCAGAACATTTAAAAGTATATATTTATTATGAGAAAATATACTGCAGCACTCATATTCCTGTAGTATGATTTTTCCTGTTTCCTTCACAATTTAATGTCAAAATCTTTGTTCTTCAATGTGTATACTCATGGTCCCAAGCTGTCAAAGGTGACATTTAATTTGAATTCTCTCTCAAACTCATACAACTGTACATTCAATGTTTAATTCCCTTCTTTTTATGACTATTATTTTTTCTTTATTGTTTTCTGCAACTTATCTTCCTTTACTTACTATTTATACAGAATAAACGTTTTGACTGTTCTCTCTATTCCCTTATACTTACACATTTGTATCTGGCTCTGAATTAAAATCTACCAGTTATATTTGTTTAGCTAATATTAAAATATACTTTGTAGGACTGGTATCAGTGACACCAACAACGAACAAAACACTGGAAGAAAAACAACACATAAGCTTTAAAACCCTTAGTGGTAGGAGGCTGAGGCAGGAGAATCGCTTGAACCCAGGAGGTGTAGGTTGCAGTGAGCCGAGATCGTGCCACTGCACTCCAGCCTGCACAACAAAGCAAGACTCCATCTCGAAACAAAAAAACAAACAAACAAAAAAACCCTTAGTGGTAAGGCATTTTTTTTTTTCTGTATGTCCCCAGTACTGTTCCGGGTGCTTCATTTGTCTAATTAACAGTAGAATCTCAATAAAAATACATAAAATAGATAAATTAACAACCAAAAGCAATAATCACACGATTGCTCATTATTATTTTTGTTCATCTATTTAGTTTATCATTAATTCTTACCTCCATTTATTTCAACAGGCATTATAGGGATAAAAAATAGAATGGAATTCCAGCCTTGAAAACAGTAAAAGTCTCCTTAGGGAAGATGACAGGAACACGTATAATTAAAACAGACATTGAAAGCTTAGAATGCCTTAAGATTAAGATTCCGAGCTATTACATGGGAAATAAGGGGAGGGGGATAGCAAACCATGTTTTGTTCTGCTTGCCAGAAAAGGGCGATAATGTAGCTTAATTATGCACAACCAGCATAATCAACTTTAGAATGAGGTACTCACCAAAATGCTTAAATTTTTTACCAACAAATTCTGTTATAGTTTGGTTATGTTTGCACATCAACACTGAATGATTAAATGAAATAAAACTGTGGGTTTGGGTGATGATCTGTTTAGTACTAGGCTACCGGGCCGCAAATTACTGACCAACCCATAGCCTACAGCTGTTGTGTGATTCTATCCACTCAATCAGATCAATTCTCCCAGAAGTCTAAGCTGCATCTTCTGGGGCCATGTCTCCAGAATTCTAAGCTGCATCTTCTGGGGCCATGTTTCCCGCACAATCATCTGAAAGCTCTCTTAAGCAAACCTCATGCCAGCCAATGTCATTGCACAGTTTCGCTGATTAAATTAA
Source organism: Macaca fascicularis (assembly GCF_037993035.2). Taxonomy (NCBI): domain Eukaryota; kingdom Metazoa; phylum Chordata; class Mammalia; order Primates; family Cercopithecidae; genus Macaca; species Macaca fascicularis. The sequence continues at coordinate 115,344,304 of NC_088381.1, forward strand.
GTGATAAATTATGATGTCCATTGAGTGGTAAGATTGCTTTATTGTGAAGTAGAATTAATACAGTCATTCTCGAAGGGTTGACAGATGAGAGACAGTAAATAATCAATATTCAAATGTCTCGTAACAAGTAATGCTCTGGCTTTAGGACATGGGGCCTAAAAGTACAAAAATCCAATTCCATTTTGTGGTCAAAAGTCAACACAAGCATGTAGTTTATCAGTGTCTATCTTACGCGGGCTAGGAGAAATACTTAAGATCTTCATGATTCGTTTCTCATTCACCAAATTAAATTTTGCTCAATGCCTATATTTGCAGCTCTCTGTAGACAGTATTAGCACATCTTTAAAAGGCATTAAAAGTGGAATTTCAGACCTCGAGGAGCTTTGGGAAGACAGGAGAATGATACATTGGCAAACTAAGTGGTACTGTTACTACTGTGTTTCCACAAACCTTATTTAGGAAACTCAAAAACTAATGACTGGTGTATGCTAGGGTAGAAACCCCAGAGACAAAAAAAAAAAAACAGAGAGAGAGAGAAAAGGAGAAAAGAAAAGCCGTGATTCTCTAACAGAGTCTTATTTGCTACAATCAGAGGCTAAACTTGTCCTCAGGTGCCACATTTACAGCTCACTAAGGAATACATTATCCTTCCAATGAAATGCTATAAATGATACAGAAGTTCCATTTCTAGCCTACAAAGCATGTGTGTTTTGTAATGTTGCTGGAACGATGTAGAAAAGGTAGTGGAAGAGGAGAATGTAAAAGAAGAAAAGAGAAGGCAGAACATAAACTGTTCTCCTTTAAAAATGTGTTTTTAAAAATTTTTGCATTTGTATAGCATTATGTAGTTCACAAAATACCATATGCATGTATGTTTCATCTTTGCCCTAAAATTTGCATGGAATAGGGAAATTACAACTGAGGAGACTGGAACACACACACACACACACACACACACATACACAAAATATTAACATTAAAAATGTACCCATTCAGTATTATAGTTAATTTTTCAAAATTCTTCTCTTCTGTTCCATTCACAAAGAGTCTGTAGTCCTGTGAAGGACTATTCCCTCCTCACCTATGCTGTAAATTCTCCACCTTTTCATCTCCTTAGGCATTTGGCACCATCACTTAACTCTGGTATTTAATTTCTCCCTCTTGACTTTTCTTGTTTCCCTCAACACAAAAGCATTAAGATCTCGCCCATGTTAAAAACAGCAGTCTCTCTCCACACTGTCTCTCTCTAGCGTCCATGCTGAGTGGCATTCTTTTCCTCTTATTCCTAGTCACCACTTTCCATTTCCAGCAGCATTCACTAGCAACCTATCAACTTAGTCTCATTTTCCCCAATCCTATAAAAGCACTCTTGTAAAGTCCCAGATGTCCTACCTGCTCATTCAACTGGGCATTTCCTTTTCTGAACCAAATTAACATCTCTGCTGCATTTGACACTGTCATCCTCCTTAAAAATCTTCTTATTTGCCATTCTGGAATCTGGAAATCAGATTTTTTCCTCTTGTCCATTCCTTATCAGTCTTCTTTGTAAACTCCCCTTTTATGCTGTCTAGATGAATGTTGGATTATCACATTCATGGTCAATATTGCAGTCTTCTTGTATTTTTCCCTCTCTTTTTTCCCCCTGCAATGAACTGATCACCAGGTACTGTGCATTCAAATGACACATCACATGCAAATGCCAATCTCCTCTCTGCATCTCCACTGCCATTGTCTCAACTTGTATCCTCTCCCTCTATTACTTGAATGACTCTTAGTTTGCTAACAGTTCTTCCTGCTGTTTCTCACCATTTCCATGACCATCACCATCACCAGTTCAAATTGAGTTTGAATATGCGTCCTTTAGCTTTCCATAATGATGGTGTTCAGGACATGCTATGCCAAAATACAGCACCTTAGCATTTGAGAAAACAGCAAAAAAAAGGAAGGTCTCCTGAATTTTCCTCTGTTCTCCCCTGAAACAGGCCATAAAATATTATCTGATTTTCCTCTGAAGCCCACTCTCTACCCAGAGAAAAGGGATGTCCTTATCTCTGAAGACACAAGGACTCAGAGATGTATCTAAAAAGTGGACTTTCCTAAGGCCTCCCTGATAGAACATAGCTTCCTTGTCTCACCATACAGCTGCACAATTGTCCAGTCTTCATCACACTCAGCATAAAAATACCTGTTTCCCTCTTTCTTTGGGTCTTCATTTCTGAAGGCTCCTGTATCACATAAAATTTATATTAAATAAATTTGCATGTTTTTCTCCTGTTAAATCTTTATTTTGTTATAGAGAGTTGTCAGCCATGAACATAGCAATGGGTGAGAAAAGAAATTTCTTCTATAATACCAACCTTTTTTTTTTTTTTTTTTTTTTTTTTTTTTAAGACAGGATCTTGCTCTGTCACCCAGGTTGGAGTACAGTAGTGCAATCTCATCTCACTGCAACCTCCAACTCCTGGGGTCAAGTGATTCTCGAGCCTCAGCCTCCCGAGTAGCGGGGATTACAGGAGTGCACCACTATGTCCAGCTAATTTTTGTATTTTTAGTAGAGATGGGGTTTCACCATGTTGGCCAGGCTGGTCTCAAACTTCTGACCTCAAGTGATCTGCCTGCCTTGGGCTCCCAAAGTGTTGGGATTATAGGCATGAGCCACAGCAACGGGCCAATACCAAGCTTAAAAAAAAAAAATTGAGGCCGGGCGCGGTGGCTCACGCCTGTAATCCCAGCACTTTGGGAGGCCGAGACGGGCGGATCACGAGGTCAGGAGATCAAGACCATCCTGGCTAACACAGTGAAAACCCGTCTCTACTAAAAAAATACAAAAAATTAGCCGGGCGAGGTGGCAGGCGCCTGTAGTCCCAGCTATTCGGGAGGCTGAGGCGGGAGAATGGCATAAACCTGGGAGGCGGAGCTTGCAGTGAGCTGAGATCCGGCCACTGCACTCCAGCCTGGGCGACAGAGCGAGACTCCGTCTCAAAAAAAAAAAAAAAAAAAAAAAATTGAGACAGGGTCTCACTCTGTTGCCCATGCTGGAGGGCAGTGATGGGATCATGGCTCACAGGAACCTCAAACTTCTGGGCTCCAGTGATTCTCTTACCTCAGTCTTCTAAGAAGTTGAGTCTATAGGTGTGCACCACCACATATGGCTAAGTTTTTATTTTTTGTGGAGATGGGGGGTCTCGCTATGTTGCCCAGGTTGGTCTCAAACTCCTGAGCTCAAGCAATCCTCCTGCCTTGGCCTCCCAAACTGCTGGGATTACAGGTGTGAGTTACCATGCCCAGCCTACCTATCATTTTTAAGCTATAATAGGATTGTTGGTTTATTTGCCTTATTTTGAGGGATTGATTATGACAGATATCTTTTAAGTATGTGAAGACAATTTCTCATCTTACCCTTAAATGAATATTAGATTGTCTGTTTGTGTCATAAAGACTTTACCCATGAAAACAATGATGAAAAACTGCAGCTCAGTTTCAATAAATATTAAAAGTAGTTTATAAGTTTTGGAGTCTGAAATAATGAATGATGTTTACAGCAATAATTAATCGTTGCTTTCTAAGCAATATCTCAAAAAGCATTTTCTTCTATGTATTTCTTGTCTAATAAATACATGTATTATGCTTATGTAAAAATGATTAATAACAAGAATGACTCAATGCGGCTTTATCAAAAGTACAAAGTAATTAATTAAAATCCTTTTTAAATCAAGAAACTATAATGTGCCCTTCATCTTACAGTTCTTAATTGAATTTCTAAATAAAATTTAAGCCATACTCTCGTTTTATGTTTTTCACTTGGCTCTCTCCTGATGAATATAAACTCTGATGTATTACTGCTAGAGTGTACCATTCTGTCATATATATAAATTCTACAAAGTCTTCAGCCATGAAAAAGATGGTTACATGGTGCTTTTTAAAATGTCTGAGAATTAATCATTCATTTCTCTTTCTTGACATATCTTTTATGTTTTGCCTGTTTCTCGAAGATAAGGGGAGTAATAATGTTAAGCAACATTACTATTCCTTACTGGTGGAAAAAAACGAAACTATCAGTCACCAAACAAAGCTACGCACTTGACTTTGAAGGTGCAATACTTTCTCAAATTTCAGTCTTTCCCAAATACCTTTTTTGAATTATGAAATGCAAAATCACTTTGACAGATACAGCTTCTATTTTTAGAATCTGTGCCTTTGTCATATAATTTTGCATAATCTTCCAAGCACTTGGGGCATGAAGGCAATAAGAGGGAGATTTAAAGTGCTTGAATTGCTACAGTATAAATGACATATGAAGCAATCATATAAATTTAATCAAAAGATTTACCTCTACAAAGAACATTTCTAAAACATTATTTATGTTCATGCATGACTCAACAGTGTAAGCAGCACCTGTATGGTTAATATTTGAATAAAAGAGAAGCAATTGAAAACCTTAAGGATTATTTGAGTTTAAGCTTTTCAATCGTTTTCAGTATAACTAAAATATTCCTATAAAGTATAAATGTCTAAACCTAGGTAATGGTCCAGAGAAACGAAAATTAATTGATCTCTTTATGTGGAAATACTAAACAAGTGGTTTAATTCAAGAAAGGAGTTGTTCCTAGTTGTAAGAATTAACATATGTAAAAGTTTATACTCTCATACTGCTGGTAGAAGTGCAAATAAGATTTCATTTTGGAAAAAAATTTGGAAATAATTTTCAATAAAACTAATAAAATGTACCAGTTAAGTCAGAAATCTGTACCAGGGAGATAATCACAAACTTTCTATGTAATTAAGTAGTTCATTCCAGCATCCTTTAAAATGACAAAATTATAAAAACAATAAAAATTTATGAAATTATGACAAGTGTTTATTAAATATAGTATGAGTGATTGACAAGATGGTAACTATTTACTTAATTATCGTACAAATTTAGCATGCTTTATTAAGCAGGCACTAAAATAGCAGATTTGGAAACAAAATAAAAGTCTGAGGAGCAGAATTTACGAGGGAAGGGTTGGGATAAAGAGAGAAAACATGACATATCCTAGTATTCACATCCTATTAATTTTCTCTTCTTCCAGGGATAAATCAGAAAGAATAGACAGAAAGAGACATGAAATATTTAAAGTAGTAATTGCCTTATTTCCTCTTCATTTCTCTATTCTTTGGACTTAATGGCTACCAATAGAAATAGGTATGGTTCAATGAGTCAGCCTTTCATCCTACGTTGAACATAATATTTAGTCTTCTGTAATGATTTAAATAATTTCCTCTTCAATATTAAAGCACTGCAACCTTACTGAAGAGAATTATAAAGTTTTGCAAAGTTAGAAAGAACGTAAAAACCTCACTCACTAGGGACTGCCACTCACTGTTTGACAACTTGATGTTTTTTCTTAATTATATGATGTACGAATATAGAAATATGTACCATGTTATGTACAGTATGAACTTTTATTCATTTTTTCATTTAATATATTGTGATCATTTTCTCATTTCTTAAAAGTTATTGTATTACTTGTAAAATACGATCCATTCCCTTATCAAAGCATTATGTAGGTTGTTTCCAGTTTCTTCTAAGGTTGCAATGAAGAGATGTGTATATTAATTTGGGCCCAAGTTTCTGTTTTGTTAGGCACGATTTCTCCATTGTGCATTATAGGCTAAAACCTAAGAGCTCATTTAAGATTCTGGTGTATTTGGTTTTGTTTTTTGTTTTGTTTCACTTTCCAAAATGCAGCAGTTTATACTCCCACTTTCATTTGTACAATGAAATGTATGTCCATTTCATTGCACCCTAATCAACATTCAGTATAATCATATACAAATTATTTACTACTTTTCAAGCTTAAAATGGACTCTTTTGTTTTATTTTCAATCATTTTATTAATAATGTAATAATCATTATTTTTATTAGATATCTTACTTTGTATTCTGCTTGCTTATTCATATATTTTGCCTTTATTCAACTGGAATCTTGGTGAGTTCTTTATAGAATTCCATGATATCTTCAAATGTCACCAAAAGTAGCAATTTATATCCATGAAAATATAGTTCTTAATTTGTCCTTTGGCTTTTAGTATATTTTCTCATATTGTGTGTTCTTAAAGAAGGATATGGGAATGCATTTATGTAATTAGATTTGACCTAAGATATACATTCAAAGTAAGGTTAGAATTTCCACATGTTAATTATTTTTTTTCTGATGCATACTTAATCAACAGTGCAATACCTTAATATTATAGTGAAAATGAGAGTTATTTGTTTATTCATTCCTGTCTTTAATACTGTATATTGAGCAGTCCTTGGCTAAAAAGGCCTCCCTTCAGACACCAGATACATCAGTTACACAAAAGAGGTGCAGATTCTTCACTGCAGGAATCTTTCTTACATTCTAATAAGGAGAGATAGACAACAAATAACACATGTAGTAGGCAGAATAATGATTCCCCAAAGATGTCCCTACCCTAATCCCTAAAACCTGTGACTATTGTCTTATAGTCCCATGGCACAAGGGAATTTGTAGATATAATTAATGTTGTGAGCCTTAGGGAGATTATTCTTTTTTTTTTTTTTTTTTTTTTTGGACGGCGTCTTGCTCTGTTACCAGACTGGAGTGTAGTGGCACAATCTCGGCTCACTGCAACCTCCACCTCCCGAGTTCAAGTGATTCTCCTGCCTCAGCCTCCTGAGTAGCTGGGACTACAGCGGTGCACCACCACGCCCAACTAATTTTTGTACTTTTAGTACAGACGGGGTTTCACCATGTTGGCCAGGATGGTCTCGATTTCTTGACCTTGTGATCCACCCGCCTCAGCCTCCCAAAGTGTTGGGATTACAGGCGTGAGCCACTGCGCCCAGCCGAGATTATTCTTATATGCATGGTAGACTCAATCTAATCATATGATCTTTTAAAAGTAGACAACTGTCTCTCGCTGGAATTGTAAAGGAGGTGAGGCAGAGGGAGAAATCAGAGATAGCTTATGCCTAAGAAGGATTTAATGAGCAATTGCTGGCTCTGAGATGTAGGGATCCAGATGCAATAACTTGCGAAAGGACTGTAAGCGCTAAGGAGGGCCACCAGCCGGAAATCAGCAAGGACAATGAAACCTCTACAAAGTTTTATCAACACTCTGATTATGCTTGGAAGTCTATTCTTCTCTGAGCTGCCTCTATATTTGTGTAATTTGTCCTCAAATCAGTAGAAACCTAACTCAAAATGCAAAATAATTAAATCAGATAATATTAGGAGATATTATTAAGTGCTCTTTTTAAAAAAGTAAAATTAGTGTAAGGTTAGAGGGGTCAGGAATGCCTGCTTGAGGAGACCGGGCAGATGGAGGATTAAATCGGATGGACAGATTGGGACTCTTATCAAGAAGGTAATATTTGAGAAAAGACATGATGGAGGTAAGAATGTTGGCCAGGTGGACACATGAAAGAAGTCTTTTCAGGCAAAGTGACCTGAGAGACGAAAGACTCCAAAGCAGACTGGCATCTCTGAAGAACAGCAAGAAGCCTTGTGTGTCTGGAGTGGATTGGTGGAAGAGGGCATGTGGTGATAAAACCAGAAAGGTGGAGGGACTTAGAAACTGTAACTTTTACTATGGGTGAAATGGGAAAGCAGTGACAGATTTAGAGAAAACAAATAATATTATATGATTGAAAAGTTTCAAGAGCCAAGGTGGCTTGCTGTATTGAACATAGCCTATTTCGGGAAGATGCCAAGAGATTTGTTCTGAGGTTACTTCGCTAAACCACATAAAAGATAATGGGAATTTAACTAAGGTTTTAAAGATGGAGGTGATGGGAAGGGACTCTGCTCTCTAAATAATTTAAAAATGTACATGGAAAATTTAAAAGATTCTTTTTCCAGGTAGCCACCATGGCATTCCTAGATGGCGTCACTTAATTATCATAAATGTATCACGCTATTATCAAACATTCATCATACAGATCTGAAATCACATGTTTACTCTTTCTCTCCTTCTAGACTGCAAATTGAACTCTAAGAAAAGCAACTGTGTATTTTAAGGTGAGCCTAATAAAAAGCTACATGCTGCCATCCCTATTTCTAATCAGTACTGTAGGTACAGTTCAGTTTTCTAAGAAGAGTTATCTTTTATGACACAGCAGAGGTCCTTCAGGCCACTTCCCTCAGAAGCTGTATCACTTCAAACCACCCAGATGACACATAGAGGTGAAAGTCACGTTGATATTATTTTGATTTTTTTAAGAAAGAAAACCTCACGAATATACTATAATCATCAGTAGAAAGACAGTCAATTTGGAATATTGCTTCTTGGGTTTTAATTTACGTTCCCCTCTTTGTGGGTTGGAGCATTCTAAAGAAACAACGTGGACTAATCCAATAAGAAAAAAACGTGAGCAGTGACACCATGTTCACATATCACTGAGGAGTAAAGTGCAAAAACTTCAAAGTCTGTGAAGGATGTGTGATAACTGATTTCTGCTCCATAATAAGCACCACAATCATTACAGGCTATGAGATTCATTTTGTTTTAAAAACTTTTTAAAATTGGTCCGCATACTAACAATAGTCAACTAACATTTGTTGTCTTCAGACAGGAAGCTTGTCAGGATCAGAGCAAAGACCATTTTGCATTCTAATCACTGGTTAGAAGACATGCCTATAAGTTAATCTTTGGCACTAAAGGCTTTAACCATTTAGTACCAAGAGAAGCATACTTAACCTGGAGTGAAGCTTGTATCTTGTAGTTTACTTAAGAGGATGATCAAATATGGGAGTGTGAGTGAGAGAAAAATTAAGTAGTGATAACTTCGTTTTCCTAGCTTGGAAAATTTTAACAAGCATGTTTAAGGTCATTTAAGGAAACCAGGAAATCATTTATATCCTTTCCTTTCATTTTTATAGTACTAATTGGATCCTGGTATGTGCCAGTTTTCTTGTTGTTTTTAGATACTTGTGGTTTACCTCCTCACTCTTCTTAGTCTTTGTAACAAACTTATAACCAGTGATTTCGGACAATAAATGACGTAGCGACCATAATCACTTACATAAAAGAGATATTTGAGATACACTTCTAGTTTTGAACATGTAAATGAATCAAATGCATGGCTGAAGAGAGAGAGAGAAAATACACCATTTCACAGAACAACAGCTTTTGAAAACTTATGATTCTAAAATAACTGCAAAATGTCCACATTCCTAATTTTTCTTTGTAAATCAGCCTGTTGCTTTTACCATAAGTTCTCTCTAAAGTAAACTTGATAAGTATTTTATGCTCAACAAAATTGGTCTAATATCAAATTTACTTTTTTACTAATTGAATTAACAAGTATTTATAAAGTATCTACTATTCATCAACCACTCTGCTAGTTATTAAAAATAGAAGATGTCTAAGATTTTTATTAAAAAATAAAAGATGTCTAAGACACAGACATTTGAGACTCTCAAATACTTTTTTGAGAATACTCTCAAAAAAATACTTTTTTGAGAGTCTCAAATACTTTTCTAATACAACTTTAGTCTGTTGAATAGGCTTTCAATCCTGGATTAAATCTGTATCTTCTAGGGCTTGAAAGTTCACCATAATGTGTTGGCAGGCCACTGGCTTAGTGTAGGATAATTAATCTGATATATATAGAATTACCTACAGACAGGTACATCACAGTTTATGAGGGAGGAAAAGTATATCTCTTCTGCAAATGGAAGTAATCAGAAAAGGATGATTTGTAGGTTGCAAAAAGAAAGGCAAGATAATATGAATTGATCCCCCTATAATTATAATAAGAATGCCGTAAATGTCCTTTTTTTTTTTCCATCCAGTGTGAAGAGGTTAGTGGTTAGACAGCAATAAAAAAAACTCCCAAGCTTTCAGAGTACACTACAGAGTATAATATTAAAAAGGGAAAAGAAAACTAAAGCATGTATATAAGTGACTAATGTGGTGGGGTTGGAACATTCCAGAATGTCCTCAAACTCTGGACAAATTATCATGACTAGAACTAAGGCCATTTATGTCACTGTCCAGATAGGGAGATTGTAGCCAAACTTTGCATTCCCTTAAATAATTACATATAAGCTTACCCATACTTTTGCTCTCAATTATTTAAATTTTACTACATCACTAGGACCATAACAATTGGCCTTGGGAAACAAACAAAAAAAAAACTACAACTATAAGCGGAAAAAGTTATATAGGACCAGAAGATAGGAAAATAAAGCATATGGAAATGAAGAATGTTAACTGGCAGTAGGCGCATGAAGGAGCACATAAGGAAAATGTTAGCATTAACCTATGTGTAAAGCAGGCGGATCAGAGCCATCTGCTCTACTGGTCTGTCAAATTCACAAATTCTGCTTATCAATGCATATTCTAGAAAGGATCATCAGGCATCCTTTCCTATATTGGAACAAGGGCCCTGGCCATATTAGATCATTTCATATAATCCCAAAGACCCGTAAGATTTCCTGTGGAGTGCTATGTGCCAGATACTGTTGCAAATGCTAACTATTCACAAAGACGTTGAAAAGTAGGCACTCTTACTAGGAGTATTACCATCTTACAAATTGGGAATCAAAATCACGGTTAAGTTAAGAAGCCTGTCTAAAGTCTCACAGTCTAGCACCCATTTAGTTTGGTAATATTTTTTGGAAAGAAGAAGGAAAGTGTAGTCATCAAAACACTCACAACTGTCTTCAGTTTTCCTAATATAAAATGTCTGTCAATCTTCATGGGAAAGGAGAAGAATGAATAATGTGAGGCAAAAACAAACAAACAAACAAACAAACAAAAAACCTTAAGACAGGAAACTCTAAAGACAATTATTTAGAAGAAAAACAAAATAGAAATAAAAAAAATTATTTCCTTTTTTTTTTTTCAAGAGATACAGTCTCATTCAGTCACCCAAGCTAGAGTGCAGTTGTGATCACAGCTCACTGCAGCCTCCAGCTTCTGCTGGGCCCAGCAATCCTCCCTCCTCAGCCTCCCTAGTAGACGGGAATACAGGTGCATGCCACAACACCCAACTAATGTTTTTAATTTTTGTAGAGATGAAGTCTCACTGTTTTGTCGAGGTGGGTCTCGAAATTCTGGCTTCAAGCAATCTTGTAGCCTTGGACTTCCACAGTGTTGGGATTACAGGCAGAAGCTACTGTGTCCTGCTGAAAATATTTCAAGTTGCAAAAATACTTTTGAAATGATGTAGATTACAGATAATGCATAAATTCTGTGACAAATTATTTTGACAGTAGATTTACAGAAGGAGGGAGAGACTGGAATGAAAGAAATGCTCCAGGCTATCACCAACATCAGCCTCATTTCCTCGGGAAAGAGCCTCAAGGTTTTCAGATGCTATTGATGTACACACACAAACCACATGACGCCCATGCAGTTTCAAGGTGAGATTCTGAGAAAAGGGCCTTTGAGCTAAATAGCTTTGCATTCATCCTTAATCAGAGGTCAAAGATTTTAATCCACACTTTAACTGAAGGCTGAACATATTATAAATAAAGCAAACGGATGTAGCTCAGAGATTTATTAATGTGCTTTTGAAAACTATCAATATCTCATCAAAATTTGTTTTTTCAGAACCCTTTTTGCTTTAGTCTAGAAAAGTGTATGATGCTAAACCTTTTAATTCCATGTGAATAAAATCATTCCATCAGGCCAATTAACATTTGAGCCATATTTCAGTATTTCAAACTGATATTAAACCTGGCCTATCACTATTGAATATCTATAAAAGGACAAAAGTTTTTACCAGGCTGCAAAATATTTGACTGGAAGTAAACATTAGACACCAAGAAAAGCACATGCTTTAATTACTGGTATATAGGCTGGAACCTGTGCTTGGTTAATTGCTGAAGTTAAGAGCATGTCCTTTAATAAAATGAAGCCAAGAAAATTACTAAGTCTCTACTATGTCTCATGCATTGCATTAGGTGTTTGAGTTTCTAAAAATGGATCTCTGTTTTCAAGGGGAAGGGCAGTGGGAAAGAAAGAAGTAACATGAAAAAGGGGAATAAAAAAGTAACTAAAGGCATTGCCTGGGTCTTCAAGAATCCTGTAAGGGAATAATTTCAAATCTTTTTTTGCTAAATAATTGGAAAGAGTCAAACACAGATTACTATGCTGGTTAAAACATCTGAAATGGACATTTTCAAGGTAAGTATCTATACAACAAAAAGACTGGCCGTCCCTCTTGATGCTGTATTTATTATAAGTAATAGTTTTTTGTTTGTTTGTTTGTTTGCTTTTACTTTGAGAAAACAAAGACACTTTTCAGCTTTTTGGGACTGAACTAAACACCAAGTGACATGTTCTCTATACAATGAAACATAAATTACAGAAGAACGTTATGAAAACAAGGGAATAGAGTGAGTTAGCTAATCAGCCATGACAACAGCATGGTTAGAAATTTTTTAGAATTAGAGTAGCAGAAATCAAGCTTCAGTTCTGTTATGAACATCATTAAAACTACACAGTGCCTATGTCTCAGGCTCTTTCAAGTTCCAAGTAAAGAAGAGTACCAGATGCAGGCTTTCTAGGACGTGCGAGTCTATTCAGAAGATCACATTTATAAAATGATAACCAGCTTTTCTTAAGAGTAAAGAGAATGAAAGAGATATAATGTCACTCAGGAACTAAGGGACATATGAAGTCCTACTGGGATACAGTGAAAAAACTCTGCTGTGAAATTGAGTTATAGTCCTAGACTATTATCTAGCTACATATCCCGAATAAAGCTGTATCATTTCCACGTCCATGAATATTGCAGATAAGTCCACTGACTAGAAACGAGCAGCACCTTGTTGTAACCCAAGATCCATGCTTACCAGTTGTATGGCTTTGGCCTAATAACTTAATCTTTCTAAGACTGAGTATTTTATTACAGTATGAGAATAACAAATGACCACTTCATCAACTAGCTATGAAAAATGAACTATATAATTCATAAAATATAGCTAGTATATGCCAAAGCGCTCAGTAAATGTTGACTATTAATGGAAAGAATAATAACCTTTGCTAAATTACAAATGAGTATCTAAAAATAAATTTCTTGTGATATAGATAGATAAGAAAAGGGAACTAATATGAGATTAAGCACTTGCTGATTCATTAATTAAAGTAAAAACTAAAAATTAATGTTGAGTTTCCAGAGCTCTACAAAAATGCTAACATACATTGTACTTGTGGATCTGAAACCTGTCAAGGTTGAGGTATTTGAAGTTACTTTCCTTGATTCATATTTTACTGTATATATTACTACTATGTTGAACATTTGATCATTATTAAGATTTGTGATGTTTTCTCCTGATTTAAATTTATACCATGTAGCCAAGAACCCAACAAAAATTTAGATGGAATAAAACAGATATTTAAAGAAAGATAATAGCAAGCAAAAAATCCTTAAAATTAATGTAACCATCATTTTTTACTAACATTGCAAAGATTTAGATATAATTCTATTGCAAATAAAAAACACAAGGAAAAGATTAAATTCTGTTCAAATAATCTTAATGGTGAAAATATAAATCATTATATATATTTAATATAAATTTGAGTATCTTCCATCATCAGGTTGTTTAGTTCACCCATTTCCTTTAACACCAATAAACTAATATTACTATTCTGACATGATGAAGACTCTTTGGGAAAATCTTAATTGGAGAAACAAAACCGGATCCAGATGCAGAGTAATTTCTATATCAATAATCCTTTTGTACCAGATATAATTTTGGTTGCTAACATATAAAGAAGAAACATGGATTAATCAATAGAGATGTTTCATGAATGACAAACTCAGCAATCTATCTTTGCCTCATAATCTCAGATAACAAACATTAGCAATATTCTATAATTTAACCAACTTTAGTCATCCTACCTTGTTTAAAATACGTTTTATATATAATTTGGGTATCTACACATACTCACTAGTAACCCCCCTTATACGCTGTTTCACTTTCTATGGCATCAGAAACCCGTGGCACAGTACAATAAAATATTGCGAGAGGGAGAGATCACAATCATGTAAGTTTTATTTCAGTATATACTTATAATTGTTCTATTTTATTATTAACTATTATTGTTAATCTCTTACTGTGCCTGATGCATAAATTAAACTTTATCATAGGTATGTGTATACAGGAAAAAAAAAAACATAGTATATTACTATCTGCAGTCCTGCTAACCCCAAGAGAATTTTTGTATAAACCTGAACAGAACACACTCGAGGTATATAACCAAATATCCACAGATTGGGCTATTTGTAAACAACAACAGTTTATTTGTCACACTTCTGAAGGCTAGAAGTTTGAGATGAAGGTGCTAGCATGGCTTCTGGTGAGGGCCCTCCCCCAGGCTGCAGACTGCCGTCTTCTTGCAGCATGCTCACATGGCGAGAGGATTGAGGGAACTCTCTGAGGCCTCTTTTATAAGGATGCTAATCCCAATCATGAAGACTCCTCTTGCATGACATAGTCATCTGTTAAAGGGCCAATCTGTAAATACTATCACTTTCATGTTTAGGAATTCAAGGTATGAATTTTGAGGTTTACACAAATATTCAGATCATACTATTCCATCTCCCACCTGCCCAAATTTGTGATTTTTTCACATGTAAAATACAGTAATTCCATCTTAGTAGCTCCCAAAGTCTTCATTTTTATCAAGCGTCAACTCACACACCTAAGTTTAGAGTCTCATCTAAGTATCATATAAATCAGATATGGATGAGACTAAAGGTATACTTCATCCTAAGGGAAATTGCTCTGTAGCTGTGAATGTGTGAAATTAAACATGTTATGCATTTCCATAATACAATAGTGAAACAGGAATAGCATAGATATTCCTCTTCCAAAAAAGAAAAAGAAACAGGAAAGATGTAACGGATTATAGGTTCTGAGTGAGTCCAAAACCTTAATTTTCAAGAATAATCTTTGACTTGATATCCAGCCTCCCAGACACACTAAAGCAAGGAGAACCTCCAACATTGAATAGTCCTGCACCCACAGCCCATTCTGAAGTTCTGCTGGGTTGTAGTTAGGGACACGTCACTCTTCCAGGTTAGAATCACATGAAGGCTGCTCTGCTGGTCCAGAGTCACAAAAGTGCCCACAGCCCCATGACTCCACTAGGCACTGCCCTAGTGGAGAATCTCTGAAGTGGCCCTTCCCTTGGGATGGCCTTCTGAGTGTGGCTCCAAGTGACTCCATTCTTTGACATCTAGGTGGAGGTGGGTATACTCCCACAGCTCATGCATGATGTGCACCAGCAGAGATGGCCCTGTGCAAGGTTCACCACCTGTGCCCTCTGGAGAGAGCTTCTGCATCCGGTGCTCCACCTGGGTCTACTGAAGCAAAACCTAAGGTGACTAAAGAGCACTATGCCAGAATACAGTGAACAAAACCATGAAATCATTCTGCCCCCACCCTCCCCAGTCACTTGCACTCTGGGTTTGTAATGGAAGAGGCATAATCTCCGAAATGTCCTTTGGAGGTCAGAAAGAAAAGAGGAGGGCCGGGCGCGGGGGCTCAAGCCTGTAATCCCAGCACTTTGGGAGGCCAAGACGGGTGAATCACAAGGTCAGAAGATCGAGACCATCCTGGCTAACACAGTGAAACCCCGTCTCTACTAAAAATACAAAAAACTAGCCGGGCGAGGTAGCGGGCGCCTATAGTCCCAGCTACTCGGAAGGCTGGGGCAGGAGAATGGCGTAAACCCGGGAGGTGGAGCTTGCAGTGAGCTGAGATCCGGTCACTGCACTCCAACCTGGGCGACAGAGCGAGACTCCGTCTCAAAAAAAAAAAAAAAAAAAAAAAAAAAAAAAAAAAAAAAGAAAAGAGGAGAGCTGTAGAGAAAGCCGCCATCATCTCAGAGAACATATAGGTAATCCTGAAGAGAATGCTGGTAAAGTTATTGTGATGAGGTCTCATTGTCTTGATGAGTAATTCTTGGCTTCTGTTGAGATGGCACCTTCATATTAATCTTATCTGTGCTTTCTCATTCTTTTCTATATAAATAAGTTGAGAATTTTCGTAATTTTAAACTTGTTTCCATTTTGATTAAAAATTTTGTCTTTAAATAATTTCTTTTTTTACATTTTGCTAGCATTCAAGCGAAGCCAAACCTCACACTCAACATTTTGCTGGAAATTTCTTCAAACATTCTACTTTGTCACTCACAAATTCTACCTTCCATAAAACACTAGGACAGAAACACAATTCAGCCAAATTATTTGCCACTTTATGACAAGGTTCACCTTTCCTCATGTTTCCAGTAACATGTTCTTCATTTCCACCTGAGACCTCATCACAGTAGCTTTTACCATCTATACTTCGACCAACATTCTCTCCAGGATCACTCATATGTTCTTTGAGATAATGGTCTCTTTATCTACTATAGCTCTCCTCTTTTCTTTCTGAGCTCTAACCAGAATCACCCTGAATGGTCCTTTCACGCAATGCAGGCTTTTTGTAGCATTCACCTCAAAACTTTTTTAGCCTCTACCCTTTACCCAATTCTGAAGCTGCTTCCACATTTTTAGTTACTTGTTACAATATCACCTCATTCTTGGTACCGATTTTGCTTCTTTATATTTTTGAGAGAGGATCTTTCTTTATCACCCAGGATGGACTGCAGTGGCACCATTACTCACTGCAGCTTTGACCTCCTTGGAGCTCAAGCAATCTTCTCATCTCTGCCTCCTAAGTAGATGGGACTACAGGTGCACACCACCATGCCAGGTTAATTTCTAAATTTTTTACAGATGGGGTCTTGCTATATTGCCCAGACTGGCCTCAAACTCCTGGGCTCATGAAGTCCTCCAGCTGGACCTCCCAAACTGCTGCGATTATATGTGTGAGCCAGTGTACCGGGACAAGTACAAATTTTCTATTTTAGCTTGTTTGGGCTGCTATAAAAATTAGGGTACTTTTAAATTTTTTACTTTTTTGAGACAGGGTCTTGCTCTGTTGCCCAGGATGGAGTACAGTGGCATGATCTCGGTTCACTGCAATTTCTGCCTCCAGGGTTGAAAAAATTCTCCTGCCTCAACCTCCCTGGTTGAGGATTACACTGGGATTACAGGTGTGTGCTACCACGTCCAGCTAATTTTTATATTTTTAGTACACATGGAGTTTCACTATAGTGGCCAGGCTGGTCTCGAACTCCTGACCTCAAATGATCTGCCTGCCTCGGCCTCCCAAAATGCTGGATTACAGGTGTGAGCCACTGCTCCCAGCCTAAATTTATTTGTTAAAGTTCTGGAGGCTGTGAAGTCCAAGATCAAGGTGTTGAAAGTTCAGGCTGTGCTGAGTACCCACTTTCTGATTCCTAGATGATGGCTTCTTACTATGTCCTCACTTAGTGGAAGTAGCAAGCAAGCTACCTTGAGCCTATTTTATGAGGGTCCTAATTCCATTTATGAGGCATCCACCCTAATGACCTAATCACCTCACAAAGGCCCCACCACTTATCAAACTGAGAGTTAGGATTTTGACATATGAATTTTGGGGGGACTCAAACATCCAGACCGTAGCACATGGTTTTAATGAAAATAACATATTCAGACATCACTTGTTAGCATCTTACTGCAATTTACTTCCTTACTTCATTTTCCAAGCATTATATCTAACTGGTATGAGATAAATAGAACCCAGGTCTAAGGGAATAAGAAGAACATTAGGTCAGGAATTCTATTAAGAAGGTCAGCTCATTGGAAAGGGTTTATTTGTTCAGTGAACACTGTTGATACCACTACAAGCACTCTATGAATTTTGGTGACAAAAAGCGGAATACTATTCAGTTCTTGCCATATAGAGAGATTGTAGATTAGAAAAGGATTAAAGAGAGATTAAATGGAGGTTAAATTTAAAAAGTATTCAGACACAAAACTAAATAATTTTTATTTATTTTTAAGAAGGGCAACTCTGAGCAAGTCATTCACTTTATACCGATATATCAGTTATCCATCTGCCAGTGGTTGAACTAGATTTTAAGTTGATACTTACATGGTATAAATGAATATTTGCAAAGTTAATGGCAAAGGCTATCAAGAAGAAACAAGGATTATAGACTGAAGTGATACTAAATGCAGAGGCACAGACACATAATCAGACTGTCCTCATTTTATCAATACTGCACACTTGAGAGAAGAATTCAGCGAGGCCAGTCACGGTGGCTCACGCCTGTAATTCCAGCACTTTGGGAGGCCGTGGAGGGCGAACTACGAGGTCAGGAGATCGAGACCATCCTGGCTAACACAGTGAAACCCTGTCTCTACTAAAAATACAAAAAATTAGACAGACATGGTGGCGGGCACCTGTAGTCCCAGCTACTCGGGAGGCTGAGGCAGGAGAATGTTGTGAACCCAGGAGGTGGAGCTTGCAATGAGCCAGGACGTCACCACTGCATTCCAGCCTGGGCAACAGAGTGAGACTCTGTCTCAAAAAAAAAAAAAAAAAAAAAAAAAGAAGAAGGAAAAAAAAGAAAGAATTTAGCAAAATGGGCCTTTTTTTTTTTGGTTCTGTCAGAGATTTAGTTATTGAAATACCAAATGATATTTACTGTAGGCTGATTGACCCAAAAGAAGTCACAGGCCATGACTCAAAGAAAGTAAGATGCTCGAAATCCTTAAATATGTGTCAAGTAATCATGAGAAAAATGTATAAAATGTTTCTTACAGTAGCCTTCCTTTACAGAACACATCTTAGCACATAATAAAATTGATTTATTATATTTAGTACTCTTATATTTTTAACTACACTACTAATGACCTTTCCTTACACATTTCTTACACAGATTTGCTGCTTATTTACATATGCCAGCTATAGTTCTAGCATTAGCTAAATTTGTTTAACTAATTTGTATTGAAATCATGTAAAGAAAATATACTATATCTTGGAATATATACAATATATTATTATTGTTATAAATATACTGCATATTCATATTTAAGTTGATAACTGTGGAACTGATTTGATAATTCAATAGGGGATAAAATATTTTTCTAAGCAGACCATTTTTCTTGTGAGCTAATTGGAGAGGTCTTTTTATGGAGGTAGGCATACTTATCAAAGGCTGAAATTTCTTCAAGGAAATACAACGTATATACAAATACAAAGAAGAGGAATAAAAAAATTAAAAGGTAACAAGATATAAGCCTTGTAGTGTGAATAAAAACTAGTAATAAAAATGATCCAAGTAATTAAAAAGATCGTCAACTTTATAGTAAGAATTACTGGGTAAATTATGCAAGTGTGGGGTTTGGAAGGAAGGAATATGCATAATACATGCATGCATGCATACACATATACACACATATAATGCATATGATAGCTTAATATTTATAGCCAATTTAAAAAAATACTTTAGAATAATGATTGTAAATTGAAAGTTACTCAATTTAACTGTAATAACTGAGAAGACACCAATTGACATCAATCTCTTCAGAAATAATTCTGACATAGTAACATGCTCATGTAACAAGATAAAGATGAATGATAAAGAATTCAAATGTGGAAGGAATGAGACAGACTAGGTCTAAGATAGTTCCTGGTCTTCTGTTTTAGAAACCACAGTATCTGTTGTAATTCCAATAAATTCTTTACTTGGGAAAAATTTACATACCGAGTTAGTATAAAAGGTCTTTTAATTAACTCGAAGATAGCAAAAGCAAAAGAAAAGAAAAGAGAAGAAGGAAGTAGAGGAGAAGAAAGGAGTTATCTAAATATATGTTGATATTTTCTTCTTGGTGCTATAAAACACAAATTCTAAAATTTGGAGCTGATGAAAATGGACACGTGTGGCCAGATGGGCTCAATTGCGTGCAAAGTTCTGAGCACTGTAGGACTCCTTTTCTCACTATAATCCTTTTCTCATGAAGCCATAGGTATTACAGGCCTTGGCTGGTGAAAAAGGCCCTTACTGTTGTTAAAATCAGACACTAATTTTTATAAGGACTCCCATTTTCCTTAGATTCAAAAGCAATATCTAAAAGCAAGAAAGAAAGAGAGAGAGAGAAAGAGTAAATTAATCATAATAATAAAACGTCGTAGCACAAACTGTATTTCCTCTATCAGGAAGAGCAAGCACAAATGGTGCACCCTTTCAGAGGACCATTTTCATTCTTTTTTACATATGCAAAGAAAACATGCCTATTTCAAGCATAAAACCTAACTGAGAAATATACTAGAGCAAATAGACTTCAGAGCTGAGAATAAGATAGGAAGAGCGCTGCTGTTCTTTCCAGAGAGTAGAACACACACATGAGGTCAAAATGTTACATTTTACCTGGTCAATCAATAACCCCTAATATAAATCTAGGCACCTACCTTCTGGGTCAGTTTGATGTAACGTTATCTGGAGAATTTCACTCTGGGGTCTCTACTTATGTCTATCTGAAATGTTTACATTTTCAAATTATGTTATTCAAAGGGAGTAAAAGATTAAAAGTTCATTTCATGAGTCATTTAAATTAGGTAAGTCAATAAGCCAAGAAAAACCAAAACAGAACAAACCAAATTGCAAATTGTGGGGAAGAATCCTGCATTCTCTGACTGGCATCATAGATAGTCAAACAAAACAAAGTTTGAACACTATGATTCATGTTTTCAGATAAAATGGACAGTGGGACACATTTCTCTAACTTCCATACTTTAATATGTGGACCAGCTGAAAAGCAAAGCAGAATCAAAAACAAAAGCAAAACTGCTGCAAATGCTTCCAGTCTGTTATTTAAGGACAAAAAAGTACAACCATATTGTGTTGATACTCAGGGAAAATATTTATTTTGTATAATGGTGCATAAATAGAGCTATAATTATCACTGGTAGATCACTGAGCTACTAGTGAACACCAATATACAACCGATGCATGTGAGGAAACAAAATCAAATTTAAAAGAAACTTCTCATGAAGACTAAAGCTGTTCATTATTAACAGGATAATAGTAATGGAATTAGAGAACTCTCGCATTGCAAAAACTAGATTATATTTCCTAAATGTTCTTAATTTAAAAAGAATACTTACAAGAATGCATTCTTTTTGAGTTCGTTTAGTTTGTTTTGGTGTTAGATCATCTGCTAATTGCATTAACTTTTAAATCCATTTTTCCCAAGTTAAAAAAAATCATATGCTTGACAATTTTGAACTTTTGGCGACTGTAATAAAGTATGGTACAAAGTTAGCAATATCCTTTGAAGTTTAACTGCCACTAAAAAGACACTTTATAAAACACAGAAGTGTGCTATGGCATAGATATTTATGTTCTCTTTTGTTTAATAATTGCCAGGCCAGCATTTTCTGGTTTCTATTTCCAAACTCATAAATTTTCTACTCTCTTCCTTGGTTAAGCATTCTCAGTAGTTTGTAATAGCAATAAATTAAATATTTGAGTTTATTCATGAGCAAACTCTCCATAGACTAAAAAAGAACTATGAGTGCTAATGTTCACTTCCCAATTACTTTTTTTCCTAGTAAGTCCTGAGCTTTTCTTTAGGTTTTAATTAGGAAAGCAAATGTGAATAAGAGGGGTGACCTCCCTTGTCTCCAAAGAGGAGTGGCAGACCTCTCTTGACCTCCCTTGACTCCCTCTTGCCTCCTCCAGCTTCCAGGTTAACAAAAGGAAAATGAGTTAACCAAACATGTCTTCCAAAGGATGAGAGAACTGCCAGGATATTCCCGAAATTCAAGCTAAGAACCATTTAAAAGCGAGGCTCGAGTGAAAAAGCTTAAATTAAAGGTATATTTACATTGAATAAAGTTTTGTTTCCATCATTCAAATATTAGGTCTGAAGTTTTCTAACTTTTTACATTGTAATTTTCATGATATCTATTTTTGCCATCCCTCTTTCTCTAACTCCTTTCCTATTTGTAGGTATTGACTGAGCTGGTGACAGTGCAAAAATAAAGTGAAAAATAATCAGCTGAAATTTTTCATGAAGAATATGTTTGTTCCGTTTTTCAAATGTCATCAACATGAAAGCCACAATACACGTCTCTTCTGTGTCAGCTCACTTATAAAGACTAAGTATAGAGTTAACATTTGAATTCTATACACTCAAAACCCTAGCAAGATATGATAGATAAACAGGTGGATTTTAAATAGATAGATGATAAATAGATAGATAGGTAGATATTCAGATGATAGAGTTTACTTGTTAATCTCAGACGATTATTGTATCTCCTTTTTCCTACCCGTAATTAAATAACCAATTGTTTTCTCTTTTATGTATGTGGAAGATATTTTTATGTTTAGGCAAATTATTTTGCAGTGTTTAGATGTACAATCCTTGCTTTCTCTTCTTGTTCTCATTCTAATGACTCTAAACATGTCACATCTTTATAATTATATATTAAATTTTATCCCCACTGATAGTATCATGAGCTAAATTTGAAATTCATCACTCTTCTTATTGGTCATAAAAATAATGAAAAAGTCAAAAGCATTTGCAAAATGTTTTAAATTTCTAAGTAATTTACTTCTGTGAGTTAACTTTCTTCCTCTTCCATACTAAGTAATTCTACCCAACACTTACTAGTAAAAGCTGGGAAACTAACCTTTATTAATGCTGATATCCGTCTACCAGATACTAGGTGCTTTACGTGCACTGTTCACCTAATTTAATCATCAGAGCAACTCATTTGACAAATGAGGAAAGTGAAGTTCAGAAGTGTTAACTTGCCCAAGGTGACACAGCTACTAATTGTCAGCCTTTATTTGATCTCAGTTTCCCCTACCCCCCCACCTGTGTGTGTGTGTGTGTGTGTGTGTATGTATTCTGTAACTTCAATATGGTAATTAGAAGGAAACTGAAATTTTCTGTATATTCGTCATGCATTAGGATGTTTTATTTTCTTACTTATGTAGCTTTTTAAGAATTGTGATAGAACTTAATATATTATTTCCTACTGAATTTTTCTAGTGACTAACATTGTTAAAGTCAAAAGATATGTCAGTGTTCTGAGAACTAATACACTGTTTATTCTATTTAATCTTCATTTATTTTAGTTTATTTTTGAGACTAAGTCTCGCTCTGTCACACAGGCTGGGGTTCAGTGACATAATCTCGGCTCACTGCAACATCCACCTCCCAGGTTCAAGTGATTCCCCTGCCTCAGCCTCCCAAGTAGCTGGGATTACAGGCGTGAGCCACCACACCTGGCTAACTTTTGTATTTTTAGTGGAAACAGGGTTTTACCATGTTGGCCAGGCTGGTCTCGAACTTCTGACCTCAGGTGATCCACCCGCCTCAGCCTCCCAAAGTGCTAGGATTATAGGCATGAGCCACCATACCTTATCAGCCTTAATCCTTATTAAATCTTTAAGAGCAGCTGGGCACAGTAGCTCACACCTATAATCTCAGCACTTTGGGATGCCCAGGCATGTGGATTGCTTGAGCATAGGAGTTTGAGACCAGTCTGGGTAACATGGAGAAACCGTTGTCTCTACAAAAAATTTTAAAAATTAGCCGGTGTGGTGGCTTGTGCCTGTGGTTCCAGCCATTTGGGAAGCTGAGGTGGGAGGATGATTTGAGCCTGGGAGATGCAGGCTGCAGTGAACCATGATCACACCACTGCACTCAACCTGAGTGAGATTCTGTCTCAAAAAAAAAAAAAAAAAAAAAAAAGTTTTAAGAACAAATTTAATTGAGGTTCAGAGTGACTATCCACGTTTCCATAATTCACCCAACAACTGAATGACATAGGTGGATATAGGAATTCAGCACTCTTTGTAATACTCCACCAACATCTTCTCATGTGTGTCAGAACTTTATCCCTTATACTCATTTGTATATTAGAAGGGCATCATTCCTCAGCACATACAATTATGAAAGTAGTGATTCTGATTATTATTTGTGATTCTGATTATTATTTAAGCAAACAGTGAATAGTGATATTCTAGATGTGACATGGACTGTATATTATTTAGTTAATTCAGAGTGGAGCTAGAGAGTCTTACACAGGAGCAATACATATCTATGTGACATAGGTAACTGGTCTCTTCATGTTTCTGTTTTCCATAAGAAAAATTCTGATTTCACAGACTAAGATAGAAGTTCTCATTCTCCACGTACCCTCTCATTGCCTAGCTATGGATAATCCAAAGCAAACAACCTTCTATAATCTTATAGTTTTTATTTTGGTAACTCTAAAGGAAAGAGATGTGGAAAAGGCATCTTGTGTTGGTAGGCTGTAGTAGAAGGCAATCTGAAGTGTGGAGAGAAAGATGGGGCTCGATAAAAAGGAAGGTGAATGGGGGAATCCAGTAAAGAAGTAGCCCAAGTGGGATGGGAATTGGAGCAGCTCCCAAGGTAGACCTTCAAACAGAATTTCTCATTTAAAGTTATCAGGCAATTTAAATTTAGCTTATCTGATAAGTCTCCATAATCCCTAGTGTATTTCTATAAATTTGTGAAATCCTTGTCCTTGAAAAATGTGGTTCAATGTTAATGCCTTATTGGGAGAGGTTGCACCAAGTCTGATATTCACATTACAAACTTCAGATTTGGGGATATTCATTTTTAGCACTATCTGGTAAAAGAGGTTTTAAATATTAGTGCACACGTCGATCCAGACAATAAAATGAAATCAGATAAATACACCCTCATTTAATTTCAGTAGGAGATACATGTACAAAGAGTTACCTAAAAGCACAAAACAAGAGCATCCATTACCATCAAATCCTAAGAACACTTTCTAACAGAAGACCTTTGGGAACTAGTGAATATGATGTCAGTTAAATGTCTAGGAGTAAAGGAAATATTAAGCACACACACACACGCACACAAAGAAAAGCCACTGAGGCTACAATCTTCTAGGAACAGGAAGTAAATTGTTTTCTGTTCAGGAATGTCAAGGAGTGTTAGGATATTTTTCACTGAAGTATAATTTAAAGTCTACTTTCTCCAGAGAGTTTCAGAACGTAATGTTCATTTTAGCTCAATTTTGATATACTATTCCTGAGACATTTTGTATCTGTGTGTATATATGTGTGTGTATATTTTGACATAATGTTAGACTTTTAAAAGACTTGGAAAAGAGTAGAGAGAGTGCCCGTATGCCCTCTACCCAGCTTTCCTTTATGTAAAAATCTTACATAGTCACAGAATATTTATCAAAGCTAAGAAATTAACTATTGGCCGGGCGCGGTGGCTCACGCCTGTAATCCCAGCACTATGGGAGGCCCAGGCGGGCAGATCACTTGAGGTCAGGAGATCGAGACCATCCTGGCTAACACGGTGAAACCCCGTCTCTACTAAAATACAAAAAATTAGCTGGGCTTGGTGGTGGGCGCCTGTATTCCTAGCTACTTGGGAGGCTGAGACAGGAGAATGGCGTGAACCTGGGAGATGGAGCTTGCAGTGAGCCACGATCAAGCCACTGCACTCCAGCCTGGGCTGCAGAGCGAGACTCCGTCTCCAAAAAAAAAAAAAAAAAAAAAAAAAAATAGAAAGAAAGCAAAGAAAAAGAAAAAAAAAGAAATTAACTATTGTACAATATTAAATTCACAAATGCAAAGATTTTTTTTTTTTTAGATGTCATCGGATTTTTTAATGAATGCCCTTTTACTGTTCCAGGATCCATCCCAGGATCCCATATTGAACTTCGTTTTCATGTCTTCTTTCTGTCCTCCAGTCTAGGAGGGTTGTCTGACTTACATAGGCCGGATGTTTTCAAAGAGTACTGGTTGTTTATTTTGTAGAGTATATAAAATAACATAAGAGTTTTGGCAGACAAGAACATGGACATTTTGGCGGGGATACGTTCTTCTGTATACTTCACAAAGTATTTGCTAGAGGATATCCTGTTTCTGCCCACTCATTCTGCCTCCTGAATTTTTGCTAATTTGACTTCCATCGGAGGATCTAGCCTATGGCAGTTATTACAGTGGTGATCTAATTGTGATTTTTTAACTTCTATTCTTATTTATCTTGTTGATCAAGTTATTCCAAATTTGGTCATTGGGATCTCTTTCAGAAGGATCCTATATGTTTTCAGTATGCCCCCACTTTTTTTGAGCCCTTTCTTTTCTTTTAAGCACGTTCTTACTTTTTTGACACCACAAGATGATCTGGGTATAACTGTTCGTTTAACAGAAAGATAGCAACCATTTTAACTATGAAATATGCAAAATATGGAAGTTATTAATATTACTAAATAGATAATACAATTTTTAAAAAGCACCTAAAATTATTTTTTAGAAAATAAGCAGATTAATATTTTATAAAAACATATTTTTTGAAAAAGCATCTCTGTGTGTGATATATAAATATATAACACATTATATATATATATATCATATATATATATATCTCATGTAGTGAATAACATAGTTATCCAACAATAGGGGATTAACTAAATTGTAGTATTTGATATAAAGACTTTAACATATGATATAAATTCATATTTTCAGAGGAGGAAGGACATTTATAATATACTGCTTGATGAAGAAAAGCAAGTTTTGAAATTCCCTACATATTATGAATGTATATTAGAGCATATACATTTGAGTTACTTTCTTAAATCATAGGAAAAATGTCTGGAAAGTAACACACCAAAGTAATTATTGTTAGTAAGGGCTAATTAATTTCAGGTGATTTTTACAACTGTGTGATAATTTAAAAAAATGTTACTAGTTACTAGATTGTTTCTAAATTAACAGTATTTAACTAAATCTCAGTCTAAACAGGTATAAACTTCCCGTAAAATGCCATCGTGCCATTATTGTCAATAAAATAAAATGGTACACAAAGCCATTACTTTAGTATTTTAAAAATGGCTTTAATGTGTTGTCTGAGGCAAAACACCACCCTCTTCCTCCCTTCCCCCCACATTCACCTCCAAAGCCTGAAAACACAGAGAAGGATTTAAGGAAAATGATAAACACTTTTACGCTACCGAATAGCAAAAGAGAACTGAGAGGTGTCAGGTAAAACAGAGGGATAGATGGCTATTATCTTCAAATGCCATGGTTTGCAGATACTGTGTTTTCAACACTAAATATTCAGAGTACTCACCAATTTGATCAATAGTAACAAGAAAAAAGTCTTTGGACCAGGTTCTCTATGTCATTTTGTAATTATTCATTCAAATACAATTACAGACACAATCTCCTCATTCTCTGTAGCCCTACTATCTTTCTGCAACATTCTCAGTAGAAGCAAGAATTAATTGCAATTGAGTATTTGTCACTAGGTTATGTGGTCATAAAGAGACAGGGTCAAAAAAGGAGAACCACTTTTCTCTTTCCTGGGATGTCATGTAATGCCAGATACTTCCTCAAGTGGTGAATTTGTTTCAATTATGTAGCAAATCTTTCTCTCTTAGAAAATGCCAATGAGCAGTGAGTTAGGGGAAGCCTCACATGGCTCTGCTAAACATTTGATTCAGTGCAGATGGTGTGAGAGATGTGCTTCTCATTATTAAGAGATCTATCGTTTGAACATGCTAGGATTAAAATGTATCATGCAATTAGTCTAGATCTATGGATTAGCTGCAACCTGAGAAAGAAAGAAACTGGTGCTAAATTCCTAGGAAAGATAAATTATTCCTTGATTTCACTAAAGCATATTTATTGATCTTGCCAGATTTTTCGTTTCTTTTTTTGAGTAGCTATTTTAATTTCATGATCTGTTCACAAGGAAACTTTCCTAGGGATGCACTGCATTAAAAATATATAATTATATTCTGTATCCCACTTCAAACCTGATATAGAATTAGAAAACAGGAAAAAATTAAATAAACTCTTTACTCACTTTTTTCTATGTATTATTAATGAATAAGGATAATTACTCTGAAGAATACCATATTAGTATCATTCAGTCATTCTCATATTTGAAAAGATTAATGTGTAGTTCTAAAGTACAACTGTGTTTTACTGCAGTTGTTGCTGTGGCTTGCTTTCAAGATTTTAATTAGGCACTTTATCTTTACATTACAGTAGTACAGATGTTTTTATAGTGAGTTATTCAGTCTCACCATAAACTAGGGAAATGTTGATTAGTCTACATAAAGATTAATTTTCAAAATCAGGTATAGATTTGATTTTCAATATTTGGAATGTGCTGCTGTTTCACAATAAAAATGACCCCTTAAAAGATTAATTTTCAAGCATCTGAGTTCAGAATTCTCTCTACACATATGTTTTGTATTCTACTATCTCATTATCGTATCAAACCCAAATAGTAAACCCTGGCGGGACAGCCTTTTCTAAGTAGAGCTTTTCCCTATCATTTCTGTCTCTCACTCACTCTCCATACATACATACATATTTATTTATATAAGCACACATATACATACATGTTACACATATATTTATGTATACATACCCACACATACATAAATATATATGTATATATGTAAAATACATACATATATATAAACACACACACACATACAAAATTCTTGACCTTAAGAACCACATTTTTGTAAAATGCTACATGGAATAGTTATTTATACAAAATAATAAAAGCTTTGTTGAACAGAATCAAATCACAAGCTGGTAATAGGTTCATCCCTAAGTTATTCTATAAAAAAACTAAGGGGAGGCCAAGGCAGGTGGATCGCTTGAGTTCAGAAGTTCGAGACAAGCCTGGCCAACATGGTAAAACCCCGTCTCTACTAAAAATACTA
The DNA here is from genome assembly GCF_037993035.2 of Macaca fascicularis. NCBI lineage: Eukaryota > Metazoa > Chordata > Mammalia > Primates > Cercopithecidae > Macaca > Macaca fascicularis. Next base: position 115,372,916 of record NC_088381.1, read on the forward strand.
AAAGTAGCCAGGCGTGGTGGTGGGTGCTTGTAATCCCAGCTACTTGGGAAGCTGAGACATGAGAATCACTTGAACCTGGGGGGCAGAGGTTGCAGTGAGCCGAGATTGCATCACTGCACTCCAGCCTGGGCAACAGAGTGAGACTGTCTCAAAGACAAAAGACCAAAAAAAAAAAAAAAAACCCTCAGAAATTAACATAATTACCAAATATGAAGAGATATATATATATATGTATATATATACACACACACATATATTTTTATATGTGCATATATGTCAAAGGAGAAAGACAGTTTTGATATTTAGTTCCACTTCTTTCTCACCTAGAAAATTATAACAATGCTTAGCAAATATAACACATGTAATGGTTTTGTATCTTCTGGCTTTCTCTTTTACTTTACTCATGGTCTGCAGACTTTCTGTCTTTTCCATGGCATTCTTCTCACATAGCATTCTGTTCTGGGAAAGTCTTATTCTTTTTACAAAGTATCCATCATTATCTGCATCTCTGCATTGTGACTTATCAAATGCTGAAAATTCACATTAGGTATAAACTTTATAAATCAGTTTTGGTAGACTTGCTTTTTCATGCAAATGCTTAACGCCAGCTTCATTTATTAATCATGATGTGATGTATATTTATTCATTGTAAGACATTTTATTGAGTTCCTCGAAGTCCGAGGCACCATTCTCAGTACTGAGGATAAATCGGTGAAAAAGAGAAATACGATCTGTATTTTAGTGGGAAAGATGGAGTAATACCAAGTAATTTCATGTAATGAGGAATCCTCAGAAGATGGTAAAATAAAGCAATAGAATCAGTAGCTAAGAGAGAAACAAGGAGTGGGGGGACCATAACATTACATAATCTAAAAACTGACTGAAAAGAAGGTCTGGATGATAATAACAAGAACAGCATTCTAGAGGGAAAAGCAAGTGAAAAGTGCCTGAGGTGGGAAAGAGAGGAGGACAGTGTCTCTGGAAGGTAATGAATACATGGGAGAATGGAGTTGAAGTCAGAAAGGTACAGATCTGCACTACAGGTACAGCTCCTACAGTGCCTTGTTGACTCCTCTGCACCCTTTGGATTTGATTATAACAACACTGATAATAGTCTGAAGCAAGGCAATGTTGTGATCTGAGATATATTTGTGAAAGACCCTTTCCCAGAGAGAAGCACTTAGGGAACTGTTGCAGGAGATAATGGAAGTAAAGCCACTAAAACATGCTGATGAGTTGATCAGCAATGATAAACTAAAAGAAGGAGACGATTATTTTTGTTTGTTTGTTTGTTTGTTTTCCTAAGCAACTGAGTGGATAGTGGTGCCAAGACAGAGAATATTAAGATTATGTCTGTGTTCTTAGCCAGTTAGTTTTCTATGATTATCTTACACGTGATCCCTTTGTCATGATCTGTGTTTCTTATACTTCATTGAAGAAAGTGCAGGCTTAATCAATTTGAGTGGGAAGACACTTTTTTGGGGGTGTAAGAAATTTTAAATACCTACATAAAATTTATTCTCTGTGGAAAAGAAAAAAAGGGGTACCATTATATTACTTTACTCAGTCACAATTACAAATACTGCTCCAACCTATCAATAATACCAATAATAGAGCAGCTTAAGGTGTTTCTGTTTAAACATATAAGATCCTATATTAAGTAAGCACTTGGAATAATATTTTCATGGCAGTTGAGTCTTATTCATTCAAATGATGGCATCTGATTCATTTAAATATTGACAGTACACAAAATAATCAACTATAATATTATCTAAATTCAAATCCTGGTGCCACCAGTCTAGCTGTTTGACTGGGGGTAAGTTAATTAATTCGAATAGTTTCACTTTCATCAGCTGTAAAATGCTATCAATCTCATATGGTTATTTTGAAGACTGAGTGCACACTCACCCATGTGAAAGGCTTAAAATTGTGCATACTTGAAGAACTCATCAGGCATTTGCAACCCTTATAGTTTTTATGTCATTATCTGTTTTGATTGGGGATTGTCCACAGACATAGGCAATATTGGTTAGCCCTGACCATGTCATAATGTGTGATTGGATAGGTTCGTTCCACTTTTTATTTTCATGTACATATGATTATACGAGAATATATATAAGTATATATTCATATTCCTGTATGAATCCTTAGAGAGAATGAATAATTATTAAACAATTAATCAGAGGTTACAAGTATCACCATAGGCAATGGCAACTAGCTCAGCTTTAAAACTCACAGTGTAAGTTTTAATCATCTAGTTTAGGGAAGGGAAAAATACAAAATTTTCGAAATTTAGTGAAAAAAAATGCTTAAAAGTCATTTATATTTATCTTTTCATTCAAAAGTCCTGAGTAAAAATAGAATTATGATAGCCATGTCATTGGAATGTTATGGGAATCATATGTGAAAGATACATAAAATATTAATCCTAATGCCTAGAATTTGTTAAATGTTACACCTTTGTTATTGTTATGATGGAAAAAGCAGAACACTTACAAGAGGTAAATCCACGTCTTGGCTTTACTACTAACTGTGCTTTGAAGAAATTTGATCATGTTTAAAATTCTCCCCAGAGTGCTGGTTTTTCTTTGCACAAATGAGGATTTGGGGAGTTAACAGTATTATATTATTACAAAAATAAGTTACACTTAACTGCACACATTTTTGAAACTTCATAGTGAAAAATAGATGAAGACCATCTAAAATAGAGAATTAGTAACTACAAACATTGAGATTTGTCTACATTTTTTTAAATGGCAATTCATGCTATATTTCAGTAAAGAATCTAAAAAGTGCCACAGTAAGGGAACCTTTAAATTTGCCTAACATAGCTTTCCACAACATATTTGACTATAAGCACTCTTTATTTCAAAGACCCTTATGAACAACCTGAAGCATTATTACTTGAAGGAACGAAGTCTGAGAGACACAAATATAGATAGCATATTATTTACATCAACTTGGTTTTTATCCAATGGAGATGAACATAAATGACTAACTCTTGAAAGACTGTGTCGCCGGGCGCGGTGGCTCAAGCCTGTAATCCCAGCACTTTGGGAGGCAGAGACGGGCGGATCACGAGGTCAGGAGATCGAGACCATCCTGGCTAACATGGTGAAACCCCGTCTCTACTAAAAAATACAAAAAACTAGCCAGGCGAGGTGGCGGGCGCCTGTAGTCCCAGCTACTCGGGAGGCTGAGGCAGGAGAATGGCGTGAACCCAGAGGCAGAGCTTGCAGTGAGCTGAGATCCGGCCACTGCACTCCAGCCTGGGCAACAGAGTGAGACTCCGTCTCAAAAAAAAAAAAAAAAAAAAAAAAAAAAAAAAGAAAGACTATGTCTATTAGATCAAAATAATCTAAACGATTGTGCTAACCTATGGGTGCTATGCACATGTCAAGCTCTGATTGTTTTTTTAAAGACTTTGTAGAATAAGTAACTAAGATTCATATGGGGATTTTTTTGCTCTTAGTTTTGTGGTTAAAAAATATTAAAAATCTATGGCACAAGATAAAAGTCTACTTAATGTCCAGAGTTAAAAGATAATACTGAATTAATGTCCACTTCTGATGATAAAGGGACTCTCACACTTATATGTGGGGCCACAGCTCTTGTCCAGCAGTTGAAATGTGTCATACTGTGTTATCTCATATATATCTGCTAAATTAGATTTATAAGTCCTTGGGATAACAATCTGTATATTAAAGTTAATAACTTATATGCACTTTCTGGCTCCTATTTTATCTGCATCACATGTAGAAGAAATTTCTCCATGGAATATTTAGCTGAAATTTCTCCATAGTATGTTTAATTGAAAACAGGATAAGATCTCAGTCCACCAGTATATTCATATTTTCACTTATATGAACTAAGGCCTTATTAACTACCTTATACTTTCTGTGTCCTTCTGAAAAAAAATAATGCTTGTCTTGAATATAAAATTTGAAAAAAAAATTTAAATATGAGTGCTACAAAAATTGATCTTCCAATCTTGATATTACTAATTTGTGCAATATAGTCTCAATATATGCTAAGCAATGAATTTTTGAGGAATGACATTTTGGAAACTCTAGTTTGAAACAATCATCTCTATTTTATTTTGTTGGATGATGCAGGTAGATGAAGATTAGAGTTTTGAAGAATAATAATTATTTTAGAAGTTGGTTGCATATCAGAACCCAGGTATTAATATAATTTATTAATTCCTTTCCTATTTATCGAATACCTACCATGTGCCTGGAATTGTGTCAAATATTGGGACACACAGATGATGAAGAATGACTCTCCAGGAGCTGTCCATGTGATCACATGAGGAAGGCATGTACTGAGTAGGTAATGAGAGATATAACTGCCTTTTTAAAAGAGAAAGGATAGGGTATACACAGAGCATAGGGAAGTTTTAGAAAAAAGTGTTCGAGGGGAAATACTAATTTGGTTAGTTATAAGATGGTCACAACCACAGTCAATCTTTTTTTTTATTATTAAAAGCATTTTAATACTATTAGACATAGAAACCTTAAAACCAGCAGAGTTGTCCTTCTGGGAAACAGAGGCCTCTCTTCCTTCTACTTGGTTTCTTGACTAGGATTGTCTTCTGGAAACACTAAGTATTGATTAAGAAAAAAGGTGAGATTCCTCCATCCACCTGAATTTTTGGAGAAACTACTCTTCAATTATCAAAGCTAAACACATAGAAAAATAGAGAAGACAAGAGAACTGAAATAATTTAAAATCACTGTGAAAAATATTTTTACCCTATAAAATAATCAAGATGACTATTGCCAGTTTTGAAGCAAGTAGCCTGATATCTTAATGAAGATATTCCCTAAAGCTTTATAAAATCTAATTCAGAACTAAGGAGACATTTGAAAAACTATTCACTAAGGGAAATTAGAAATTCTGGATTCAGGACATCAGGGAAATGAAATGTTGTGGGGGTGATGCTGCCATTTACATTGTTATTCCATGAAAATGGAATAAAGCTGTAGACTTCAATTGTAAGCACACTGAGAAAAATGAAATCATCTCTTTGTTATTCAAAGCAGACAAAGCATTATGTGCTATTTAAATATCTCATCTAGCTATGCAGGAAACTAATACATGTGCTAATTCAGGAATGTGTTGAAGCTTCACAGAGAATAGTTTGAGATATGGTCAGTGAAACAATTATCAGGCATTGTAAAGTTTTGCATCTGTTTGAAAATTTAATCATGTGGTGGACATATTTGATATTAGCATATGTATCCATAATTATCATTCTCAAATTAATTTTAAATCATTGCTAAATAATAAGAGAATATATCTCTTAAATGATAAAAGCTTTTCATATCTGAAAAAAGTCATCTTGATAGCAAAAAATAAGACTTTTGGTGACAAAAATATACATTAAGATTCTCCAGTTTAGGAAATCATCATTTAAGAATAGCTTATCAATTATTGAATAGGTGCCCTTTTTTTTTTTTTTTTTTTTTGAGACAGAGTCTCGCTCTGTCCCCGGGCTGGAGTGCAGTGGCCGGATCTCAGCTCACTGCAAGCTCCGCCTCCCGGGTTCACGCCATTCTCCTGCCTCAGCCTCCCGAGTAGCTGGGACTACAGGCGCCCGCCACGTCGCCCGGCTAGCTTTTTGTATTTTTTAGTAGAGACGGGGTTTCACCCTGTTAGCCAGGATGGTCTCGATTTCCTGACCTAGTGATCCGCCCGTCTCGGCCTCCCAAAGTGCTGGGATTACAGGCTTGAGCCACCGCGCCCGGCCAGGTGCCCTTTTTAATCTTGCCATATGAATGTTTTTCTGTGATAATTTCAATTTTGACAAAAATTCAACTGTTTCAATAATACTCAGATACAGAGTTTACTTAAAATCTATCCAGTAATTTGTTACTTATAGGGGTTTTGTGCTACTGAGTATATTAATGTTACCCTTTAATTTTTATGAAAAACAGATAACAGATGTCATATCTCATAGAACTAGGATAATTTGTAGCATTGTGAAACTTTGTCTATTGAGTTCATAGCTTATTGAGTGACTTTTCAGTTGGAAAGCTAACATGGTTTACACTTTGATCAAGTGATTCTCACTAATTCTAGACTATTTCTCTGAGGTCCAAGAAGGTATAATATCATTCTCAGTGTATATGTAAAAGCAATGTGGACTTTTGTATTTATTGCCTAAAATAAAGTATTTAACAGATCATGCATGATAAGATAGCCGAAAGATGGCTGAGATGTTAAGTACATCACAAAGATATAGGGGAAGTGGTAAATATAGCTTGTGTTGAATGGGCTAATGTCATTTCCACCTTGTAGTTACTTTCTAGTTTTATTTAGTTATAGTTAGAAGCAACATTTAAGTGTGGGGTGCATAAATTTTGATCTGGTTACTCTGAACCCCACTATTTCAAGATGGTGGTTTATAATGCTTTAATTAAAACCAATGTTGAGGCCAGGCACAGTGGCTCAAGCCTGTAATCCCAACACTTTGGGAGGTCGAGGCGGGTGTATCACTTGACATCAGGAGTTAGAGACCATCCTGGCCAACATGGCGAAAACCCGTCTCTACTAAAAATACAAAAGTTAGCCAGGTGTGGTGGTGCATACCTGTAATCCCAGCTACTCAGGAAGCTGAGGCAGGAGAATCACTTGAACCCAGGAGGTGGAGGTTGCAGTGAGTCGAGATCACGCCACTGCACTACATCCTGGGAGACTGCGCAAGACTCCATCTCAAAAACAAGACAAAGCAAAACAAACCAACATTGCAATATACAACTGCACTTTATGTAGGCAAATACACTTATTTACCACGCTTAGCTCTAGTGAACGTATCACTCATGAGAAAGAGCTGCTGCATTGTACCCTTCTAAATATACCCAATTCTCTTAATTTTTAACTAAACCAAGATTTTGTGTTCTGCCAGACATTTAAATACATTTCTGTAATGCAAATATTTTTGGCTGTTGTATACTTTTTCCAAAATTACCCATCATTTCCTAAATAGGGACTGTGCACATTTTCACCTGGACCCATACATTAGTGAGGGTTTGGGCTCTGAAGTGTGGACCACAGCAGCATGTCTGAGTATAACCTAGAAATTGGCATTCTTGAGCATCAGTAGATTTCACTCACAAAACCCTCAACCCACATTTTAACAACCTGGCTTAGCATTATCTAGGACCTAGGCCATGTGACTACTGTGGCCTTCACAATAATGTTTAATTTGTTTTCTCAAACTTTCTAGAGTCATCATGAATGGCCATTTGCATTCATGGTAACAACTCACAAGTATTAAAGGCTTATTGAAAAATGCGAGTCCTGCCAAACCTCTCTTGTACTGAGAAGCACATGGCTTTTTGTTCCTGCCAACAACACTGTGATGGATGATTCCACTCCCTCATGGCCAGGTTACTGAAAAAGTGCCCCCTGGACTTTATGCTTCTGGGCTCAGCTCTCTCAGATCCATTCCCTATGAATCTGGCAGAACATGGCCATCAAACAGTTTGCATCATTCAATTTCTTTCTAGAAAATCTAGTGTTTCCAACTGCCCTAAAATCATAGGCTTTTTTTCTGGGGACTCTTTTCCTTTTTTTGTTTCTCTTTCAAGCTGGTCGCTTCTAGTCAGAGAGGCCATCCTTATGACCAAAATGGCTTCTCAAGCTTGACTCCTACATTCTGTGCACCCAAAACCTCAATAGTAAAGTCCATAGATTATAGTTGTCTACAAACTGGGACATCTCAGGGAAAACTCATCCATAAATATATCGCTGATATTCCCAGTGTTTTCATTTCTAAATTTGAGATGTTGTCTTTCTAACAGGGATAAATGAAAGCTGATAAGAAATTCAAGCTTTTTTAAATGTCTAAAGTTTATATAATAGTTCAAGCAGTCTAGTGTAGCAAGGGTTAGAAATAGGTTTCATGTTAAGTTATACAGAATCATCTTTAAGTATAAACTGAGTTTCATAATGTTACATGCAGTCAGTCTCTACTAGTATAGATAAGCAGAACAAATGGCATTTTCTTTTTAAGTTGTATAAAGAGGGGACCCCAACTGGACTTCATAGATAAACTAGGAGAATGGCAGGGAAAAGAACTTCACCTGATGGAGTGTACCATACTCTCTGGGTGAACACAACGTATTTCTTTATAATACCCAGGGTTTTAGGGAAACCATAGAAACTATCCTCTAGCAAAGGGGTGTCCAATCTTTTGGGTTTCCTGGGCCACATTAGAATAAGAATTGTCTTGAGTCACATATAAAATACACTAACACTAGAGATAGCTGATGAGCTAAAAAAAATTGCAAAAAAAAATTTTTAAGAAAGTTTATGAATTCATGTTGGGCTTCATTCAAAGCCATCCTGGGCCACAGGCAGCCCATTGGCCGCGGGTTGCACAAGCTTGCAGTCTAGCCAGTTCATTTCTTGAGGAAAGCATTAGCTCAGGATCCAAGTTCTTGATACATGCTCGCTGCACCTGTACCTTGCAGAAAAAATAACGAGATCTAGCCGCCCTTGAGTTCTCCTCTGTGTGTTCATCATAGTTGTATGCATGTATACCTACCACAGTACTTCCCATTCTGCAGTGTAGTTTTTGGTTGATTTGTCTCTCTCTAACACCAAGCAAAAAGCTACTTAAAGAGCAGGCACACTACTTCATTCTTTTTAGCCTAGAATAGTATCTTTTTTTTTTTTTGGTAAGGGGCAATTCCTCTAAACTCACCTCTGTAAGAAATGAAGTCAGATGAACTCCTCTCCATCCCAAAGCAATTAAATAAGCATATAACTGTATGAAATAATGGCTAACTATACTAGCATTCAGATTTTAAAGCAAAATATTCAACTATCTTGTGCCTCAGATATTTCAACTGGAGAATAAGTATGATAAGGCTGCCTACTATAGGTTTGAGAGGTTTAATTAAATGTGATAATGCACCTAACCGTGGCCTAGTCAAGGGTATATGGTAAATCTCAGTAAATAACAGCTAGTATTTGTATTCCATTTCATATCTTCGATATATTTCCAGTTCCATGTTGCTTATATGTTGCAACTCTGGAAAGATTGCAAATTGCTAGAAGACAATGTCTGTGCCTCCATTTCTTTAGTGGCTATAGTATTTCCTCATGTCTTGTACTCAAATCCACCCACAGTTTGTAAATGGAATGGGTTGCCAAATTTCAAATGAAGTACAGAGTAGAGTGGAGGCAACAAATGATAGGAAGTTACTGTGTGAAACAAATCAGCCTTCAAATGTGATCAAGGAACTGGGGCCATCTCCTAATTTAAGAATATGATCAGAATTTCATCTGCAGCTGATCATTTAAATTAAACAAACAAGCACAGCTGGAAAAACACATGCAAATGTTGGTATTTCAGTCCAGCAATATGCAAGCATATCCACTGTAGGGGTAATTTGCTGAATAAGCCTCATTAATGAGCTCTAGCACCAGTTTTTTCTGAGTAGTCATGCTACACTCTAATAAAGGCAACATTTTTCTGAGCACTACATAAGGTCAAGTCTTATGTGTGGCATCTTTCCTCATAAAGCACAGTACCAGTCTTTCTAGTCAAGAATTCCTCCCATTATAGGTAGCTTGTCAAATATACATGGAGCCATGTATTTCTCAAGACCTCATTCTGAAGTACCTTTAGACTTAATTGTTATAATCCATTCTACATTAAGGTATGATTCAGAAACACCAGTGGAAGGATTAGGTACAACCTATCCATTACTGAACTGGACTCTTATTAACCGTCTGTGCATTGATTTAGCTTCCTATTACATTTGCAAACTTGAGGTCTAAAAATAGAATAATCTAAAGGTAAAGATTTTAGCTCACCTTCAATGTAAGAGTAAGGTTAGATTTTGCAATTTTGCAATGGGAGGCTACTCAACAGCATACCGAAAATTACTGTCCTCTCTAGAAAGGAGTGGCACATATATCTAATCATCCCACAACCCTCAAAGAAATATGGATATAACTTGATACGTAAACACTGTGTTCTGACCTTGCAGCCTAGCACCGGTTTACATATGTGAGAAATGGGAACTATTTAGAGCCCCAGTCATTTTTCACATAATTTCAAATATTCCTGATCAGGCTCTAAACGGCTCCCGTTTCTCATATGTGTAAACCAGTATAGCTACTTCCCTCTCTAGCTCCATTATGACATTTTCAAGAGACAGGAGCCAGAAATATGCTGCAGCTCTATCCCTGCAGCTGCAACTCCCAAGCTGGAAGGAGGAAATGTCAGCAATGCAAAAAGCAAAAGAAGAACCAGACCAATTGGTGCTGTTAGGGCCTGATTCATTAGCATGGGCCACGGTTTATTTTCCAGTGTAGAAAAAACTGGCACAAATGCTTGGCAATGTGCTCCAAGCTCTATCAGGGAAAGGAATTGATCATTTGGATAAGAAAAAAAAAAAAAGTCTCTCGCTGCTTCACTGTGTCTCTTATGTGTGGTGCTACTGTACTGCCTTAGGAACAAGCATAGTGTGTCTATTTTTAGGGCAAATGTGCCTACTCTATCTTCGCCAACTAAATCTTTCTACATGACTAATTTGCAAGTTGAATTATCTTGGTAAATAGGCTGACTCACTAGCAAATAATCTGCAGAATTTATGCATTAGGCTTCTGTAGTGAATTAGGTCCTTTTGTCTTGCTCAGGATGCTGTAATAAACTGCAGTAGTGCTCTGGTTAATAATAAAAAAAAGAAAGGCAAGGAAGAGAAGTTATTCCAAACAGATGAGGAGTCTTTCTTTAGAATAGTTAGTTATGATAGAGATATATATAGGAGGTTATATTGAGGGATACGGCAATGACTTAAGTCAAATAAGGAAATGAACCATGATATAAATAGATATAGGCACAGTTGATGTTTGTATATGTAAGTATGTTTTGTGTCTCTGTTTGTGAGTGTATGTATGTGTATGTTTATCTCCTAAATATGTTAATGGAATAATTTATAGTTACATAATCATTTATCACAAAATGTGCATAGCAATCAGTATCCAACAGCTAGTAGTCATTCAAGAAACATTTGTAAAATGGATGAATTACAATGTTAGGTTAACATTCTCCATTGTCAGTGGTGCTCCCTTTCAGCTGTCCCTACTCCCTGTATGCTTGTGGTGATTCAGTTGCAGAAAGACCCATCTATACTTCATAGCTGTAGAAAAGCACTTTCTTTTTTTGTGGTTGATTTCATGTGGTTTAAAAAGAATGCCAAATTATTTGTACCTACACGGATAATGACCGACTAAATTTTTTTACATATGTGTGTGTGTGTATGTATGTATGTATAGTCTAAATATTATTGTCTAGTCATGGCAGGGATTATGGTTGTATGTACTCAAGTACCTAAGAATGGGCCAGGACAGTTATGCACTAAGGGAGTGTGTGTGTGTATGAGTGTGTATGCATATCAGGGCTAGAAGTATTTTATTAGTCAGTTTCCACCATTGTTGGTGCATGAAGATAATAAAAAGTAGAATGGCCGGGCGCGGTGGCTCAAGCCTGTAATCCCAGCACTTTGGGAGGCCGAGACGGGTGGATCACGAGGTCGGGAGATCGAGACCATCCTGGCGAACACGGTGAAACCCCGTCTCTACCAAAAAATACAAAAAACTAGCCGGGCGAGATGGCGGGCGCCTGTAATCCCAGTTACTTGGGAGGCTGAGGCAGGAGAATGGCGTAAACCCCGGAGGCGGAGCTTGCAGTGAGCTGAGATCCGGCCACTGCACTCCAGCCCGGGCGACAGAGCGAGACTCCGTCTCAAAAAAAAAAAAAAAAAAAAAAAAAAAAAAGTAGAATGACTTTTAGCCTTTTTTCTTTTTTTGGTTTGTAAATTCTTTAAAGAAAATGTACCTTCTTATTGCCTGCACCTGGGGTGCACTGTTCTTTCCACCTTTCTTGCTAGTGCCAAGATTCTCAGCAGATACCTGCAGCAGTATAGGTAGCACAGTGCAGACAATGTCACTGCTCCATCCATACCTCTAGGATTGTTTCCCCATCACATGTACTGACTCCAGTGTCTCACTCCCAACAGCATATCCCTGAGGATCCCTGGAGGAAAGCAGCCATTCAGCTGCTGCAGCCTGCCTTGCCTGCCCACAGAAAAAAATGCACATTTGGGGCAGACCTTAATGAGGACGTATAAATATCTGGCCCCTGATCTGACATCTCTGAAGTGTGATCTCCACTATTACCAGAGCTCCCCTAAGGGACTATGTCCGTGGGACTTTGTTTATCTCACATCCTTACTTGCTGTCCTCCCCTTTCCTGTGCCATTTCCTCACTCATGGGAATGCTTTCTAGTACATCACTGTCTCATGAAACCTTGTCTTAGGGTCTGCTTATTGGGAGAGTGAGGGCAACTTAAGTCACAGGTAATTGTTAAACCTAGAATTGGCAAAACTCAGAATCACTGGGCAATTTTATATAACTGCTTTTCCAGAGAAGAGTGAAAAGAAATTCTTCTAGTTGGTATCTCTGGTAGATACCATAAAGTAATAAAGAAAAGCTAAAATAAACCCCAGGGTCTTACTCAGCGTGATTCTACCCTTTCTGTAGGCTTCTAGAAATTCCCTGGAAACGGAATTGTCAAAATATCAAAAACAATGAGATCTTCCTGTCACTCTAGGGGTGCCCTTTGTCCTCACAGTTATGCTTTCATAGGGAAAGATGTGATTATTTCCCCTGGAATCCAAGGTATCATTATGTAAAAAAATTTTACTTCTCTTATCTATGCCCTTTACTCTTTCCAGAGGTAGAATTAAATTCAAGGGTACAGCTAATAACTGAATACATGGTAAGTACTGATTTCATTTGGGGACTGCAAATAGACAGTCAAACAAACATTCCTTACCTTCAGCTGTATTATAATACAGTAAGAGTGACAGATCTGTGCAAAGCAACTATAAAGCAAGGAAGGAAATACATGCCACAAAGAGAATGATAAATACAAGTTTATGGGAGCCAAAAGGTGAGACCGATGAACTCTGAACTGAGTGATCAGGCAAAGTAGCAGAGCTAAGAAAGCTCTTGAGATCCTTTAATAGGCAAGATTTGATCAGGCAGAGTCAAGGAATTCCAAACTGAGAACAACGTAACAAGGGAACAGGTTGTGATGTGTAGACTAGGGCAGCTGGTCACGGAAAGCAAGTGTGGAGAGCAGAAACAGAATGGGCTCACAATGCAGGTAGCACTGAGCCGGACAGGGAGCAGGTAGACTGGTGAGGCTTCAGGAACACAATGAATACCCCCGACTGGATTTCATTGATTGAAATTCCACAGACCAATTGAGGTTGTTCAAAATGCACATTTGCGCAAAAGTGCAAATGTTTAAAAAGTCAAATAAGTGACGGAAGTAAAGCATTTTTTAAAGACATTGTGAAGTACAAAGTAGGAAAATTAAGAGATAATCTAACTCTAATTACCAAAATAAGTATATAAATAAATATGTTCTCAACAAACTTATATTAAGCATCAATAAGTACTAAGGTTATATTATTGAGCTGTATAGACTCCCTTTCCTCATGGAATTTACAATTTTTTGAAAATCAGATTTATAATGGGTACAAAGAGCATATGACAACCAACAGAGTACCAGAATATATACTTGGTAGATAAACTATAGAATTAAATACGGTATTATGCCAACTGGTAGAATACTGTTAACAGAAATACAAATCAGTACTTGAAGTTTTAGTGAAACTTATTAATGAGACCCGATATCATGAGTACAAAGCTGAGAACGATTAGAAACAGCTGCCACAATGTCTCTTGGGATAGAATCAGTGTCAAATGCACAATGGACAAATATTTTTGTGCAACAGAACAAATATTTTCCTATTTGATTTCAGAAAATAGATAACCCAGTCAAATATATTGATTTAAGGTTCTATTTAGGAAAAGAAAAAAAACCCTTCATTGCAGTCCAGTGAAAAGGTCAACAGGCTTGTGGTTGTAGAAAATGTGGGGGCTCAAACAATCACTACGTGTCGTGTGATTTATCATAGGTTGGGATCAATTTTTAACAATATAATCGATACTAGAGGCAACAGAGAGGATACTTTGAGTTCTTGCTTTGTGATAAGTAGTTGGTTAAGGTATGTATACACATTTACTTATTTCTTCATTGAACTTACATTTATTGAGTGCCTGTTTTGTGTCAGGTACTGTCCCAGTTGGTACAGACCTAATGGTGAATAAACAGCAAGAAAGGCTTCTCTGATCATCTGAAGAGAGACCTCCATGAGAGAGTAAGGCAGGCAGCTGTCTTTAGGCTCAGTGTTTCCAGCACAGGGAGACAGCCAGGAGTCAGGGGTGCACATGACCTGGTTTGGGACTTAGTTGGAGGAAGCTGGTGCACTGAGGTGATGTAAGCAGGAAATCTCACCGGAGATGAGGTCAGTAGTGAAGGCAGGAGCAGAGTATTAACAAATTTATCCTCACAATGATTCTACCTTATAGGTATTATCATACCCCTCATTTCCTACATGGGCAAACAAAAGTTTAAAGGCATTAAAAAAGTGAGGCACAGCAAATGGAATGCAGGCACCATGAAGCTGAGCATGTACTCTAATCCCTATATCCATCACCTTCCTGCGGATACCACATCTGCGTATTCAAGTCCCTGTTTCATCCAAAGTTTTGCTTTTTGCAATTTCATTTACTCTTGGTCGACTGTGATCTGAAAATATTAAAAGGAAACTCCCAGAAATAATTCCTAAGTTCTAAATCACATGCTGTTTTGAGTAACGTGATAAAATCTTGCACTGTCCTGTTCTGTCCCACTGGAAGACAAATCATCCTTCTGGCATACCCATCTTGTCTATGCTACCCACCCTTTAGTCACTTAACCATCTCAGTTATCATCTCAGTTATAAGATAAGTTATCAGTTATCTTAAGTTATCACTTAACCGTCTCAGTTATGGACTGTCACTGAATTGCAGTTTTTGGGTTCAAGTACCCTGATTTTACTTAATCATGGCCCCAATGTGCAAAAATAGTGATACTAGCAATTAAGATACATCCAAGAGAAGCCATAAAGTGCTTCCTTTAAATGAAACGGTGCACGTTCTCAACTTAAGTAAAGAAAAAAATTGTATGCTGAACTTGCTAAGATCTACGGTGAGAACAACTCCAGAGATCATGAAATTGTAAAGAGGCAAAAAGAAATTCATTCCAGTTTTGCTGTTGCACCTCAAACTGCCAAAGTTATGTCCAGAGTGCATGATAAATGCTCAGTTAAGATATAAAAGGCATTAAATTTGTGGGTAGAAGACATGAACAGAAATGTGTTCCAACTGGTGGCAATTGTGTTCAGTACTATCCAAGGTTTCAGGTATTCACTGATGATGGAATGTATCCCCCTTGTATATAGAGAACTACTATATGACACTAGGAGAGCTCTAGCTTCAAAACAGATGAGAAAATGGTAATTGTGTGGACTGACTCACAAAATTAAAAGAATTAGACTTTTCTATATATGTATTTCTGTCTGCATATTTACTATATAAAATTCATTGTTTTGCATTTCACCATTGCATAATTCAGTCCATAAATTATGCATTTATGTTATATTTTGTTTTTATAATAAAATAATATCAAATATGGTACTAATTACCCAAGTTCATCCTCAAATGCCTGTAATATTTCAAAGAATGACAAATCCAGAATAAAAATTGAGATATCAATAAGCTGCCCCTTGCAAAGAAGGACACCTTTCACCTGTATATGACTAGGGATGTCCCTAAAGAGGGAGGTCTCAGGTGAGTGTTGGAATTTAGGCATCCATAAGGGAGAAAGTCCAATGCCTTCTGCCTAGAAACTCCCAAGGATGTTCTTCAATCCTAAGCTTGTCCCTGAAAGTTGTACTTTTTCTTCCTATATAGGTTCTGGGGATACCCTTTTTGCTGCAACACAATCACTCGATTATAATGTTATTGAAGATATATATCTTTTCCATGGCATGGGTTCTTGCACATAAGAAACACTAAAGAAGTACATGTTTATTTTACTTTTATTTTTGTTTGTTGTCTGTTGAGCATTTTATTTGTAAGCATTACATCCCTAGAAAAAATAATCCCCAAGGTTTTCCCTACTGTGCACTTTCAGCTTGCTCCTTTGTGGTCCGTGATGCCAGCTGAGGTTGTCAACACAACTAAAACTGACTGGAGAAGAGCAGTTATTTTGCCATTTTTCTAGCTCTTTGAGTTGTACATCAAAGTTGAAGTTAATCATGCCACACCTGTTTAACCTGCCTGAGAGGTTTGCAGCTCTTTTCCCAGATGTGTGATTATCAATGATTTCAAATTTGCCAATGTAACCATGCTTCATCATCACAATGAGAAACCAGATGATGGCTCTGGAGCATGGCCCCATGAGAACCTGACACTTGCCTCTCTTTTTAACATTGTTATTGCTCTTGAGAGCATCAGCCAGGACAATCATGAGCACCATTATGGTGGCATGGAAAGATGGTGGAAAAAGGACAGAAGCACGTGTTTAAATGAGAGATCATCTTGATTCTAAATGAATGGCAATTTGACTGCCTGTAGGCCACCTGCTAAAGAGTAAAACTTTCTATCTTATATTCATAAAGCACGCATGTAAGACATCTGGGTTTTCAAAAGGGTCATCTTGTATTAAAACCTTGATTATTCATCAGACCTTTAAAAAAATGGAAGGGCTAACTTGATGACGGTAGGTAATTAGATGTAATGGTCACTAAGCCTCATAGTCTTAGCTTGTAATAGTAGTGAATCATGCACTCCATGAGAGGTCACTAAGACTGGATTTACCAGCTCAACCTTACTTTTCTCAAGTTTAAAGGGAGGAGTTATACATTGAAATCTTTATATACCATAACCTAATTGAATAGTGACATAATACCTACTTTTAAGGACTATATACTCAAAGTATTATAAAATGTACAATGATGCATTCGAGAAAGTTAATTAGTCAGAGATTAAGTCTTTATCACAGTATCTGCTCTGAGGTGAGACTCTTTAGGTATGCATGGAGAGAGAAAGTGGAAAAGATGGTTAGTGTAAAGGTAAGTGCTAAACCTGGGGTATGGGTGAACAAAAGTAAGAACAGAAAACATCGATCCTGGATGTCACCTCAAGTCTCCTGGTATGCTCTCTCCATTTTTGAAGATAAGTGAAGTTCAGCGGTGGGGCATTTGATTCCCACACTGAATATCAATGTTGACTATGAGGAGGAAGAAGAAGGAAAGAAGGAAGGAAGGAAGGAAGGAAGAGATAAAACACACTTGGAACAGCAGCAAGGTCATGGAAAAATGTCTGCTTTTGGCCACCTTCGTCACCTGGGTGTAGTTACCTTTTCTGTTTACACACATTGTTCAGAGAATAAGCATCTACAGCTTCTGAAAGTAAATGTTTTCCCTCATATATCCCCAGAATTCAAAACAACAGTACAACTTTTAAGTTGCAAACCATGCCTTGCATACTCTATTTAAATTGTAACAAGAGAGTTTTATTTTTTCTTTTTAATTTGTGACTTCATGTTTGTCAACTTTCTTTATTATGAAGTGATAAGGAAAAACTTCATGAAAAAAATTATTGAAAAAACCCAAGTGTAACTAATTTCTTAATTTGTATTCTTATCCACTCTTACTCATAAGACAAAATAAAATCCAGAGAGGGATAGCAATAAGAAATAGTGACAATAAGAAAATGAAGAATACTTTGAGGGATAAGCAGAGGGGAGGGAACAAAGAGAAAAATTACTGCACACCAACTTCATTGGATGTCATGTGGTCCCTTTGTAAATTGTCTGGAACAAGATAAGCACAAACAGAAAAAGCAAAGCAATGAGTCAGAAATGGAATTCAATTTCTTGATAGCACAATAGTAGAGGTAGGATAGCTGAAAAATAGAAACAATGGAACAAAATATAATTTATTTCCATAACTCTTGTAGGGACACACAAGGCAGTCAGTTTGAGTCAATACTTTACATGACAAGCACATAGCTTTGTAGTCTTAGCCTGCAAAATCATGTAGCTATTATTTTTTCAAGTGATTCTAACAAATCCACGCTTATGTACAACTTTTTACTCACTTCCTTAAAAAAGTAAAGAACTATCAGAGAGTCATCCCTGTGTGTAATTATTAAAGAGGAAATTTTACATGAAGATGTGTATGAGTACTTGGTTGGAGGTAACAAAGCAAAAACATCTTGGGAATTTTGTCTTCTTACCTACTCACAAAGAAGCAGGGGAAAATGTTATATTCATACATTGGGAATTATGTGTGAGAAGATTATACAAGAAATCTGAGTGGAAGAATACAGAATCAGTCATTATAAACAACAATGACTGTGACCCAGAATTTATCCTGGTTTCATTACAGCTTATAAAGGCCTAAACAGAGCTACAGCTTAAACAGTCATAAGTTTCCTCTTCCTTCATTGTGAAATAAATGAAAATACTAGAAATATTTTGGTGGGTGGTTTGTTTTAAAAGAAAATTCTTTGTAAAAACGAAAGTAGGGAGTGTTGTTGGGGTCTCAGGGTAAAAAGAGAAAAAAAAATTCTTGCATGATGAAGACTTGCAAGACTGAAGTTTACATAACGTTCAAAAAGATAGTTCTCCCACTTGTCAGTGAGATCATCCACTCTCCTATTCTGCATCTCTTTAGCTAGATCCCAGAAGTAAGTAAAATTAAAAAAAGCCTAAGCCAGGGTATGTGGGTGTAGAAAATAAAAAAAAGTAAAAGACAGGGTGGGGGAGATCGGAGAGCACCCACTTTCTAAAGTCAAATTTAAACTGGTGATATTAATATCCATGATATTTATTTTAGCCCCCCTCTATTGCAGACTTAAGTGTGGCACAACAGAATTCTATTCACATACTATGAATGAATCTCATGCATTCTTGTAGCGACTCTAATCATTATATTGAATGTGCTGAACACAATGGTATAGCATCAAAAAACAATTTATTTTTTTCCCACACTATTCTCTTAAACCTAACCCATGGACTCATTCTTCCTTAACCCATGGATGAAATATTTTCCTATTACTTCTAGATAGTAAAATAGCTTCATGCTGCTCTCACATACTCTCACGTGCTAAACATTACCATTTTCGTAATGAAACTATTTAGGAAGCTACTGACTTCACAGAAGGTAATGCTTTCCCGCATACCCTACTGTGGCTTGGCTTGGTACTGCAAGCCTGGAAAATTTCTTGCTGAAGACAAGAGAAAGGTGAGGCTCTTATCTCGTGCCTACCCCAATGCCTCCCTCTACTTCCTGGCCACAGTTTCTGAATCCATTTAGGGGATTAGTGCAGGGAAGAAATGGGACAAAGAAAGAAAAAGGAGAAGGCCTCCTTCGTTGCCTCAGGTGCCAGTGGGTTATTGGGCTGGCTTGTATGGTAGTTTTTCAGTACTAATGCTGTGTTTTCCTTTGTTGGATGCTGATGTGGGTTATATGTAAAATCTCCACAGTGACATGAGACACAACAATAAACTTCTCTAGCTGGTCATTTATGATGGCAATTCTTAACATTCTATGGGGGCATATGGTCTACGTAAACTCTTCAGAGATTTGGTGCCTCCAGACAGCACTCCTAGCAAAATTCTCGCTAACTTCACTGTAGATGGTTCCCAGTCCTGTGATCCATTACAGTCCATGGGAAATGTAGACTTTTGTTCTTACCATCAGTAGGAATGATTTCATTCCTAATGCAGTGAGCTGTCTCATAGATGAGGACACAGCTCCAGTCAAAGCTTATTGTCTCTAAATTTCTCAGGCAGAAACAAAATATCAGGGTGTTAGGCACTTCCAAAATTCTCTCATTTGACTTGAGGAGGTGTGGTAAAATAAGAAATAAGAAATTGTTTTTGGTCCCTTGTTTCTGACAGAAGGCTCCTAAAACCCCTGTATTTTCCTGAGTGATTGGGGTGATAAGAGTGTCTTTCAGAGGGACAAAGAGCTCCTGGATCCCTTGGAATTTTCTGGGTAACAGCAATCCCTTTTATTCTAGTAGATAACTCTTGGCTGAGAACCTAGATAGCTTTTGGTTTCCAGAAAAACGAAGCTTTATTTGATGCATACTTTTTTTTTAAAAGTAATTAATTTTTTTTTTTTTTTTTCCTGACAGAGTCACTCTGTCACCCAGGCTGGAGGGTAGTGGCAAGATCTTGGCTCACTGCAACCTCCACCTCCCGGGTTCAAGCAATTCTCATGCTTCAGCTGGGATTACAAGCATGTGCCGTCATGTTCAACTAATTTTTGTATTTTTAGTAGAGATGGGGTTTTCATCATGTTGGCCAGGCTGGTCTCGAACTCCTAACCTCAAGTGACCTGACTGCCTCAGCCTCCCAAAGTGCTGGGATTACAGGCGTGAGACACTGTGCCCAGCCTGAAGTCTCCTTCCAATCCCCCCACCCCCACCAACAACCTTTCAATACCACTGCCCACAACTTCTTGGAAGAGAAGAGGAGCTGAGATTTAGTAATGAGGTTTGGAGACTTTCCAGACAGGTGACGCTTCCACGTGTTGAAAGGGTAGTATACCCTAAGTTAGCAGGACAGACGCTCCTGCACTGGGGACACTTTTGGACTTCTCTTTATGACCCTCTTCACTGGCTGTTCATTTGTATGCTTTATAAACCAGAAATAGTAAATAAAGTGTCTTCCTGAGTTCCTTATGCTGCAAATTATCAAGCATAAGAAAGAGATTGCGGGAAACCCCTGAATTTATTGCCAGTTGGCCAAAAATTTCAGTGGTCCAGGACTTGCAACTGGCATCTGAAGTGGAGGCAGTCATGTGGAGCAGAGTCCTTAACTTGCAGGATCTGATACTAACTCCAGATCGTTAGTGTCAGAATCTCATTAAATTGTAGGTTGCCCAGTTGCTGTCCAGAGAGTTGGAGAACTGGTTGCTGATACGAGGAAAAATCCTACACATTTGGTGCCACAAGTATCGTGTTGTTAGAAACAGATGATAATAGGTGAAAAGAAAGCATTTCTCCAATTATTTCCAGAGGAATCTTAATTACATTAGATTCTTCAACCTTAAAATTAGATTAACAGCAAGGGACTCATTAAACTAGCATTTTGTCTTTGCCTGTCCTGCAACAGTAGTCCAGTACCATTCCTAAAAATGTGAAGGCATGTGGCACTTGTTTTGTTCTTTACTTTTGGAAACTTTTCAACCCTATTTGTGTCTGAAAGAGTATACTTTCATTTAAACACTATTATACCCACAAAAGCAGATTTCATATTTTACATTCGACTTTCATATGGGTCTCAAGCAGAAATAAATGAAGACTTTGCTACAGAAGGAGCAAAGTAGACTATTAGACTCACCTCTACTATAAATCAACTTAGAACATATTCTTAACTATTTTTTGTGCCTATTACAGTCTTTTCATAAGTAGGGACTGATGAGAATTGGCCACAGTGACTGTTTTATTTCAAAGGAGCATAAATTTTTGTTTGTAAATAAAAGTAAACTTAGAAATCATTTAGTTTACCTTCTTAAATTACATAGATTTAACAGAGACAGTTAAACACACTTAAGAGGTTAATAACATTAAAACTATAGCTAGAGACAGTCATATAATACTAGTATCTGATTTTGTAGCTAACTACATAGCCAAAAAGTAACATGAAAGATAGAAAAAAAAAATAGTTTCAGGTTTTCTAAATATACATAATCATGCAGAGCAAAAGCAAAGCTACCTAGGCTGACATTGACCAACTTTTTTATGCTTTGTGAAAATATTCCAGAATCTTGGTCAGAATGTGCTTTCTTATAAAACAAACAAACAAACAAAAAACCATGATTTAAAAACAGTTGCTACCTAAAAATGTGAAAAAAAATTTGTCATAGCCTAAACAAGACTCCATAAATTCAAAATCTTTCATTTTTTTGCAGTCATCATTGACACATAGATAACCTATTATGTTCTTTTGCTCCAATTTAGTTACTACTTTTTAAAAATTGACATAAAATTGATGCAATTATTGTGCACAATGTTCTCTCTATATATATATAGTGCAATGTTTCCATATAATTAACACATGCATTACCACACAGATTCTTTTTTCTTAATATCTATCTTCATTTGAAGGTTTTTTTTTGTACAGATAGCTTTTTATATGGTAAATGGATTTGAGGTTTACTCCTTTCTTAAAAATGGGACTTATCATGTGGTAACAAATATTAGACCCTCAATGCATTTAAATATTACACTTTGTAGAGCTGTCATTTTTCTCCCTTTATTTTCTCTAAGCAAAATCTTTTGAAACACGTAAAATAGCATCCCCCAAGGCAAAACAATCAGAAGAAAGGTAGATCTCACAGATCAGATTTAAATGAGCATCATCTATTTCCAGCCTCAAATAAGTTGCAGAGGAGCTGCTAGTCAGAAATTGGGAAATAATTTCCAAGCACTGCTGTATTGACACTGACATCATTAACATTATTAAAGATACTGAAGAGACTCTCCAAACGAAATGTAAGGATAAAATTTAAAAATCTCAGTGTCAAATGATAACATCTGTTTTTCATCAGCTGTCATTCTGAATTATTCTTATTGCATCTATGAGAATTTATGAAGACATTTTTGAGAACTGACTACAATGTGATGCATTAGGATCTTCAGGACAGTTACATATAGCCTTTATAATAATGGGAAAAAATGTATTAGTTAATATGAATAAGGACTGCTTATTTTCAAGCTGAAGGGAACTGCAATTGTTGCAAAAAAATGGTGAATAGTTTAATTTTTTCAAGTGATTGTGATTGGAATGTATAATAAAGGTTAATGGAATAGAGAACTGAAGGACTTGCTTTTCAAATAACCTTAAGGATTCAAATTAAAAATTCTTACTTAGCTGAGGCACCATTAAATTAACATTTCTGTAGGGCAGGTGCTCTCAACTTCTATTCTCTAACTCATCTGAGAGAGATGACATATGCCAGTGACCATGACTCACCACAAAAGGGACTCTAAAATGGCAGCTACTCCCTAGAAAAGGCACTTCAGTGGACTCTTCCCTGTCTGTCTCCACTACTACAACCCTCCGAATCCTCCTTCCTAATCACTGAAATAAGGCTTACTACCTGCAGATTTTAAAGATTTGCTAAACATCATATATTATAACCTTAGGAAGTAGCTGGAGGTCATTCTCTCCTACTCAGGGAAGATGATCTCTAATTTGAATCAAGTATATCAAGGGTTCTTTAAGAATACTCAAAGGAGGACAGTGGGGTAAGGGAAAAACTTTAGTGAATCTGTGGAAGGAATGAAGTGATCATAAATAGATTTGAAAGGAAAAGATTGTTTTGATTTTTTTCCTGATCACTTTGCTCACTTCCAACATATATACCTGGTATATTAAAATGGACTCTGAGAAACCCAGATTTTCCTGTCTTTGGAAGCTGCACAGATAACAGGATATGGTTCTGGGAAAAGAGAATGTGGAACTGACTGCTAAAGCTTCCTTCTAATCTTAACATAAACTAAAGGAATCTTTGAGGCTAACGTATATGTGACAGTCTACCAAGATGAGAAAATAGATGCATTTAATGGGCCAAAAACCTACGTAGTAATAAAGATAGTTTTAGTCACTGTGCATCTTTGTTAACTACATAGGGATAACAGTGAATACATTAGGCAGCTAGCTGTTCAATATAATGAGATTTTGGTCCTGCCCAGTGGATTTTTTTTATCCTCCTCTATGTAAATGAAAATGCAGTAATATATGCTACAATAAAATGTTCGCCATTTCCCCACACTGACACAAATTAAGCAAATGGAAATATATCCAGACAAAGAAGAGAAGTCCTTGGAAAGACTCAGTAATGTTCGGAGGAGAATGATGAGAATAGTCAGAACGTATATCTTGTACTGGTTTGAAGGAATTGGAGATAGATAACTTCTTTGGGTACATTTTGAGGGATGCCATTATGGAGAGGCACTAGATTTGCTCAATATGGTGTACAATTTCAAGGGCAAAATCTTCAAAAAGACTTGTTTTTAATAGCTAAAAACAAATATTTTGAACACAATTCTTTAAAGATGGAAAAAGCAGTGTTGAGTGGTAATAAGCAGGCTATCACACATGTAGAAGCAGGTCAAAAGTTTCTCAATGCCTCCCCTCACACACAAACTTACACACATTAATGCATGATGTACACATTCAAAACATGCTCACAAGATTCCCCATATTTGGCTGAAGGGATCCAATAAATAGATTTGATGACCTGTAGATTATATAGTATTTTGCCATATTACTTGAATGCAGAAGAAACTTGAATGTGAATAAAGGTAACAATGAATGAAATCAACTATTTCATGACAAAAGTAAATCCTATGAAAACTTTAAGACATTTTAATTACTCTTAAAATTATTGGATTTCATAAAAAGGACTCAACCATCAGACATATAGTTATATCAGATGACCTTTAGGAATTCTTCCAAACCACAGATTTTTACCATACTGCAACTGAAATGACCAGCGGTCTACCAAAGATTTGTGCTCTTCTTTAAAAACAGAATTGTTGCTCCTTAGCACTAGTCTAGCCAAGGATATATTTCCCAGTCCCATTGCATTCTAGATGGGGTCATTTAACTAATTGTCTAATATAATGTTAACAGAAGGGATATTTATTAGTTCTAAGACAAAATAGCTAAGAAATTCTTATATCTTTACCATGCTCTCATTTTTTGTGCTTTGGTTAAAAGGCAAAAATTACATTGTTCTAGGGGAAGGTAGAGACATAGACTGAAGGCATGTGAGACCATGAGTCACATTGTGGAAGGCCACCAACTTTACGTGCACATTAGAGTAACTGTTGTATTGCTGGGAAATATATAGTTTTATTATATTATGTCACTAATAATTTGGGGTTAATTATAACAATCTATCTTAAGTTATCAAAATTATAATAATTTCTGGCTCACGCCTGTAATCCCAGCACTTTGGGAGGCCGAGGCAGGCGGATCACAAGGTCAGGAGATCGAGACCACGGTGAAACCCTGTCTCTACTAAAAATACATAAAATTAGCCAGGCGCGGTGGCGGGCACCTGTAGTCCCAGCTACTCGGGAGGCTGAGGCAGGAGAATGGCGTGAACCCAGGAGGCAGAGCTTGCAGTGAGCCGAGATCACACCACTGCACTCTAGCCTGGGGTACAGAGGGAGACTCCGTCTCAAAAAAAAAAAAAAAAATTATAATAATTTCTCATTTTCTAATAAAGTTTAAAGTATTTCATATGGTCTGGCTCTGTAATAATATTATAATTTATTACATGCTCTATTAATATATACATTTATAGAAATGGAAGAAATGTCAAAAGAGTAACTTTAAGTAAAGGCTACCTTTTCAAGTATGATCAACTGATGATGAGGCCTGAGTTTTACTTTTGATTATTCCGGCTTTGTCATATTTCTTAAATTCCTTTGCCTTCTCATATTTAAATATAAAAATTTTCCTTACAAAGGAGTGCTGTAGAGTTTCAAAGCATATTAAAGTCTTTTGTCTTTGACAAATTCAAAACTCTAATTGCAGACTTGTGAAAAATAATAAATTTGTGTCATTCTAAGACACTAAATCTGGGAGTGATTTGTTACTCAGTGAAAGATAACCCAAATAAGTGTCATAATCATCTCCCTCACATAGTAAATTCTGAGTAAATCTTTAACTGTCTAGAAGACTGTTTTACTCATTTCTCACTCTTCTTGGTAATTTCTTCCCTCCTGATCAGATGACTGTCTAACTCTAATCATCATCTACGAGCCAAATTGAAAAGTACAAGATTTGAAATCTCACGATTTCAAGCCAAAAAAAACAAAGATCTTATGAATATTAGTTAACTAAATTTTAGAGCGGTCATTCTGATAAGAGTTGTTTTAATTATAGAATTATCTGAAATCCTTTGTCAAGCTCTGAATAATTGGCTAGTCTACAGCCAGTTCATAAAAGGAGCTAAAAAGGTTAAAGCAGTTGGAAACGTCTGATGAGATCTGATTTTGGGTGAGCACTGACACCTATCAGGTGCAGTGAGTTCCATGAACTGGAGTTAGCTGATGAAATGGGAAGGGATAACTTTGCTCCTGTGAGTCTTCTAATCTCGTGGAATATTAAGCCATGTAGATGAACATGTTAAAAGATGAGGTAGCAGATGTTAAATGTCATGCTAAAATTATAGCAGACATTTCTTTGAAATCTTCGATTTGTCATATTATATGTACTCCCTCTGCTACTAGAATTGTGAAAACGGCCCCCAGTAGGGAGGTTTAGCTTAATAAATGTAGCCTCTTTGTTCTTTAGGTTGCTGATCCGTGTGATTGATTGACACTTGCATTTCATCCAGGGAGGTGGGAGAGTGTCATAGGCAGCCGACTCTTAATTTTTGATGTCTGACAGAGCAAATGGCATTCATGTGACAGACTTTCCTTTCCCTCTGAAGTGCATCAACATTTATTTACGATGAAGGGGAAGCTGGGTGAAAAACAGGCAGTATCGTTTATCATAAATCATGATGTTTTACATTCTGCCTTATAGGATGAGGAATGACTGGGCCATTGTACATTTATAACCTCAGTATTTCTTTAGTAATTTAAATATATAAAACGTAGGACCAAAATCACCTACAAGCTAATTCAATAGTACTATTTAATGTCCTTAAGGTATCAATACAATATTAGTATTCATTCTCTGTTTTGTTTTTAAAACTGTGTATACAGTTTTCACATTCTGTAAGAATAAGCTTTTACACATGTACCTGATTCTCTGAGCTTATAATAATTTCTCAAGTTCAATAGTGGTGGTGTCTTGATAAAAAGATTCTGTTTGAGATGTTAGCTTATGGGCACCTATTAAAACGGCTGGAATTAAAGATCTGAAAGTGTGTTGAATGATTACCTGAAGTAATGAATGATAAAAAAATTTTTTTCAGGATGTCTGCAGGTCTGGAATCCATTCTTCTGAGTGAGATAATTGCACATTCTTCCAAGCAAAGATGACTTTGAGAAAAGATTAAATATGAATAACCAGGAGACATTCACTCCTGGAAATGGGGACTGTTGGGAAGCTAGCACTCACAAATGAACACTAATAACCACAGTGGAGAAGTGGATATAACAGTGTGATTGAAAGGCATTTATAAGTATATAATCGCTTCATTCAGCTTTGTTAAATAGTCTAGAAAGATGAGAAAACAATATCATGCAACACCTTTTAAAAATATGAACAGTAGATGATAAAGCATGGACATTATACAGACGAGAATAATGAAGCAACTTGTAACATTTCTGTTGTATAAAATAATAAGCCAAAATGAGCATGAAGGTGTGTACGAATATATATTATTTAGCTTTTAAGAATGCATTGGGGGCTGGGTGCGGTGGCTCAAGCCTGTAATCCCAGCACTTTGGGAGGCAGACACGGGCGGATCACGAGGTCAGGAGATAGAGACCACCCTGCCTAACACGTTGAAACCCCGTCTCTACTAAAAAAATACAAAAAACTAGCCGGGAGAGATGGCGGGCGCCTGTAGTCCCAGCTACTCGGGAGGCTGAGGCAGGAGAATGGCGTGAACCCGGGAGGCGGAGCTTGCAGTGAGCTGAGATCCGGCCACTGCACTCCAGCCTGGGCGACAGAGCAAGACTCCATCTCAAAAAAAGAAAAAAAAAAAAAAAAAAAATGCATTGGGGTCGGGTGCGGTGGTTCATGCCTGTAATCTCAGCAGTTTGGGAGGCTGACGTGGGAGGATCACCTGAGGTGAGGAGTTCGAGACCAGCCTGGCCAACATGGTGAAACCCATCTCTACTAAAAATACAAAAATTAGCTGGCTGTGGTGGCACACGCCTGTAATCCCAGCTACTCGGAAGGCTGAAGCACGAGAATTGCTTGAACCCAGGAGGCAGAGGTTTCAGTGAGCCGAGATCATGTCACTTCACTCCAGCCTGGGTGACTCAGCAAGCCTCTGTCTCAAAAAAAAAAAAAAAAAAAAAGAATATGAGTGAGTGAGAATGGACTGTGAAAAAAAACTGAGATTTCTTGAATGAGTTTGTAACAAGTGTTGCAAGCCAAAGAAGGAGAGGAGGGAAGGACAAGCCCTCTATTTCTATTGCCTTTTATGTGGCTTTAGGGGATATAATATTTTAGATTATTAAGAGATAATGGAAAGGTTGTCAAGAAAGAATTATAATGCTTATCCTAAAATAGACAGTTGAGTCAACGTGAACAAGAAAATTGAATTGTTTACTTTTTTTTTTTTTTTTTTGAGAAGTAGTTTCACTCTTATTGCCCATGCTGGAGTGCAATGGCATGATCTCGGCTCACTGCAACCTCCGCCTCCCAGGTTCAAGTAATTCTCCTGCCTCAGCCTCCCGAGTAGCTGGGATTACAGGCATGCACCACCACGCCTGGCTAATTTTTTTTTTTTTTTTTTTTTTTAGTAGAGACGTGGTTTCTCCATATTGGTCACGGTGGTATCAAACTCCCGACTTCAGGTTATTTGCCCACCTCAGCCTCCCAAAGTGCTGGGATTACAGGCATGAGCCACCATGCCCGGCCAATTGTTTACCTTTTAAAAGAGTTATATAGGTGTCAAACGATAAGATAGTGGACAAATCAGAAGACAAGTGGGATGTTAGAATGCCCTTATGTGAGAGATAAATAAATGCACATGATTAAATGGAATAAACTCTTTGAAGAAAGAAATATGTCTGAAATTAAAGGGCTTCTTTTCTCAAAGTTGCTGATATAGGAGCAATAGAAATATAGTGACTCTGTGAGTATGTTCTGGTTACAAGTAGCACTAGGTCTTACTGAATAAATTTACTTAAGAGAAACACTCAAAACATACTCAAAAAAACAAAAACAGAAACAAAAACAGAAACAAAACAAAACCCTCATGCTATATGTAGACTCTAGTCAGCACCTCAGATATTCTAGATTAGTCAGTATAATAAGATCTTTAGAACCAAAGCTGACATACTACAACAACTGGCTGAACTTGGTGTTAGAGAGATTAATGAGGGAATATTCTGATAAAGCACATATGAGCCAACACACAGTCAAAAGTTCTGAATTAGTTAATGGAGTTAGATAATTGTACTGATGGTAAATATTTTAATATATATATATATATTATACTACCAACTTTGAATGAGAAAATTTAGTGTTTCTTCTTGGAATGTGTTCTCCCATAAAAGGAAATATTAGTCATATATTATCAAACAGCATGCATTAAAAAAAAAAATTTCAATTCCTATTTTAGATTCTGGAATATACGTGCAGGTTTGTTAGACAGGTATATTGCTTGAGAGCATGCATTTTAAAAGGCACGCTTTCTGCAAATATTTAATAAATGCAATGAGAAACACACTAGAACAAACTCATTACCCTCATAAATTAAAATACAATTGAGAATTAAGACATGAAGAAATTTGAATTCAAGATGCTATGTGGTAAGCCATTCTGGAATGGTATAAACAATAAATTAGAAAACAAAAATGTTTAGAGAGAGAGGAGATAATATACTGTTTCCAAAGAAGACACTCTGAGATAACTTCTAACAGTGTTCCTCAATATGACTTATACTGTACAATGTTAACTTGACTGTTCTTTGCCTCGAATTTGGAGTTAATTATGTCACTTTTGTTTTCTTTTTCAGCTACTTAAAAAAATTTAGTTTATTTCCTTTTTTAAAAAAAATCTTAGTCTGAGTCCGTCTATGTGCTTTAAACATAATTTTAACCTTTTATTAATGATTTTCCCTCTCAGGCCACAGGGTCATATTTTTTTGTTTTTGTTTGTTCATTTGTTTGAATTTTTATTTTTTCTAATGACGAGAGCAGATATTTTGTAAAATCATCTACTGTTATTAAATTATTTTCACAAGTTCATTCTTCTTCCAAGTGGTTAAGAGGATATTGTTCATTTTTATGCAATTAATTTAATTTTTTATCTTTTTCATAAGATGTCTCCCCCATATATATATATATATTTTTTTTTTTTATCTTGTCATGATATCCTGGTTAATGACATATTGAGAGTACACCTGTTGGCCATTTGTAAGTCTTCTTTGGGAAAATGTCTATTCAGGCACTTTGTCCATTTTTAAATCAGGTTGTTTTCTTGCTACTGAGTTATATGTGTTTCTTATATATATATTGGCTATGAATTCTTTACCAATCATATGGTTTGTAAATATTTTCTCCTATTCAGTTGCCTTTTTCACTTTGTTGGTTGTATCCCTTGCTGGACAGAAGCTTTTTAGTTTGATGTTGTTCCACTTACGTTTTTGCTTTTGTTGCCTGTTTTTGGCATCATATGCAAAAAAGCATTGCCAAGACCAATATCAAGCAGCTTTCCCCTCATGTTTCCTTCTAGAAGTTTTATTGTTTCAGGTCTTACATTTAAATCTTCAATCCATTCTGAGTTGATTTTTGTGTATGGTGAGAGCAAAGGGTAAACTGGTGGTTGGGAAGGACTGGAGGGAGGGGCAAATGGAGAGATGTTGGTGAAGGGGTACAAAGTTTCAGTTATGCTGTATGAGTAAGTTCTGGAGAGCTAATGTGTAGCATTGTGACCATAGGTAACAACTCTCTGCTGTATACTTCAAATGTGCTGAGAGGATAGATCCTAAGTATTGTCAGCACACACTGAGACGTAACTATGAGAGGTTATGGATCTGTTAATCAGCTAGGTTGTGGTGATTATTTCACAACATTAACATATCAAATCATCAAGGTGCACCCTTACTATATACAATAAACAAACAAGAAAAAGTTTTCCAACTGAAGAAAGGAATGTGTGAATTAATCTTTGTACTCTTGTTGTCCTCTGGGACTGAAAGAATATACCACTTTTTGGCAGGGCTGAGATGCAGTACTTCCAGTTCAATTTCCAGCAATGACCAGAAATTTATCTAGTATAATTCTGTGGGATGAAGGTATATTTTCTTCTGCCCTTCAATAATTCTTTAACTAGGGAGAGAAGTATTTATGTCCTAGTGAAATTGAGTCAGTCTATAATTCTTTGACCAGAAAAATCTCTAAATCCCTATGGCTCAGCCTATTTCTACTGTTCTGCAGAACACTTTATGCTGGAAATACACCTCCAGAAGGAAATGTGATGCCATCAATTTCCCCTCCATTATTCTTGATGTCTTTGAATTGTTGACTTACTGATGATGGGTGAAAGGAAAACGACTCTTACTTTCTCAAGAAGGATTACCTCCGAAGGCTGGCATAGTTTCTGGAGGTTGGGGGTATAAGACAGTGGCCTGGTTTTCTCCGTAGTACAGGTCCTACATCCCCAAGAATATAGGAGTCTGGGTTGTACTAGTTTAGAGCATGAAGAATTCCTCTTATATTGTGGTTAGTGTTTAACCATTAGCTTCATCTTTTTTTTTTTTTTTCAGAATTGTGAGATTTTTCAATCAGTCATCTTCCTTCCATCTTCTCCTTCCTACCTTCCTTCCTTCTTTCCTTCCCTCCCTCTGTTCCTCTCTCCCTCCCTCCTTTCTTTCTTTCTCTCTCTTTTTCTTCTTTCTTTCTTTCCTTCTTTCTTTCCTTCCTTCTTTCTTTCTTTCTTTCTTTCTCTCTCTCTCTCTCTCTTTCTTTTTTCCTGCTTTCTCCTTTGTGTAGGGGTGTGTGTGTGTGTGTGTGTGTGTGTGTGTGTGTGTGTTTTATCAGTAGGAGACAATTATAGCAGGATATATAAAACTCTTAAAGTGAAATTACATATTGAAAGGAAAACTTCAAATTAACTGCATTTTCATTCATTATTCTCTGTCTCAAACACTATTATTCTTATCAAAATTGTTATGGAATTAATACCAAGATGTACTGATTTATGTGTTATGGTAGCTGCTTATCCCAAGTTCTATAAAAATGCTATGAAGTAGAATTATTTTCAGAGTAGTGACCAGAAGTAGGAAAAGAAGAACAGATTTAAATTTTTCAAACCAGGCAATTTATTTTTGAATGATCAAGAGTAGATTTCTCAATATAGTAGTGGCTGTCTACCTTAATTTGTATCTGTTATTTTTAACTTCAAATTTTCAAAATATGTTCATTTGATCTGATTCTAATATTTTATGATGAAAGGTGATACCATTTTCTTCATTCTCACTCATCATTATTATTAGAATTGACTCCTAAAAGATTTAATTCTCTTTGTAGATACGCCTAATACAGGAAATACTCTGAGGACATCTTGTTCCTGTTTTAGGCATTACAAACTTTGATTCTTTAAATGATCATAAGTCATAAGTAAATGCTTTTCCTGCTCTGCCTGTAAACATGGGTTCATGAAGGAAAAAAAGAGTAAAGAAGGTTTGAAATGATTTCAAAATAGTCTGAGGATTAAGTAGAAACAAAAGAAAGGTTATAACTGAGAGAAGAAATGTAAAATATAAGTACTGTATTACAACGTTTACAATTTGGTGTATTTTTGCCTTTCTATTTTTAGGAAAACATTAGACTTACTCATTTAGATGAGACACAAAGAGAAGAGAGGGGAAAAAATTACTATAAAAACGGGAAAAAGATATACAAATTTTTGCAAAATTCCTAACAAAAGATGAACAAGAAAGTTTTACTAAGTGTTGGGAGATAATATATACAATTTTATACAGTAATATTTTCACAACTCAGGTCTCACCATGAAGTTCATCCAAAGATGTGCCCTCTTTAGAAGATGGGATATTACATAATAGCATGCCATGGTGGACTGAAAACAGAACCCAGGAGGTCCCTGGTTCTAGGTGGTGATTATCAAATAGACTATGACAAACAATAATATGAGTATTCCTGATCCATTTTTCACCTTGGAATGACTCTAAAACCATACAGGCCAACAAGTCCCATCATCAGAAATGCAGACAACCCAAGACTGAGAGCATATATGAATTTTACGCACTGTTGTCTAAACACATTAATTATAAACCTTTAAATAAGAAATGTATAGAATGCTATTTATTTCACAGTTTTACATCCTATAAAGGAATTCCTTTCAGTTTGATTTTTTAAAAATAATATCTTCAAATATTGTTTTTTGAAATCTGAAGGAATAAATTTTGTACAAGTATAAAATTGCTTATCAGTAAAAACTCTGTTTTAAGAACTCACCTTACACAAATGGCAATCATTAACAGCTAAGAGGATAGGACCAGGGATGCTAGATACGGAGTCAAATCAGAATAACCCTAGAGTTTCCTAATTACTTCAATGAAAAAGTCAAAATTAAATACTTTCATCATTCCATGTAGTCCAAGTTAAAAAAAAGTGTGTGTGTGTGTGTGTGTGTGTGTGTGTGTGTGTGTATCTACCATGAGATGGAAGCACAAAACCAAAACAGCAGGGTCCAGGCAGCTGCACCAGGAAGAACATTTGGTCAAACTTCTTACTCAAAATAGAAATAAGAAAGAGAATTGTACAGCTCTTAGAACAGAGGGGATTCAAACCTAGAAATAACAACGAAGAACATGTCTTAGTTTTACTAACAGAATAGCACTGTGAAAAAATGGAAGCAATTTAAATTTTCTGTGGTACATTTATTTATCAGGAAAATGGTTTCCCACTGTGAGCATCCTCTCCTTTACAGGCTCTGTGCCCAGCAGTTCAAATATATTCAAGCCCCAAGAATACCTGTAATGATTGTGGATTACAGATTGAACTACAAGTAGGCAGCAAAAATGAAAAAAATAAAAATAAAAGAAGACCAGAGGTAGGTATGTATTGAAAAGAACTGAACAACAAATGATCCCCATTTTCTTATTTTCATGTGACATGAACCGTACTACTGAAGTTCAAAGCTATCCACTTTTCCCAGAAACCCATTTAAAATTATTTCAAAGAGCACTTTGAAAGGATTGAAATAACAACAATAACAAAAGAAACCTATAGATGAGTAATGTGCTTTCAGGATAGTTCCTGAAATAAAATCTGTAAGATCCCTACATAATTGATTGAGGACAGTAAATTGTTCTATTTAGAAATATCTTATAAGCAATGAAGACAATTCAACAGCTAGCAATACTTTTAGGTGAGTGATTTTCTTTGCCATTAAAATAAGCTTAATAAACTCTAATTGCTTTGCTTCCTTTAAATCCAACTTGCAAGAGGTGTTCTCAGTAAGACTAGTGATTATGTTAGGTGATGCCACAAAGATTTGTAACTAGGAATGATGGAAACAGACAAGAAGAATAACTGCTTCATACAGATGTTTCTCCAAACTTCCTGGATGTTAGGAATTGCCTGAGGTACTTTTTAAAAATATAAAATTCTGCCAGAATATAAGTTACATTTAAAAATACAAACTGTTGTTAAAATTACAACTTCCACCTAAGAGTCGCTGACTCAGAATCTCCCAGGGAAAGACAGGAAGCTTCGTGTTCCAAATGATTACTATCAATGTAGAAGTTTTGGAAACACTGATGTGATGCAAACAATGAAGCATTTTTTTTAAAAATGGAGCATAAAAAAATCAAATGACTAAAATAAGTGATATTTTTGCCTAGAAAGTTTTAAAACTAAATAATTATTTGGACTTTTTCTTCATCCATCTCTCATGTGGAAGTGATTGAACACGTTAGCAATATATAAACGTCAGATGATCAAAAAAGCATATAAAGTTTCAAAATTGAACTTTACTAGCAAAATTGAGACATTTATTTATAATTGTGGCTTGCCACAAAAATTCTGGAGGAGTTAATGATCATTTTAGAAAAGAAATCTCTGTGTGTGTGTGTGTGTGTGTGCATGTGTGTGCAGAAATAAACTAAAATCTAAGACATGGAAAGGAACAAGAGTATTCAGTTATTCAGTAGTCCTATAATTCCTAAAAACCTAGCTATATAACTGAGGACAACAAACATTATGTCATAGAAAATAGTTTTTAACAAATTTAAATCTCAAATTAAAATTTTATTAAAACTACTTCATTTCCTTGTCCCATTCCACTGAAAAAAAATTCCTTTTAAAATCAATTATTTACAAATTCCTGCTACAAATCATATGAATGCTTGCCTCCAAACATATGGTGCAATGATGGATATTGTGTGTTAGACTTTGTTTTCAGGATATTCACAATTTAGGTATAGAATGAGGGCTCACAGACATACAAAAAATAAAAATACAAATAATAATAAATACAATAAATAATAAAAATAAAATAAATAATAAAAGTAAATAATATGCAAGATTACAAATAGCTGTACATTGTACAACATATAAATATTGTGTATCATCCAAATGAAGTACCTGATGAAAAATAAAGTCAATTGGGTTTCATATGTGAGCCTTGATTGATAAGCTATACCTTCACATAGGAAGTAGTGATTGAGGTTAACTTTGAAAAATGAGAAAATTCAGATATGTAAAGAAAGGGGTAGGGGATTATCTGGAAGTAAGAGTTCTTAATTTCCAAGCAAACTTCTGGGAACAGGGTCATATACTTAGTATTATTAAAATAATAGCTAATTTTTTAAATCACCAGTTATATGTCAAACATTGTGGCAGGCACCTTTCATCTCATTTAATTGTCATATTTTTGTTTTTTGTTGTAGTTTTGATTCCTTTCCTATAATAATGTAGAGGCTCAAAAGTTCTTCTGATTACTCCTTATGTAATGGCATTACTTTAGTTTGTAATGGATATAACTTAAAATATAGTATTTTACTTAATCACACTACAATTTAATGGCTAAATACTCATTGAGAGGACTGATTAGGACAGATTACCAATGAGTATAATCTAAGAATGTTGTAACAATACTCACAAACCTCTCTAGAACAATTAATGAAAGAAAAACTGGATAGTTTAGTTTTAAAATTCATTTCTCATTTACTATGTACACACACACACACACACACATACACACACACACATACAGAGCCTCTGTTGCTTTATTGGTATCAGCAGACATGAATCAGAGCTGACTGGACCTGAGATGGACCAAAGGTGGATGTGAGATCCAGGATAAAATAACACAAGGGGTAGGAAAAGTTAATCAAATTCTCTTTCTCACAAGTATTTGAATTAAATATATAAATTAAGTAATATTTGAATTAAAAGAAATCCTAACTAAAGCAATCAGACAAGAGAAAGAAATAAAGGATATCCAAATAGGAAGAGAGGGAGGCAAACTCTCTTGGCAAACGACATGATTCTGTATCTAGAAAACCTCATAATCTCGGCCCAAAAGCTCCTTCAGCTGGAAAACGTCAAAGTTTCAGAATACAAAATCAATGTATAAAAATCATCAGTCTGCCTATGCATCAACAACAGCCAACTGAGAGCCAAATCATAAAGGCAATCCCATTCATAATTGCCAGAAGAAGAATGAAGTAGTCAAGAACACAGCTAACCAGGGAGGTGAAAGATCTCTACAATGAGAATTACCAAACACTGCTCAAAGAAATCAGAGATGACACAAATAAATAGAAAAACATTTCATGCTCATTGATAGGAAAAATCAACATAATTAAAATGGCTATACTGCCCAAAGAAATTTACAGACTCAGTGCTAGTCCTATCAAAATACCAAAGACATTCTTCACAGAACTAGAAAGAACTATTTTAAAACTCATATGGGCCGGGCGCGGTGGCTCACGCCTGTAATCCCAGCACTTTGGGAGGCCGAGGCGGGCGGATCACAAGGTCAGGAGATCGAGACCACGGTGAAACCCCGTCTCTACTAAAAATACAAAAAATTAGCCGGGCGAGGTGGCGGGCGCCTGTAGTCCCAGCTACTCAGGAGGCTGAGGCAGGAGAATGGCGTGAACCCGGGAGGCGGAGCTTGCAGTGAGCCAAGATCGCGCCACTGCACTCCAGCCTGGGCGACAGAGCGAGACTCCGTCTGAAAAAAAAAAAAAAACTCATATGGAACCAAAAAAGCTAAAGGAATCCGAAGCAAAAAATAAAATAAATTAAAAATAAAAGCCAGAGAGCCAGAGTCATCACATTACCAAACTTCAAACTATACTAAAGGGCCACAGTAACAAAAACAGCATCATACTGGTACAAAAACAGGCACCTAGACCAATGGAACAGAATAGAGAGCCCAGAAATAAGTGCACAAACTTAGAACCACCTGATCTTCGACAAAGCTGACAGAGAAAAATGGAGAAATGACTCCCTATTCAATAAATGGTGCTGGGATAACTGGCTGAAGCTGGACCCCATCCTTACACAATACAGGAAAATTAAATCAAGAGGGATTAAAGACTTAAGTGTAAAACCCTAAACTTATAAAAACCTCGGCAGATAACCTAGGCAATACCTTCCTAGAGATAGAAACAGGCAAAGATTTCATGATAAAGATACCAAAAGCAATTACAATGAAAGGAAAAAATTGACTAGTGGGATCTAATTGAACTTAAGAGCTTCTGCACAGTAAAAGACACTATTAACAGAGTAAACAAACAACCTACAGAATGAAATAAATTTTTTGCAATCTATCCATCTGACAAAGGTCTAATATCCAGAGTCTACAAGGAACTTAAATTTACAGGAAAAAAACAAACAACTCCATTAAAAAGTAAGCAAAGGTCATGAACACATACGTCTCAAAAGACATACATGTGGCCAAGAAGCATATGGAAAAAAAAGCTCATTATTACTGATCATTAGAGAAATGCAAGTCAAAACCACAATGAGATATCATCTCACACCAGTCAGAATGGCTATTATTAAAAAGTCAAAAAATAACAGATGATGGCAAGGTGGCAGAGAAAAGGGGACACTTATCCACTGTTACTAGGAGTGAAAATAGTTCAACCATTGTGTAAAGCAGTATGGCGATTTCTCAAAGAGCTAAAAGCAGAATTATATACCCAGAGGAGTAAAAATCGTTCTACCATAAAGACACATGCAGGTGAATGTTCATTGCAGCACTCTTCACAATACCAAAGACACGGGATCAACTTAAATGCTTATCAGTGACAGATTGGATAAGGTACATATACACCATGAAATACTATGTAGTCATAAAAAAGAACAAGATCATGTCTTTTGTGGGAACATGAATGGAGATGGAGGCTATTATGCTCAGCAAACTAACACAAGAACAGAAAACCAAATACTGCATGTTCTTACCTATAAGTGGGAGCTAAATTATGAGACCTTATAAACACAAAAAGGGAACAACAGACACTGGGGTGTATGTGAGGATGGAGAGTGGTTAGGAGGGAGAGGAGCAGAAAATATAATTATTGGGTACTGGGCTTAATTCCTGGATGGTAAAATAATCTGTACAACAAAACCCTGTGACATGAGTTTATCTATCTAACAAAGCTTTGCAGTACCCCCACACCTAAAATAAAAGTAAAAAACTTTGAATTAGGAACAATTAAATGATTCTTGTTATATAACTGAGGCTAGGATTTACATCCTTATTCGGGTCTATGTGAAAACAGAATTGACAGATGGAGAGAGATAAAATAGAGCTAAGTAGTTGAGAGATACAGAGAGAGAATACGCACCAGGTTTATCCTCAAGAAACAGAGAAGAAACTTCTTTTCCAATTTTCCAATTTCAATTCCAGCCTCTCTGTGACAAAGCTGTGCCTCATTTACAATACAGGGATGTCCATGGGATAACTTGATGCCACTTTTCAACTCACATTGTAATGAATGGGTTCTCGTTCTTTGAATTACAGAGATACATTTCAAGAGGACTATTATTTCAAAGCGAAGTCTACAAAATCCTCCTCTGAAACAGATGTTTAGAGCAGTGGGGTGGGTGAGGCTTTCTACACATACACATACATGTGATATATTAGATATTAATATATTCACAATATATTACTATCATGTTAATAACATGTTATAATACAAAATTATATAAACATTCCTTCATTCTGTAGGTACCTTCAATTTCACTTTCTGACCCTTGCACTTTACTGGGCACAATGTAAGTAATAGAAGGAGTTGAAGAGAGAACAAGAAGGGTAGTTGAATTACTTCTAGAAAAAACAAGGCCAAGTGTTTGAGACACACCACCAACTCAGAGGCAGTGAACTGAAGTAATTGTAACTAAGGAAGATAGTGAAGGTGCCACTAAGGAAGTAACTCTATTCTTTAAAATGGAACCAGAATCATAAATTACTACTTTCTCAACAAAAGTCACAAAGATTTATGACAAATGCTTGCCAAAACACTAAAAAGAAGCCAAAATAAGGCTGGCAGTTAGAGGAGGAAAAATAGAGCCTCTTAGTATGTGAGAAAGGTTTCCTTTACCCTCATCAAAGACTAAGCATTATTATGTACCAATGGCTGACTATGGGTAGCTGAGATTGAAATGCTAGAATGCAAACGGCATGTGCTGCAGGAATGAAAAAGTAACAATAATAGTTTCAAGCAAAAGGAAATCTGAAAGTAGAGAGACACAAATCTTGTAGCCTGATATCCAATACAAGTTCTTGATAAGGTCTCTGGGGGAAGAGAAT
Organism: Macaca fascicularis; assembly: GCF_037993035.2. NCBI lineage: Eukaryota > Metazoa > Chordata > Mammalia > Primates > Cercopithecidae > Macaca > Macaca fascicularis. Next base: position 115,412,365 of record NC_088381.1, read on the forward strand.
GTCACCTTTCCCCCTCCTCCTTTCATTAATATGCACTACAATTGCATGAATGAGGACATTCTTTAAAGGTTTTGATAGCTTGTCATAATTATCAACACCCAGAAGTAGCTAAAGAGGCAGCAGAATGCAGTGGGTAAACTGAAAGTCTCTGAGAGCCATGTTGCTTGGGTATGAATCCTCACTCTTCTACCTACCAGCTCTTTGACCTTGGGAAAATCATTTAGTTTTCTGTGCCTCAGTTTCCTTCTCTGTAAAATGAGGGACAAATGAAGTTGTTCTGATGATTCAGTAAGTATGTGTGTGTGTTTAAAACAGAGTCTAGTGCATTTTTGATGCCAATATATCATTTTGTATTATTTAATATTTTAACCTTGTTGATTGGCCTTATACAAAATGACCCACAAATTTTAACTCTGTACTTAAAACAACAGTAAAATGAAAACTCAATTAACATAGTGTCATTACTTAATGAAGTGTATGTATAAAGAAGGGGCAGAAAATGGGAAACACTGGTTAAGAAGTTAAAGAAACCAGACTTTGTCCTATAATAATGGGTAGTTATGGAAAGTAGTAGTTTACAGAAATGGCACATTGACAGCGATGTGGGTTTTGCATTTCTACAAGGTAAGTACAGGAGACAGACAGCTGAGGAGTGGAAGGCAATCAGTAGAGTGCTGCAATCCTCTAACAATACAAGTATTTCTAGGTGGGTAACAGTGACAAAGACAGTCTTAGGATAGCCTCAAACCAACTTTGTGAGCTCTTTTCCAGTTATCTAAGGTCCTGCCTATCTGTAATCATAAAAAAAAAAATGTCTCAAAGAAAGAAAAGAGTAATGAATAGATTTGTTCTTTATGGGAGTTAAAAACTGAATATAATTATGGCAGCTTCAAAGCAGACGGACACATGTTGATTTTGTTGCCCTTCATCCTGTACTGCAGTTGAAAAGTCTGACCCCAATTATTTGTCCCTCTGTGCTATAAAATTCTTAATCAGAGCTGAGTAGAATAAGTAGTCTTTGTTTCTGAAGCCTATTCAAAGAAAGACTTATGTGAATAGCAACTTTGATTGTGATGAGGACTGAGAGTTGAGACCAAAATTAATCCAATTCTAAACGACACTTAATAAGTCAGCGAACACAAAGATAGGCTGGAATTGTTAGCTGTGCCCAGCAAAACTTCTTCAGACCTCATAAATTGAATTTCTTATGGTTATTTTTTGTTTAACTAAGGAGTTAAATAGTATTAAAATCAAGCTTAAACCAGTGAGGAAATTTTTTAAAGTATATTTTAGTTAAACTCGACACCTCTTTTGGATATAAATGCCAGGTGCACTGCTTTTCACACGATTTCATCTCATTGCAAAGTGTGTGAGCATACAAGGAATCTTGGGAATTTACTAGGCAAATAATAATCATTTAAATTGCCTTTAAAATGTCAAATCTGCTCCATACTGAGGGCTGAAAATTTGAAAAAAAAATATTTTTTTTCAGGTTTTACATGAATGGGAAAATTCTAGAAATAAGTATGATTCTATTCAATCTGATTGCTATATACATGATATATCCAAAGGAATATGAAAATTATATATGGTGACCTACATAATAGCATAATATAAATATTCAATAACTGCTAGGTAAACAGGCTTATTTAACATTATTTTGGATTAGATTTGGAAAGAAATCAGCACTTTCATGTTATATTAGAAGGGCAGCCTGAAAGCGAAAATCTATAAGGATACAGAAACTGGGTATCTCCTATCCCCTTCCCCACATCTCTTCTCTGTATAAAAGAAAGGCAAAATGTCCAAGAAGTTAAAACAGTCAGTAACATCACAGGCCGGCTCACTCTAAGGTCAGCTCTATCACAGTGGCAACTAGGAGATTTTGTGAGGCTTCCTCTGGGATAGGTTTTCTTTTGGTTTTTTTTTCTATCTTTTTATTAATTTATTTTTATTTATTATTATTTTTTATACTTTCAATTCTGGGTTATATGTGCAGAACGTGCAGTTTTACTACATAGGAATACACGTGCCATGGTGGTTTGCTGCACCCACCAACGCATCACCTACATTAGGTATTTCTCCTAATGCTATCCCTCCCCCACCCCCACACCCTGTGACAGGCCCCGTTGTATGATATTCCCCTCCTTATGTCCATGTGTTCTCATTGTTCAACTCCCACGTATGGATGAGAACATGCGGTATTTGGTTTTCTGATCTTGTGACAGTTTGCTGAGAATGATGGTTTCCAGCTTCATACACGTCCCTGCAGAGGACATGAATTCACTCATTTTTATGGCTGCAAAGTATTCCATGGTGTGTATGTGCCACATTTTCTTAATCCACTCTATCATTGATGGACATTTGGGTTGGTTCCAAATCTTTGCTATTGTGAACAGTGCTCCAATAAACATATGTGTGCATGGGTCTTTATTGTAGAATGATTTATAATCCTTTGGATACACGCTCAGCAGCGGAATTGCTGGGTCGAATGGTATTTCTAGTTCTAGATCCTTGAGGAATAGCAACACTATCTTCCACAATGGTTGAACTAATTTACACTCCTTGTGGGATAGGTTTAATGGGACTTCCACTAGAGGGTTACCCACCATTTCTATCAAAATTAAGAATGAAAAATTCTCCCAGGAGTAGCTATTTCCGGTGGCCAAATTGTCATCAATTAATGAAAGCATGGAAGTGAGGTTGATTTTATACTTAGTAATGAAACTAGTTTTTCCTTAAAGTTTATAGGAAATTTTCAGGGAGTGAATTTACATATTATGATTTACCAGAAACAGTGGATTTACTGATAAGTGTTATCTCAAGGTTGGTGGCAATGGGCAGAAATGAGGGAAGATTACTGACTTCTTTACTTGGGTAGTGTTGGAGGTGAGGTTGTAAATTATACTCACCACTGTTTCAGTATCCCCAAATATTGTGAGTTGATAGTGCAAGAAACAAGTGTGTGTGTTTCTTTTGTATCTTGCCAGGTAAGTGGTAGATGGCTATCAGAATAAAAATTAAAGATGAAGAGGAGGTATTCTTGAGCATCCTTCTGTTCTTGTGATTAATGGTATTAATGCAGTTTTTTTTGTTTTTTTTTTTTTTTTCACCGACAGACTCTGGATGTTGTCACCTTACCATTTTTACACAGTCTATGCTAAATCACTTAGTAGTGAGAAAGCTGTAAAATTGTCTTGACATTTAAAAAATAGCACTTTATTTCTACTCTAGATTAAATTAGTTAGACATGTTTTAAAATCAAGTAAATCAAAACGGGGAAGAAAAATTATTATATGAACCAATCTAAGAAATACAATTTTAGCAAAATGTTTGTTTATTCAAGGAACAATTTTATCATGACAGCCTTTTCCCCCATTTTTAGAACTAGTCTTCTCTGGCAAAATGCTTTCTATTTTAAAATTCAAAAACATCTAGTTTTGCTTACATGGATTTACTCAATTCAAATAAAATAATTGATATTAGATGTTGTTATTTGGTTAGTGTGCAAATAGTTATAAATTTCCACATTGCCTCAATCCTCTTAGTGGCATATTTACTCATTGGGAATTAATTTAGTAATAAACTCTGTGAAAGCAAAAAAACATGGAAAGCTTGGAAAGTAAAATAATTCTGTGTTCTTTAAGAGTTCCAATTTTATGTAATAATAATAATAATTAACTAAATTCGAAGTTAATAGCTGAAAAATCATTTATATCACTTTCCAAATAACTTTAAGCTTGTTACAACACCAGGCTTGTACAAATAGAATGTTTATGGTGTTATTATATTTTCAGCGAATACTAGACAAAATGCTTTTCATTCAAGGCAATGTAATACAGTGGGGAACAGGAAGTAAATAGAAAATAACAATGTGAACTATGTGATTCTTTTTCTTCCTTTTAATTGTAAAAGTAACATATCAAAACTAATGATAATCCAGAAAAAGGGAGAAAAAGTATGCACAATCCACTATCCCAGCACAATTAATTCGTTATTAATTACTACATTTTGAGTTATTCCTATATACATATTTTAGCTATGAAATAAATGGCCATATTCACAGTATATACAGTCATGTGTTGATTAATGACAGGGACACATTCTGAGAAATGCATCACTAGGCAATTCTGTCATTGTGCAAACATCATGGACTCTACTTACACAAACCTAGATGGTCTGGCCTACTACACACCTAGGCTATATGGAATAGCCTATCACATCTAGGCTACAAACCTGTGCAGCAAGTTACTGTACTGAATACTTTAGGCAGCTGTAACACAATGGCATTAGTGTATCTGAACATATCTAAACATAGAAAAGGTATACTAAAATGCTGTATTTTAATCTTATGAGGTCACTGTCTTGTGAGACCACAAGCAGACCTTGTCTGCTTCCATGACAAGGTAATGTAGGTTTAGTTAATGCCAGTGGAGGTTAGGATGAGATGGTTGGAGTGGATTTAGTATATTAGCCAGCCATGTATCAGACATGGTGGCAACAAAGAAAGGGGAAAATAAGGTGGGGGAACTTGACTATCATGAAGTACAGAGGGAAGGGGTGAATGTTCAATGCAAGAAGCTGGGGAGAGGGCTTCTTCTCTTACCAGCTGGATAACTTTAAAAGCCCAAGCCTCCAATTCCTCAGATGTTGAATGGAGAAAATTATAATGATGTCTACTTCATGGAATGGTTGTATGACTTAATGAGTTTATACATGAAGGGTGGTTACAGGAGTCTCTGGCATTTTTTAAAAAAACTCAAAAATGTTATTTGTTGTTGATAGTATTCTTCAACCAATTAAAAAGACAATTCTACAGTTGTGTAACTGAGGGTTAGAACCCAGGAAGTTGATTTGGGGAAATGCGAGGAGAAGCACATGATGCCCAATGGGAGGAAAGACCTGCATGATGCAGTTTATTCACAATAGAGGATACCTGGGAGCAAGGTGTGCTATGAGTTTATCAGGATAAATAGAAGGATATGAAGAAGGAGCTACAATAGGAAGAGTCACCAATCAGAGCAAGTGTGAAGTCACAGGGGCACAGGCCCCACTGGCTCTGTCCACTGGCAGCCCTGCTCTGTGGTTCTAATTCCACTCATTTTGAGTTGTTAGAGCAAGGGGTCCCCTTCCAAGTCACAGAGTATGACAGGTTCCAACAATATGCCATGGATGTAACAACTCTCACTTGTTACATTAACAATTACAATACTAATAAACAACTTGGATTTATCCTAGCCTTAGCAGTGCCTAAGAGAATATATTGTGCTCTGCAACAGTTTTTGAGAGAGCAAGCCCTTTCATGTTTTAAAATGAAATTTTTAAAAACCAAAGGCAGAAGTAAAAAAGGGAAGCATCAGTAAACTTCAATAAATTAATGTTAACCTATTTTCAATGTAAAAAACACTACGGGCCGGGCGCAGTGGCTCACGCCTGTAATCCCAGCACTCTGGGAGGCCGAGGTGGGCAGATCACGAGGTCAGGAGATCGAGGCCATCCTGGTAAACACAGTGAAACCCCGTCTCTACTAAAAATACAAAAAAAAAATTAGCGGGGCGTAGTGGCGGGCGCCTGTAGTCCCAGCTTCTCAGGAGGCTGAGGCAGGAGAATGGCCTGAACCCGGGAGGTGGCGGAGCTTGCAGTAAGCCGAGACCGCGCCACTGCACTCCAGCCTGGGAGACAGAGGGAGACTCCGTCTCAAAAACAAACAAACAAACAAAAAAAACACTATGAAGAAAATTGAAGAGCAAAAGAGAGGGATTGCAAAATAGAGAGTGAAGAGGTTAATATTATGGTATGTAAAAAGCCTTACAAAGAAAATTCCCAAAATGAATACTCCAATAAAAAATGAATAAGCTTATCATATAAACAGAACTAAAGACAGAAAACACGTAATTATCTCAATAATCAAAAAAAAAAAAAGACCTTCAATAAAATTAAACATCTTTTCATGTTAAAAACTCTCAGTAAACTAGGTATTGAAGGAACATACCTCAAAATATTAAGAGCCATATATGACATATATGACAAACCATATGCCAATGTCATACTGAATGGGTAAAATTTGGAAGCCTTACCCTTGAAAACTTGCACAAGACAAGGATGCCCTGTCTCATCACTCCTATTCAACATAGTATTGGAAGTTCTGGTCAGGGCAGTTAGGCAAGAGAAATAAATAAAGGTATTTAAATAGGAAGAGAGGAAGTCAAATTCTCTTTGTTTGCAGATGACATGATCCTATATCTAGAAAACACCACTGTCTCAGCTCAAAAGCTTCTTAAGCTGATAAACAACTTCAGCAAACTCTCAGGATACAAAAAGCAATGTGCAAAAATCACTAGCATTCCTATATACCAACAAAAGGCAAGATGAGAGCCAAATCATGAATGAACTCCCATTCACAACTGATACAAAGATAATAAAATACAGCTTAGGAATACAGCTAACAGGGGAACTGAAGGACCTCTCCAAGAACTCAAACCGCTTCTCAAGGAAATCAGAGAGGACACAAACAAATGGAAAACATTCCATGTTCATGGACAGGAACAATCAATATGAAAATGGCCATATTTCCCCAAGCAATTTATAGATTCAATGCTATTCTCATTAAATTACCATTGACATTCTTCACAGAATTAGAAAAAGAAAGCGAATTTAAAAATATATGGAACCAAAAATGAGCCAGCATAGCCAAGACAATCCTAAGCAAAAAGAACAATGGTGGAGGCGTCATGCTACCTGACTTCAAACTATACTACAAGGTTGTAGTAACCAAAACATCATGGTACTGGTCCAAAAACATTCACATAGACCAATGGAACAGAATAGAGTACTAAGAAATAAGACCACACACCTACAACAATCTGATCTTCGACAACCCTGACAAAAACAAGCAATGGGGAAAGGATTCCCTACTTAATATATGGTGGTGGGAAAACTGGCTAGCCGTATGCAGAAAACTGAAACTGGACCCCTTCCTTACACCTTATACAAAAATTAACTCAAGATGGATTAAAGACTTCAAAGTAAAACCCAAAACTATAAAAACTCTAGAAGAAAATCTAGGCAGTACCATTAGTACATAGGTATGGGCAAAGATTTCATGACGAAAATGCCAAAAGCGATTGCAACAAAAGCAAAAATTGGCCGGGCGTGGTGGCTCATGCCTGTAATCCCAGCACTTTGGGAGGCCGAGACGGGTGGATCACGAGGTCAGGAGATTGAGACCATCCTGGCTAATGCAGTGAAACCCCGTCTCTACTAAAAATACAAAAAAATTAGGCGGGCGTGGTGGCGGGTGCCTATAGTCCCAGCTACTCCGGAGGCTGAGGCCGGAGAATGGTGTGAACCCAGAAGACAGAGCTTGCAGTGAGCCGAGACTGCGCCACTGTACTCCAGCCTGGATGACATTGCGAGACTCCATCTCAAAAAAAAAAAAAAAAAAAAAAAAAGCAAAAATTGACAAATGGGAGCTAATTAAACTAAAGAGCTCCTGCACATCAAAAAGAAACTATCAACAGAGTAAACAGATGACCTACAGAATGGAAGAAATTTTTTGCAATCTATCCATCTGACAAAGGTTTAATATCCACAGTCTATAAGGAACATAAACAAATTTAAAGAAAAAAACAACCCTGTTAAAAAGTGGGCAAAGTACACGCACAGACATTTCTTAAAAGAAGATATTCCTGTGGCCAAGAAGCATAATGAAGGTCAACTTCACTGATCATTAGAAAAATGCAAATCAGTACCACAATGAGATACCATCTTGTGCCAGTCAGAATGGCAATTATTAAAAAGTCAAGAAACAACAGATACTGGTGAGGTTGTGGAGAAAAAGGAATGCTTTTAACACTATTGGTGAGAATATAAATTAGTTCAACCATTATAGAAGACAGTGTGGCGATTCCTCAGGGATGTAGATAGCAGAAATACCATTTGACCTAGCAATCTCATTACTGGCTATATACCCAAAAGAATATAAATCATTCTATTATAAGGATACACGCACATGTATGTTCATTGCAGCATTACTCACAATGAAAAGACATGGAATCAACCCAAAAGCCCATCAATGATAGACTGGATAAAGAAATTGTGGTACATAGACAATCATGGAACTCTATGCAGTCATAAAAAGGAATGAGGTTATATCCTTTGCAGGGACATAGATGGAGCTCGAAGCCATTACCCTCAGCAAACTAACGCAGGAAAAGAAAATCAAACACTGCACGTTCTCACTTATAAGTGGGAGCTGAACTATGAGAACACATGAACAGTAATTGATAGTAGTAGTAGAGTAGTAGAGGGAACAAAACACACTGGGGCCTGTTAGGGATCGGCGAGGATCAGAAAGAACCGAAAGACATGCTGGGCTTAATACCTAGGTGATGGGTTGATCTGTGCAGCAAACCACCATGACACATGTTTACACCTATGTAACAAACCTGTGCATCCTGCACATGTACCCTGGAACTTAAAAGTTTAAGAATAAAGTAAAATAAAAGAATAAGCTTAAAGTAAAAAATCAATTCAACAAATTTTAATGGCTAAAAAAGCATATATAAAAATGTTCAAGCTGAGTATTAGGCAAAGATTCATGAATATAAACAACTTGCCAAATTATCAAAAGTACAACAATATGCAAATATATATGTGAAATCTGCTGTTGGACATGAAGAAAAGGGCAGTCAAACTTGCTAGGATTATAAAATGTCATTTGGGTGCACAATTCAACAAAACATAACAAAACTCTCACAAATGTTTATAAATTTAATCTAGAATATCCTAAACAATAAAATAATGTTAAATAAGTTTTAGAGACACACGTAAACAACTTAGATTTTTTTTTTTTTTTTGTAAAATAAAGATTGAGACAAAATAAGTGCTTACTGATAAGAAATTTGCTAAGGAAATGCATATATTTGTTAATTGAATATCATATGATGTCATTGAATTTGATCTAAAAAATATTTACTGGCCTATAAATATATTCCTGAGCGGAGAAAAAAATAGAAAACATACACAGTGAAATTTATTTTTTTATGGATACATTTTATATAAGTGTGTGCCTAGAAAAAATCTGAAGGACACAGAGTTTATTACTTAGCATGAGATTATATATATTTAAATTAGTCTTATTTTCCCTAATTCACGTTTTGTAAATTTTTTTTTTTTTTTTTGAGGAGTCTCGCTGTGCTCCCAGGCTGGAGTGCAGTGGCCTGATCTCGGCTCACTGCAAGCTCCGCCTCCCGGGTTCACGCCATTCTCCCGCCTCAGCCTCCCAAGTAGCTGAGACTACAGGCGCCCGCCACCACGCCCGGCTAGTTTTTTGTATTTTTAGTAGAGACGGGGTTTCACCATGTTAGCCAGGATAGTCTCGATCTCCTGACCTCGTGATCCACCCGCCTCAGCCTCCCAAAGTGCTGGGATTACAGGCTTGAGCCACCGCGCCCGGCAACGTTTCGTAAATTTTCAGTAACAAATATGGACATATGTGTATGGGTATGTAACAGAGAAAATATAATTGAAAATATAAAAATATGACTTTTGTACACAGTCAAATCTAGCACTGAGGGCCAGTTCTGCCATCAGTGATCTTATAAATCTCTTTAACATTCAATATTTTTATCTAATAATAACATCCACATTTCACCGGGCGTGGTGGCTCACGCCTATAATCCCAGCACTTTGGGAGGCCTAGGCAGATCACCTGAGGTCAGGAGTTTGAGACCAGCCTGACCAACATGGTGAAACCCCGTCTCTACTAAAACTGCAAAAATTGGCCGGGCGTGGTGGTGCAGGCCTGTAATCCCAGCTACTGGGGAGGGTGAGGCAGGAGAATCGCTTGAACCCAGGAGGCGAATGTTGCAGTGAGCGGAGATCGTGCCACTGTACTCCATCCTGGGTGACAGAGCGAGATTCCATCTCAAAATACATAAATAAAAATAACATCCACATTTCAAAATTATTATATTAAATGAAATAATTCATGTAAAGTGCTTGAGACAAGGATTGACATTTAATCAGTATTCAATAAATACATTTTTTTCCAGTTTTTAGTCATTTTATTTGTAAGAGCTTTAAGATTCAAGATGTTAGAAAACATGTATTTCAATTTTAATATCTTTGGAACCCAAAGTAACATCAAGTAGAAAGTAATTCATTGCAAAATGGAAGGAAGACTGAACACACGATATGGAAAGCAAGCTCCCACTCCATTAATGTCTCAACCAGAGTCCATACGCTGATTCTTCTGATTTTGCTAAGTCCTTACCCACGTTTTCATTTATGATTCTAACTCTGACTTTTGCTTCATGGAGTTTTTGTCTTTACCTGATTTAAGTAATTGCTGGTTCTCAACTTTGATTTCTACCTTGGACTTAAGTTATTCTTGAATGCCAAATTATATGTAATATTTGACCAAAGGCTCCCCAGCATGACAATTTCAGTTTCTTTATGCTAACCCTCTGAGACATAAGAATGATATTCATTCATTCATAAGAGAGAAATTCTAATAGAATAAAATTGTGAGAAGGATATTGCCTCGCTTTAATCAAGAAAAAAATTTGTGACATTCCAGAGATTCCTACTTACATGTAGTGTCATGAACCCTGTCAGATCATCAAGCAAACCTCTTTCTTTTATAAAGAAGAAAACTTTGCCCCTGAAGTTTAAGGCACCTGTCCATGGCAAAACAGCTAATTAGTAAAAGAACTCAGTTCAGACCTTCTTATTCCCAGACTGCTGCCCTTCCCACCATATCTTGTTGCTTTTAAGGTACTTAAAAATAGAATCAGTGCTGCTGAAACATATTATTTTTGTTCTTAAAATGGACAAGACTTCTTGTATTCTAGTTCGCACTGCCAAAGGCAAAACTCAACCTTACATACTTTTTCTAAAGAAAAGTTTAACCTTAAAAAGTTTCAGGTGACTAGTAGAAATTTAGTCTTCAATACGATTTATTAGCCAAACTTCAGTCCAGAGCTTTCTTGTGTTTCTTGAAGGAGACATATTTTCAACATGCAGACATATCGCATATATTCTAAATGAACACATTGATAGCCAAAACAAAAAGTTATTCAATATCAAATGTTGTATTCCATGATACTTTTATTAAAAATTCAATTGTATTTGCAAATATTATTATTTAGAGACAGGATCTCTCTCTGTCACCCAGGCTGGAGTGCTGTGGTGCTATCACAGGTCACGGCAGCCTTCACCTCCTGGCTCAAGTGATCCTCCCACCTCAGCCTCCTGAGAGCTGGGACTACAGGTGCCCAATACCATGACTGGCTAATTTTTGTATGTATTTTTTGTAGAGATGGGGCTTCACCATGTTAGCCAGGCTGGTCTCAAACTCCTGGGCTCAAACTATCCACCCGCCTCAGCCTCCCAAAGTGCTTGGACTATAGACATGAGCTACTGCATCTGGCTGCAAATATTATTTTATATATGTTTTAACATACAAGAGCAGTATCACTCCTAGTGATCCTTCTCTGATGAGGGAGAACACGTTGAGAAAATCTCCTGTGAGTTAGAGGTTAAGTGGAGAATGTTTCACCAACGGATGACAGATCACGCTAAATAGATGAGTGAAAGACATGGCTTTGAAGAATTAGAAATCTTTTAAAATCTTGAAGCCTTTGAAATGGTAACCAGTTTATGAGGAGCCTCACTCTTGGCTTTTTATGGGCAAGTCAGATTTTGCAATAGTTCCCTGTCGTCTGCTCTATCGAAAGGAAATATCCACGATGCCTGTTTTAAAACAATTAGTTCTGAGAGTAACAGTAGCAGACTCTTTGTGGTAACAATCTTATAAACATGTTAAACTTTTTCTCGAACTTAATTTGCAAGGTGATCTGCATATAATAATTACTAATTCCTGATATAAAGTCAGAAATAATTTGAAATAGATAACATCTTCTCTTTCGAGATGTAGGGTGAAATGATGATGATTTAAATAATAATATTCAATCTGAACATAACTGCTTAATTTTCAAATAAGGCTTAAATCACTTCAAAAGCAAGGACTTACAGTGAAGACTACTTACATACTTTTAATGTTATAGTCCATAAACCCAAAGGTGCAAACTGTACAATGTAATGAAGGATCTCCTGCTGCTTCTTGGCATCTAGCCTTAATTACAGGGATATTTCATAGAGGCACTTACTGACCTACACATTTATTCATTACTTTTGGTGAAATGTTTTTCTAAATAACCATTGGTAATCATTCAATATCTGATGAGTAAGGAAAACAAACCGAGTTTTTCCACATAGTAATTATTTATAACATCTCCTATATTCATTCCCTTAGTGATGGCATCAACCTCTCTGCTAACCACCCAAAACCTCAGTCATACTTACACAAACAATTTACAGCTAATAAGTCAATCATGTCTGTTCCATTTCTACTTTCCTTGCCACTGTACAGGTTCACATCTCACCTTCCAAAAGTTATGCAATAATATCCTTTCTGTTCTCTCTTCCTCCAGGTTCATCCCTTTCAAATTTCATATGCTAAACTGGGCACAAAATATCATAAATAATGTGGTTCCTTTACAAAAAAATTCAATGTTTTGATTAGTTAGAAATATTTTACACCTAAGTTTTTCCTTAACATTTATTTAAAAACTTCTAATGTATAGCTCAAACTTTGGTATGTGTAAAATTAATTCATAATCACAAAAAATCAAACATTTTCAGAGGGAAGAGCTAAACATATCAAGGTTTACAAATTCTCAGCTTACTGTTAAGCTAAGAACTGCATAATGTTAACATAGTTTCTAGTGGTATTTTACATAAGCATTGGATCACTATTTTAAAATGTCAAAGAAATTGTTTCTAGCATGTCTTCTAAGCCTAAGCAGTAATAATACTATAAAAGTAATATGATTTATCTACAATAAAGTGATTTTCACCAATAACAATAATATTTAGTTCCCAATTGCTTTTATGATTTGGCAAAAATAATTACAAGAATTAAGACTTTAAGCAAAAATATCAATAATTCCATATTTTCCTATTAAAATATTGTTTAGTAGACATTAATATTATTTTTAAAAATACTATTTTCTTGCATTTTTGCCTTGTTTTTCAAAAGTGATGAAGATGCCCTTCATTTTCTAATTATTGTTCACAGAAGAAGGAAGAATAAACTTAGTCCACAGGAAGTGGTCCTCAAATACCTCTAGTAGCTTCTGAAACCTAACATTGAAGATTAAGCAAAATATTTTTGTGTGTGTGCCCTAATATGAATCTCTAAGAAGAATGAGATATTGTAAATTCTTCTGTAATAGTTATGACAAAGTACTATTGTAAAAATTCTCAAATTATAGAATGATTATATGATTCATGTTTACACTGATAGGGAGAAGCACCCTAGAGAATTGTTCTGATAGTAGTAATTACCTTGCTATTATAATGGAAATCTTCATCTTATATGAGAGTAGAAATGGAGAAAGAAGGGGCAAAAAACGCTGAGAAATTATGTCTTTATATAAGAACACCCTAACACTTAAGAACAAGTAATATCGCTAAACAGTACATAAATAATGACATTGCCATTGAAAATATGAGTTAACCAGATCCAATTCTGCCTAAGTTAGTGTGATGCTAAGAAAAGATACTAGCTTTATTCCTCCTACTCTTTTACTCCATTTTCCACATATAAAGTGATAAGCGTAGGAGGAAATCTGACTTGGCAAAGAATCAGTACTATTTCCAGAGAGGAAAAAAATAATTTCAACTTAGAAACTTTTAAACCAACATCTAACTGAGTAGACTATCAGAGTTTTGTTTGACAACATTTACATGATGCACTGGTTTACAGGAAATGAAATTTGCAAATGATATGGTCTGCTTGTAATGGAAAATAAGTTTTATAGATGCAAGGTATTTTGTCCAACATATTAATAGCCAAGAGGAATGAGTTCTTACAGACACTAATATCCTGAACTGCTAATGTAATGTTTCTCTGTGTCTTGATACAGATTTAAAATAGCTCTGCTTCAAAAATATCCAATCTTTGCCTAGAGACAAAAGTAATCAAATTATACCATAGTCATATAATCACTTATCAGTGACCAAATGGCTCGAGTACTTTTTATTATCCACTAAATTAAATCACATAAGAGAAATGATGTTTTGCTTAGTTTCTCCATCCTAGGTAGAAGGCATTCAAAGACAAAAACATTTATGGGCCAGAAATGATTTATATTTGACTTGGAAATTTGGCAGTAAAAATATCGTATCAGGCTTATTTCTCCATTGGTGAAAATTAAAATACTACAAAAAATGCAATTTTCACTAGAAGTACCATAGATTATTTTTGAAAAATAAAAAATCCCAACTATCCAAAGTATCCTATATATGAGTTACTATTTAAGTAGTCAGAAGTAAAGAAACAGTTAAAAAGAGGAGGATATTGTTACCCTCGATTCAGTAATGTTACAGGTACACAGGCACTGTGATATAGAAGTCTTATTTGACATATTAGTAAGATACTGTAAATAATCAGCAGTCTGAAATTTGAAGCTAGATTTTCCAGTTAGGATTTATCATAGGTTGACAACAGTGGGTGAAATGTAGCTCCAGAGTTAGTTCTTAAAGACATTATAATTTCCATGTGAAAAGAAAACAAAAAAAGGAGGCTTTAGCTCTCGATTCTTAGATTCCCAAGTATGGAAGAAAATTGTGTGGTCCCAGGAATGACAGAAATTTAGGAAAAGAGGAATGGAGGGAAGTTTCCCTAATATAAAAAAGGTTGCAAAGAATTAATTACAGAGTTTCTGCTACAGGGCCATTCACAAAGCAGCATTTCGCGTGACTCTGGACATCACTCAATTTCTTCTCAACAGTTTTTATCTTCATACTGGAGGAAACACCAAACTGGAAATTAGTTCCAGGTCTAAGTAAAACTATGACATAGAACATATTACCTCCATCTTTCACCGGGCTTCAGCTGCCTCATTCAGCACAGAGAGCAATGGATTAGAGTTCATTCTGACTCTGAAAAATGCAGATGTATCTAATTTTAAAATCTATGATTTATTTTACAAAAGTTAATCAAATCTAAATTTCTAGATTGTACTACAAGGAAACCTGTGTCAAAGACACAAAACCTGTCTTCCTTCTTCATTCATTCATTTATCACTTAATATTATTGACCACCTTCTAGCTATCATTCTAACTCCTATGTTGATAAGCTATGGTAAGTAAGGTAAGATCAGAGAGACTTATTAGGATTTTTGGCTTGTACCAAGATGTTACTAGCAGAGGTGATAAAATTTCTAGATGTATTCTTGAGGTCAGATTCTAGATATATTCTAAAAATATAGGCAAGAGGATTTTCTGAAGGATCGGATGGTGGAGTAATGAAAAAAAAAGAGAGAGAAAAAGAAGTAAAGAGACATTCTGCATTTTTTGTTTCTACATCCTCATACCTTCCCCTTCTAATGCATTTATTTTTCCTTTTCAAGTTTAAAATACTACAGTGAAAACATTTCACAATACTGAACTGACATTTTATGACATACTTCAAGTTTAAAAAAATAAGTAATCTTTTTTTAAAAAAAGTTTTTCATTTATATATTTTCAGATCATGGCACTCAGAAACATCAGTTGGAGTGCCTTTATTGACCCTATCTCTTCTTCTACACAATTCCAAAACATTTAATATCTATGTTTTAAACTTGGTAACTTGTATTTACTGCTCTTCTACATTACTTTCACTTTAAATGATCATACATTGCAGACATTCCATATTGTTCTTCCTCTTTCTTTTCTACTAACTTCCCTGTCTTTGTCAAGCTTTCAATCAGAAACCTTGACGAGCAAGAGCCTGCTTCAAAGAGACACATACAATGACCATAATCATGATCACTGGACCTGCCTTTTTATTTTTTTTTCATTCCTCCTGTCCCATCATTCTCATGTTCAAAGGTGACTTCCAACTTTGAGAACTTCAATTTTAAGACTCATTCTAATTATTTGAGACCTTACATTTCCAACAGTTGCAACAGAAAACTGTTCTAAATCCTGTCTCGCACAGCATCAAGGTCCACCATGTATGTACAGAGAAGTACAGATGGTGACAGACAAAGCTGAAAGCTCATGAGTACATCACAGAAGTCAAAATAACAGTGGCTTTCCATCTGTTAACATATTCATATTTACCTCATTTTCCCACAAGTACTCCTCTCTACTTTCCACTCACACTGGCAAATCTCAGCAGGCAGTGAGTGGTTGGCATCTATTTTCATCTTGTAGTAGTTCTTGTTTCTCCATTTTCTAAACAGCATGATATTATAAAGACAAGAGCTGAGGACATATTCTAACCCCCAAGAAGTGCTGGAATATTCCCACTCCTCAGCAATTTTAACTTTGTCTGACCAGTATTGGTAAAAAGTGTACCTGCTATCTGTTGGTGTAAAAACTCTTGAGATACAAATTTTCTCTAATCAGAAACTGTTTCATCCTCATTTTCATAGTTTTAAAAATGTTTTTTCTAATTAATTTAGTAAAACATATTCAAGGGTAAATGAGTTGGAGAAACCTCAAAATTAATAGTAGGTATATGGCTACATGCATATTTCTATTTCCTTCACAGATTTATCACTTTTTGATATTTTTTGAGATAGCTATTTTTTACAAAGCTTTGGCTTTATACTATAAAGTCATATCAGAATTACAAAAAATTATAAGCCAGGAAATATATATATATTTCCACAGGATTTACTTTCATGAACACAACCAGATGTGAAATACATTTGGTCTTCAGTTTTCACACAATTATAGAGGGATATTTTACAAGATTGCAAAATAAAGTCGAGTTCATCCAATAGAGCAGCCCTTGATAACAGTGGGATAATCAAAATGAAAAATTGCTAAATTAGTGCTTTAAAAGCAGGGGAAAGAGTCATCAAAAGTGCAGAGATGTTTGTTAATTTTAGGGAGGATTCACTAACTAAAGATTTTCTTAAAATTGCTAATGGATTCAATATGATCTGTTAATTTTGCTCTCCTGCTTGGTGCAAAATTCATGGAGATTTCTGCAGTCCAAAACAGCTATTTAAATTTCACATGGTGATATGGTTTGGCTCTGTGTCCCCACCCAAATCTCATCTTGTAGCTCCCATACCTCCCACATGTTATGGGAGGGACCCCGTGGGAGATGACTGAATCATGGGGGCAAGCCTTTCCCATGCTGTTCTCGTAATAGTGAACGGATCTCACGAGAGCTGATGGTTTTAAAAATGGGAGTTTCTCTGCATAAGCTCTCTTTCTTTGCCTGCCACCATCCATGTAGGATGTGAACTGCTCCTCCTTGCCTTCCATCATGATTGTGAGATCTCCCCAGCCATGTGGAACCTCAGTCCAGTTAAACCTCTTATTATTTTTTATTTTTGTAAATTGCCCAGCCTCAGGTATGTCTTTATCAACAGCATGAAAACAGATTAATACAGTAAAATTGGTGCCAGTAGAGTGGGGAACTGCTGAAAAGATATCCAAAAATGTGAAAGCCACTTTGGAACTGGGTAACAGGCAGAGGTTGAAACAGTTTGGAGGGCTCAGAAGACAGGAAAATGCACTAAGTTTGGAACTTCCTAGAGACTTGTTGAATGGCTTTGAGAATAATGCTGATAGTGATATAAACAATAAGGTCCAGGCTGAGGTGGTCTCAGCTGGAGATGAGAAACTTCTTGGGAACTAGAGCAAAGCTGACTCTTGTTATGTTTTGGCAAAGAGACTGGTTGCATTTTGCCCCCGCCCTAGAAATTTGTGGAACTTTGAACTTGAGAGAGTGATTTAGGGTATATAATGGAAGGAATTTCTAAGCACCAAAGCAGTCAAGACGTAACTTGACTACTGTTAAAGGCATTCAGTTTTATAAGGGAAGCAGAGCACAAAAGTTTGGAAATTTTGCAGCCT
The DNA here is from genome assembly GCF_037993035.2 of Macaca fascicularis. Lineage (NCBI taxonomy): Eukaryota > Metazoa > Chordata > Mammalia > Primates > Cercopithecidae > Macaca > Macaca fascicularis. The sequence goes on from NC_088381.1 coordinate 115,430,299, forward strand.
AATAATGTGATAGAAAAGAAAATCCCATTTTCTGAGGAAATTCAAATCAGCTGCAGAAATTTGCATAAATGAGCAGCCAAATGTTAATCCCCAAGACAATGGAGGACATGTCTCCAGGGCATGTCACAGGTCTTCACAGCAGCCCCTCCCATCACAGGCTCAGAGGCCTAAGAGGAAAAAGTGGTTTCTTGGGCTGGGCTCAGGGTCCCTGTGTGCAGCCTAGGGACATGGTGCCCTGTGTCCCAGCTGTTCCAGCTGTGACTGAAAGGGGACAATGCAGAGGTTGGGCCATGGCTTAGAGGATGCAAGCCTCAAGCCTTGGCAGCTTCCACTTAGTGTTGAGCCTGCCAGTAAACAGAAGTCAAAAATTGGGGTTTGGAAACCTCTGCCTAGATTTCAGAATATGTACGGAAGCCCCTGGATGTCCAGGCAGAAGTTTGCTGCAGGAGCAGGGAGCGCTCTCATGGAGAACCTCTGCTAGGGCAGTGCAGAAGGGAAATGTAAAGTTGGAGCCCCTACACAGAGTCCCTGGTGGGACACTGCCTAGTGGAGCTGTGAGAAGAGGGCCACTGTCCTCCAGACACCAGAATGGTAGATCCACTGACAGCTTGCACCATGCTCCTGGAAAAGCTGCAGACACTCAATGGCAGTCTGTGAAAGCAGCCAGGAGGGAGGCTATACCCCGCAAAGCCACAGGGATGGAGCTGACCAAGACTACGGGAATCCACCTCTTGAACCAGTATGACCTGGATGTAAGACATGGAAGGAAAGGAGATCATTTTGCAACTTTAAGATCTGACTGCCCAGCTGGATTTCAGAATCGCATGGAGCCTGCAGTTCCTTTGTTTTGGCCAATTTCTCCCATTTGGAATCACTGTATTTACCCAATGCCTGTACCTCCATTGTATCTAGGAAGTAACTAACTTGCTTTTGATTTTACAGGGTCATAGATGGAAGGGACTTGTCTTCTCTTGGATGAGACTTTGGACTCTGGACTTTTGAATTAATGCTGAAATGAGTTGAGACTTTAGGGGACTGTGGGGAAGGCATGATTGGTTTTGAAATGTAAAGATATGAGATTTGGGAGGGGCCAAGGGCAGAATTATGGGTTTGGCTCTATGTCTCCACCCAAGTCTCATCTTACAGCTCCCATAAATTCCACATGTTGTGGGAGGGACCCAGTGGGAGACTGAATCATCAGGGCATGTCTTTCCCATGCTGTTCTCATAATAGTGAATGGGCCTCACGAGATCTAATGGTTTAAAAAAAAATGGGAGTTTATCTTCAAAAGCTCTCTTCCTTTGCTTGCCACCTTCCATGTAAGACGTAACTTGTTCCTCCTCCTCCTTGCCTTGTGCCATGATTGTGAGGCTTTCTCAGCCATGTGGAACTGTAAGTCCAATTAAATCTCTTTATTTTGTACATTGTCCAGTCTCAGATATGTCTTTAGCAGCAGCGTAAAAAAAGACTAATACACAAGGGCACGGCAAATTAATACTGTGGGTTGTTTTTCTCCTTTATCATTCTTATGTGTAAATAAGTTTCGGAAAGTTTATACATTTATTATCAATTCACAATATCAGAAACATAAAAATCTCTTCCCTTAGCTATGAAGAATAACTGCTAATTTTCAATGATTTCTAATTTCATCACAATCACCTTTCCTTAGCCAAACCTTGAGTAAACAAGCAGTATCACAGGCCCCGTTCAAAACAAGGGACACAGGTATTTTATGAAACTCTGCTTTATTCATATCTTCCTGATGTATGTTAAGCTATATCAACATTACTGTTGATAATCCCAGTGGAGAGTTAGTAGACCACATTCAATCAGATGAAAAACTAGAATCCATCTGGGTCTGATTTAAAGAAGATTTAGTATCTTTCCATAACAAGGAATATGAGCCACACATTAATAAAACTCACACCTTGGGCAGATTACCAAATACTTCTACAACTTATTTGTAAAATAAAAATCATCAACCATAAGTAACAGAGTTGTAAGAGCTGAATGAAATAAAGTGAAAGAGTATGGCACAGAGAAGACTCACAGAAAATGAAAACTTTTATGATCACTATCTTCACTGACTATTCCTAATTATTAATATTCAATATTCCTAGCACTTTGGCTTTATTATTATGTCATCTAAATGACTTCTTTACAGAATGGAAGAATGGAAAAGAATATCAGGTAATTATTTGAGCCTGACATCTCTTAATGTTACTTTTTAAGTTTATTGGTTGCTTATTTCTAAATTTGGAAGCAGTCGCATACATAGAAAATGCTTAATACCTCTTTGTTGTTTAATAAATCTTAATTTACTGAAAATTAACTTTTCTTTTTAGATTTTCCAAGAATTATTCCTTTGCTTAGTTTTGGCAATAATCCCCAAAATGTCCATTACAACAAGTCTCTATTTATGCTGCTTTATGGGAAATGATTTAGATTTTAAATTATCATTTATTTTTATATATCATACCAGAATGTTCTTGCCTATGAAGCATCACTACAGTAGGAAAGTAAAACTATTGGTGGGTTAGGAATGGTTTTTTTGAGTGCAGGCTGTCTTGTAGGAACTATTTAATGCTGCACAGCCCTGGGGCTCTCTGGGCTATCTCAATGCTCCAAGCCACTTGTTTTCTACCATGGTTAGATCATTGGGCATTTTAAGTTTAAATGAACATTTTATTGAATTGAGTAGGTCACCCTATAAGGAGTATTGTCAGTTAGATGTATGAGTCGACATATGAGATTTCAAACTAAGGTGATGTACTTAGGCTAGAGAAGGAATAGAACCTCTTAAATATCCAAATGACAGAAAGTAAAATCTCTTTATAAAGCCAATTTTTGCAAAGCAAGAGACATAAGCTGACTAGTTACTTCTCCCAAAGAAGCAAATGGTCTGTGCATTTTCTTCATGCACCAGAATCAGGGAAATCATTATACTCTTTGTCATCCCACTTCCTATATTTCTACTACTTTGTGTGCTTTGTGACTGATTTAGTCTTAACAATGTACCAGTGAAATGAATGCCACTTCTTTTATAAAGTTAACAATGATTAGCATAACAGATTTTAAGGCATATATGTTGATGAATTAAAACTATATAAAAAGAACAATTGAAAAATGAGCTTAAGCAAGGAATGGATGAAGAAACACTACATAAATGCAAGTAAGGTCTTAGTTTTCATTTTAAATGTCATTAGCAATTGTTTATTAGAGATTTATAAGTAAAGCCAAAAGTTAGAAAACAATAAATAAATAAAAGCAGGCCATGTATGGAACTATTGAGAGTATGTAATAAATCAAGGAGTCAAAGATGATAATTCATAACACTCTGCACAACAGAGGTTCACTAGAAGAGTAAAGAAAAATGTGCTATGGGAAATATGTTTGTCATAACCAGGAGAAAGAGACAAATTACTACAGTTTTCCTCTTAGGTAAGAGGAAGTTTTCCTCATAAAACAGGTAAGACAAAGTTACGATCTGATAATTCGCAAAACAACATAATTAAAAAATTAATCAACATAATTAAATCAACATAATTAAAATTAAACAACATAATTAAAAAATTAATCTTGTATACCATTCTGAGGACTCTCTCAGTTATGCATATCAGTCCTGGTATTTATTATGATGTAGGTTTTTCCAAAAAAAAAATATGTGGCCAATTTAAGTTCCTTGTTAGTTTATAATAATTTTGAGGACTGACAAGATTTAATAAAAATATAAATGGATGAAGAGAAATTAGTGCTTCCCTTACACTAAAAAATTTGAACTAAAATCTTAATGACAACTAGCACTCTTAAACACATTTTAAATGTTTTTCTTTCCAAATTTATAAATGAAATTCATTAAAGTTATGGTTTATACTGAATTTATGATAACTTTTTTGTGGCACTCATTTATTACAAAATGAAATAGGCTTTTTAGTTTATGTTTTATCCCTGAACATCGTACTCAAAGAATTCACAGCTAATTAAACTAATTGACAGGAATAAACAAGATATTTCCGAAATGCTACTTTTTTTTGGTGGCCCGTTTTACTTTCTGCTCCCCATTTATTTGGGGGAGATCATAGTGGTCTGTGAAACGCATAAACCAGGTAGTCAAAAGAAGAGAAGCAAATGGCACTGATAATCCAAACAGTATATGGACTATATAAAATTTGCATGATAAAATTTTAAATTGTTCAAGGTTTTTAAAACGCTGTTTATCTGATAGAAACCCTGTAAGCATTCAGAACTGTTGCCATCACCATCTTATAAAGGGAAAATTGAGGCAACAAATGGAATGCTGCCAATGTCATGCAAGTACTCAGTGAAAGAACTGGGTAGCACTTGATTCTCTTCACAGTTTATTACATTTCAATAGATCTTCATTTCAGTTTTTCCCCATGAGTTTTTTTTTTTTTTCTTACATAGCTCAAATTAGTCATCAGCATTCCTTTGCATCCTAGTGAATCACTTTCCAAAAACAATGTTACTTTCAAGATCAGAAGTTACTTGGTAGTCTTCATATATATACTTTCGTGGGAAGCCTGTTTTCTACAGGATTCTAACAAAGAATAAAGAATGACTATATGCACCTACTTTGAATTTGAACAACAAAAATGAGACAGTGATTGCTGTCTTAATGAGATATACTGTGTCAGGAGTAGGATAAAAATTATTCCCCAAGTGAATGCCTACAACAGTGAGATTAGTCAGCCTTTTTGCTAATAAACTATGTAAAGATTCCAACTCTTGGGATTAGCTCATATAAAATATTTTTGCATTCTAGTTTTCTGTGCTTGTTAGTTATTTATTCAAAATCACTTTCTTACTTGCAGAAAAGTTGAACTCTACTGACTACCCCAACACTAGTATGCATATATAGAGAAATCATCTTCAGTAATTTGAAAACATTTTATTTAAAGCAAATACTATCAAAGAACCTAATGAAATGAAATATTTGAGAAAAGAATCTTACTCTTAATACATTTCAAGAAAATAAGCCGCTGTTCAATAACTAGTGACTGACAGCATCATTTAATAACTCTTTGAGGACTAAATGAAGATTCATTTTGAAATAAAATCAGGTAGTGTAGTCTGTCTCCTCTACACACATCACATTAACTCAGTAATTGCCAAGTCTCACTTTCACAATCTTACACATATTGATGAGCATAAAAGGAGGTGCTAAAAAGCTATAATAGAAGTTATATTAAAGGTGTTACATTGTAGAGTTTTAAGAGAACAAGAATATGATGTAAGAATTTTCAAAGGAAGAACTTTGAAAATCTAAAAACATAAGTGATAATAAAAAATATTATATTAGCTGTGATAAGGGAAACGTCACCTAGTTACAGGGAACTCTGCAGAATCCCCTCCAAGGGTGGTATGATTCCCTGATCCTCTAATAGAATGAATTCACCTCCTTACAGGAATCAGTTGGCTAGGCCTGGTATAGATAACTCTTTCAGTGATGAGCTGTGTATATGCAATAAGAGAGAAGAACATTTCACAGAACCTGTGACAAGACTGCTGCCAACAGTCCTCTTTTTTGTCTGTTGAAGAACTGGAAGAATTGGCCTTTGATACTCTGACAGTGGGTAGACGAACAGATAGTGTTAGATAGATAAACAAATCTAATCACATTCCAAGGGCAAATGAATTTTTAGGAAATATTATAATGAAATGTTAAGTAGAATTTTATTTGTCTTCCTAGAATTGTCACTAAGGCTTATAGCTAAACATGAAATTCATTAATAAGTCTACATCCTAAAGCAATATTCAAGTCCCTCAAGCTGTGACCAATTGCCTGCTACAGAATCGATTAAGTAGGGCACAACTGGCCCTCAAACCACTGAACACCAATAAAACAACCCCTCCTGAGAGTTTCTCTGACGGTCTTAGGAGTACAGATTTTGCTGCAAAATCACAAACATTTTTAAGATTTCCTTTCCTCTATGAGAATAAGGGACTGGTGAATTGTATCCTATTTGAAGCCATATGAAAGAGGCACCAAGATATCAACAATAAAGATTAAGAATGCCTATAGGAAGGAGACACTAGATAGTACTTTATCTCCCAAAATCTCTGCTTAAGCAAAAGACTTACTCATTAGCGGAAGTAAGCAGAACTCATAATAAAAACCATGGAGATCCAAAATGGAGGCCTGAGAAGGTGTAGTTGTTTTGTTTTTGCTTTTTTAAGCTGAACTGGTATTGCAGATATACAGTCATGATTAAGAAATAATTATCTTTTTTCTCCCCAAGAATACCACCAGGATGATAAATACCTGTCAACAGTAAATACTAACTTTGGACAATTGTTATTTTATGTGTGCGCCACGGTAGTTATGTAACAAATCCGATTGAAAAAAAAAAAAAAAGACATTAAAGCTATTATTAATTTTCAAAGTCTCCAATAGTTATTCCTAAAAAAAATTCTAACATAAAGTTATCACATTTGACCACAGTATTGGCGTAGTATTTTCATACATCCTGGTAATACACACTTTTCATTCAATAATTAAATAAATTATTATTCTATTTACGGCAATGACATTGTTTAGAATCTGAGTTTAACCAGCAAATATATTTGTCTTCACAGTCTCCAGCAATCTGTGACCATTTGAGAATATTTATTCTCTTTGAATCATGTATCACAAATATAAATTCTTCTTTTCTTTCAAAGATTCCTCATTCCAAGAACCCTCAAATGAATCCAATTGTGCCTTTGCTTACAATTTTCATTAATCTTAAATTTTCCGTTATTAATATGTTAACGTTGATTTCGATGCAGAATGAACCCAAAGTGCCTATCAAATTTGCCATGGTTTTTGGTGTTAACAACTAATACAATGGACATAAACAGAAGGTGGAGATGATATATTCACTCAATCATCTATTCGACAAAGATTTATTAAGTCTCTATTTAAGTACAATGTTCAATCTTGGTTCTGCAGACAATGCAAATATTAATCAGACAGATAACACTCTCAATGAGCTTACAATGAGTGCTCATTTTATATATATACACACACACATATACATGTATATATGTGTGGATATATATATATAGATATACATATATATCTAAAATTATGATTCAGGACAGAAAACGAGAAAAATGACAAAAGAAATTCAGAGCAATTGTTTTGTACTTTAGCAGAGGAAAAGATCATAAATCTTATAAGTTAATTTTCATCACCATAGACAAGTTAAAATACGATCAATTTCAGATCACATTGTCTGTGCTTATTTTTACTTTGACAGGACAGTTAAGTATTTTAAAGCACTGCATTAAATATAGTTCTGTCTATAATAATATTATCAAGAACATGTAAGAATTTTTTTTACTGTCCCAAACCTCACCCATGACCTTGCTAAATTATATGAGCAACAATAAAAGTATTATTTCCATGACAGACTTATGCAATATATACAGTCTTTTAGTTCATAATTCAAGGTGAGACAGTTCTATCTTAAAAGTATCAAGCCAAAAACCAGAATTACTTACTTTATATGCATCTAGGGAAATTTTGTTTCATTTTATTATTTTCTCTAATACTACATCTATCTTTCAATTATTGTTTGTATTCTTGAAGAAAATTTTAAAAATCATTCTAATAATACTTATTACCAGAATCAAAATAATAGAGTGCATAGGTATCATAAACGTGGCTCCCTAACATTTGTTAACTCTACATCTTAAACTATCTTTGCAATCTTTAAGCTTAAGTACTTAAGCCATCCAGTTATTCCCCATCTCTGAAAGAATCGAACGGACATGTACAACACTATAAATTTAAAATATTTCTGGGACTGTTATAACAAAATCACCTAAAATATATATTTACATAATTTTATGTAATATAAAAATTATATATATTATATAAAATTATACATATATTTTATATTATATAAAATATATATACACATTTTGAGACAAGTTCTCACTCTGTGGCCCAGATGGGAATCCAATGATGTGATCTCGGCTCACTGCAACCTCCGCCTCCCAGGCTCAAGTGATTCTCCTGCATCAGTCTCCTGACTAGCTGGGATTACAGATGCGCACCACTACTGCCTGGGCTGAGTTTTGTATTTTTAGTAGAGACGAAGTTTCACCATATTGGCTATGGCTGGTCTTCTTGAACTCCTGACCTCAAATGAGGCCACCTCGGCCTCCCAAAGTGCTGGGATTACAGGTGTGAGCCACTGCACCTGGCCTAAATCATCTAAAATAGTTTTTAAGTATCTGTTTGAATAATATTATTTCCCAAAAAGTAACTATCAAATATTTTTAAAATTCCACTTTGGAATATTTTTCTCTCCCATAGATAATTAAGTATATTATTTAAACATTTGGCTTATTTTTGTCATTATCAATGCACATAACAAATGGAACTTTTGATTTATAATTTTTAAATATAAATTCTAGAAAGTCATTCTAGCTGTCATTCAAGAGATAGATATAGGCCAGGCGCGGTGGCTCAAGCCTGTAATTCCAGCACTTTGGGAGGCCGAGATGGGTGTATCACGAGGCCAGGAGATCGAGACCATCCTGGCACACATGGTGAAACCCCGTGTCTACTAAAAAAAATACAAAAAACTAGCCGGGCGAGGTGGCGGGCGCCTGTAATCCCAGGTACTCGGGAGGCTGAGGCAGGAGAATGGCATAAACCTGGGAGGCGGAGCTTGCAGTGAGCTGAGATCCGGCCACTGCACTCCAGCCTGGGCAACAGAGCGAGACTCCATCTCAAAAAATAAAAATAAAAATAAAAAAAAGATAGATATAGATATCGATTGCAGTGTGATATGGTTTGGCTGTGTCCCCACCCGTAATTTCATCTTTAATTATAACCCGAATTGTAATCCCCACGTGTTGTGGGAGGGACCTCGTGGAACGTGATTAAATCATAGGCTTGGTTACCCCATGCTTTTCTGGTGATAGTGAGTTCTCATGCGATCTGATGGTTTTATAAGGGGCTTTCCGCCTCTTTACTCTGCACTTCTCCTTCCTGCCTCCATGTGAAGAAAGACATGTTTGCTTTCCCTTCCACCATGACTGTAAGTTTCCTGAGGCTTCCCCAGCCATACTGAACTGTGAATCAATTAAACCTCTTTGCTTTATAAATTGCCCAGTCTTGGAAAGTTCTTTATAGCAGCATGGAATCAAACTAATACATTGTGTAACATGAAATTGAGTTTTATAGAAATATTTGTGCAGGGATTGGTATATAAACTTAGTCTTCCTGAAACTCATTCTATAATCACCATAGTTTGGCTGCTATCCTACTATTTTAAAATTAAGGCTAACAGCCAAAGCTACATTCCCTCAAAGCATGCAGAACAAAGCCTTTAGAAACATATTTGCATTGTTTGCAAATATTTTCTCCCATTCTGTAGGTTGTCTGTTTACTCCGATGATTATTTCTTTTTCTGTGCAGAAGCATTTTACTTTAATTAAATCCCGTTTGTTTTTGTTGCATTTTCTTTTGAGGACTTAGCCATAAATTATTTGTCTAGACCAATGCCCAGAAAAGTTTTTCCTAGGTTTTCTTCTAGAATTTTTATAGTTTCAGGTCTTACATTTAGTTATTTAATCCAACTTGAGATGATGTTTGTATATGGTGAGAGAGAGGGGTCCAGGTTCATTTGTCTGCATATGGTTATCCAATTTTCCAAGCACCATTTATTGAATAGGGTGTCATTTCTCCAGTGTGTATTTTTTGACTTTGCCAAAGATCAGTTGGCTGTAGGTATGAGTCATCCATCAACAGTTGACTGGATTTTAAAATGTGATTATATATATATACATATATATACACACACACACAGAGGTCACATTTTCACATTTATTCATTAGTATTCTATAGTGTATGTATGTGTGTATATACGTTAGATAATAGATTGGATATTTGTATGTGTATATATACACATACATACATCATAGAATGCTACTCAGCCATAAAAATAAAATTGTCTCTTTTGCAGCAACATGGATGGAACCGGAAGCAATTATCCTTGGCGAAATGACTCAGAAGCAGAAAGTCAAAAACCACCTGTTCTCACTTATAAGTGGGAGTAAATAATGCATACACATGGACATACAGAGTGTAATAATAGACACTGGCAACTTCAAAAGGTGGGTGGTTGGGTGGGATGAGAGAAAAAATACTACTTATTTGGTACAATGTACACTGTGTGAAGATCAGATTTTACCACTATACAATACATCCATGTAATAACTCTACTTGTATTCCTAAATCCAGAAAACAAATAAAAATAAAAGAAAGAAATTTGGCAATATTGCTATGGAAAATTGGAAACCATGCTGCTTTTACTTTATTTATAATTCCTCCACCAGTAATAGTCTAATAAATCAAATCAACCAGGTTTGGCCTCAGACAACTCTATTTTCAAATTATATATCCCCTATTTGCCATCTTCATGGTTTTGAGCAATTTTATTTACTCCTTGTAGCCTCAATTTTCTATCTGCAAAATGCGATAGATCTACCTTCAAGGAATGTTATTTGTGGTGATTAAATGCTATTGTATGTCTAATGCTGTTGAATAACTATTCAAGTATTTCTCACAGTGCATGTGAATTGAGAACGGTGATCATTCAATAGAAGGACAGAAATTATCATTGCTTCACACAGATATTTCCAAGTTGCTTTTCAAAGAAGAACAAATTTTCATTCTCAGTGGCAGTGTACATAAATACACATTTTATTGTTCTTTCAAAATCACTGGTTCTCTCTTATTTAAAAACATTTCTTAATTTGATGTTTGAAAAATTATTTCACCCTAATTTTAATTTTAATTTCTTTGAAAATTAGTGAGACTGAATTTTTTTCAAAGCTATTAGATATTTGCATTTTTGGGTAAATTGTCTCTTCATATACTTAGTACATTTAATAATTAAAATAGATTTTTTCAATATATTAATAATTTGCTTGTCATATTTTTATAATTGGACAAAAAATTTTTGAACCAAATGAATGAATGAGCTAATGCTGCGATAAATTTTCTGCAAGCAGGTGGAAGAAGGAAAAATAATATCTTTTGTACCTATCCATATTTTTACAAAATTTTATTTATTTTTACAGACAGGGTTTCATGCTATTGTCTACGCTGGAGTGCAGTGGTGCAATCATGGTTCACTGTAATGTCTAACTCCTAGTGTCAAACAACCCTCCCACCTCAGCCTCCCAAGTAGGTGGGTCTACAAGCACTCACCACCAAGCCTGGCTAATTTTTAATAATTTTGTAGAGATGAGGTCAGGCTATGTTGCCCAGGCTGGTCTCAAACTCCTGGTCTTAAGCAGTTCCCTTGGCTTGGCCTCCCAAAATGCTGTGATTACAGGCATAAGCCACCTTGCCCAGCCCCCTGAACCCTCACCTTTTTTTATACAAAATTTTAACTTTCAGGTGTGGAAAAATGAACATGGAGAATTTACCTAAGAAATTTTAAAAGAAAGATATCTGATTAGTGTTGGAATTAGAGATTAAGTATGCTGATATACTGTTTAATTATAATATATACATTACTGAGCATATATATGCTACTATAATATATAATATGTTCAATAATCTATACATAATATTTCACTATAATATATATAATATATTATACATATATGCACAGTAAAATAAAACAGTGGTCCCCAACCTTTCTGGTGCCAGGGACTGGTTTTCTGGAAGACAAGTTTTCCATGGACTGGTGTTGGCAGGGGGATGGTTTGGGGATGAAACTGTTCCACCTCAGATCTTCAGGCATTAGATTCTCATAAGGAGCAGGCAAATTAGATCCCTCTCATGCACATGCAGCTTAAAATAGGGTTTGTGCTGATCTGACAGCAGGTAGAGCTCAGGTGGTAATGCTCACTCACATGCTGCTCACCTCTTGCTGTGTGGGGCCCAGTTCCTAACAGGCCATGAACTGGTGCCAGTACATGACCCTGCTGTTGTGGGAAGTCAGGGACCCCGAACGGAGGGACCAGCTGAAGCCGCAGCAGAAGAACATAAATTGTGAGGATTTCATGGACATTTATTAGTTTCCAAAATTAATACTTTTATAATTTCTTATGCCTGTCTTTACTGTAATCTTTGAACACAAATTGTGAAGATTTCATGGACACTTATCACTTCCCCAACGAATATCCTTGTGAGTGCCTATGCCTGTCTTTACTTTAATCTCTTAATCCCGTCATCTTCTTTGTAAACTGAGGATGAATGTTGCCTCAGGACCATGTGATTGTATCAACTCACAAATTGTTTGTAGTGCATGTGTGTTTGAACAATATGAAATCTGGGCATCTTAAAAAAAAGAACAGGATAACAGCGATGTTCAGGGAACAAGAGAGGTAACTTTGAACTGGCCGCCGGTGAGCAGGACGGAACAGAGCTGTATTTCTCCTCTTTCATAAGTAAATAGGAGAAATATTGCTGAATTCTTTTTCTCAGCAAGGAACATTCCTGAGAAAGAGAATGCGCCCTGAGGGTAGGCCTATTAAAGACCCTCTCAAAGCGTGCTGTCTTTTATGGTCGAAGCTGAAGGGATGAAATAAGCCCTGGTCTCCTGTAGCGCTCCCAGGCTTATTAGGACAAAGAAAATTCCCACCTAATAAATTGTGGTCAGACAGATGGTCTGTTCTCAAACCCTGTTTCCTGATAAGATGTTATCAATGACAATGCATGCCGGAAACTTCATTAGCAATTTTAATTTCGCCTCATTGGATGGTCCTGTGATCTCGCCCTGCCTCCATTTGCTTTGTGATATTTTATTACCTTGTGAAGTATGTGATCTCTGTGACCCACACCCTATTTGTGCACTCCCTCCACTTTTGAAAATTGCTAATAAAAACTTGCTGGTTTTATGGTTTAGGGAACATCACGGATCCTGCTGACATGTGATGTCTCCCCCCAACACCCAGCTTTAAATTTCTCTCTCTTGTGCTCTTTCCCTTTATTTCTCAACCCAGCCGGGACACTTAGGAAATAGAAAAGAACCCACGTTAAACATCGGGAGCGGGTTCTTCCCATACCCTGCGGTTTGGAGACCCCCGAAAAAGGATTTAAGTTCACATCAGTTATTTTTTCCACAGGTCATTTATGTTCATAAATTTAGAAACCATTAAAAATGTTCATTGAGAACGAGATTTAACTACTCTTAGGATTTTCAATATTGAGTCTTTTTAAAATTTTTGAGACAGATTCACTGTCTCGCCCAGGCTGGAAGGCAGTGGCCCAATCGCTGCTCACTGCAACCACCATCTCTCTGGCTCAATCAATTCTCCTGCCTCATTCTCTTGAGTAACTGAGATTACAAGCATGTACCACCACGCCCAGTTAATTTTTGTATTTTTTAGTAGAGAAGGGGTCTCACCATGTTGGCCAGGCTGGTCTCGAACTCCTGACCTCCAGTGATCTGCCCACCTCAACTTTCTAAAGTTTTGGAATTACAGGAGTAAGCCACCACACCTGGCCAATATTGAGTCTTTTAATACACAAATTCAATTAATAGAGTAGTTATACATTACCACTGATTGGTTTGGTGAAATATCCTGGATAATTTACTGAATCTGCTTGTATGTCAATTTAATAAAGGGTTTAAAAATTGAACATTACATGAATAGACTATGCTCTAGTTAAAGCAACATAATATTAAAATTTAAAATAAACATATTAGTGTGTAATGACTAGTGTTGTTGGGGTACTTTTCCCTTTATAACTACTTTATCAGAACATTTCCTTTAAATTGTGATTATCTATAATCTAAGAAATTTCTGTTACCCAATCAGTAACTTCTGACGTATACAAATTTAGGAGGTAATAAAATTTGCACTGTCAGAGGCTAGTGAAATTTAAAAATAAATCACAAACACTGTGTCTGAACTGTTAACATAAGTCAATGTAAAAATACAATGTAATTCACAATAATTCACTTTGTATGTTACTTTCTGATAAATATTCCTTTAAGTAAGGATTAGGTATAATAATCTATTTTGGGCACTTTTTCTGAAAGTTAAGTAATCATCTAACAGGCTCCACATGGGAAGCAGAAAGCAAACAGTAGAAGGAGCAGAGATGAAAATAAATAGGTCCACCGGACAGGAAACCTGGCATGTTGGTTATAAATCTCCGACTTTCTTATCAATATACAGATACCAGAATCTTCCTCATGTACCTTTCTTTGCTGTAATATAATTCTTTTCATTGCCGTAGACTATTCCGAGGCAGTTACCCTCTCTTATCAACTCTAATTATATGTATTGCAACTTGTTCACTGAACTAATATTCCTACAACAAAACGCTGAGCAAAGGATACTTTCTTTTTTTTTTTCATGAAGCTGTTACTGCAACAAGCAGGCATAGAAGACCTTGATTTTTGCTGTTAGACTGTGCTATTAGTGTGAAGGCATCCTCATCCTAACCTACTGTTAGTATATACATGGGCTCACAATGTCTTTCCCATCATTATAGGTACAAGAGAAATGGTACTTTGAGTGAACACAAGAAAACTTTCCTTCAGGAATTCACCAACAAAGGTTATATTTCTAACACATTCTTAAGTCAGGAAAAAAATAATGGCATTACTTAAATTGTTATCAAATGCACTGGAACAAGTATTTCCACATTAGCAATGTATATGAAATAAAGGGGACCCAATGCTTCACAATAAAAATATTAGGAAAAAATATTTCAACTCTTGAATTGAAAAGGAAAAGCATACAGTTCTAACGGGAAGGATTTTGACATAGCAATTTTTGGCATATATATATATACTCTGTGTATTATTATGTATTTTAGTCAGAAAACTTTTTTAAAAAGCAGTTTCCTTATTTATTGCTCTGACATCACCACTTATAATTTATGAAACTACAGTTTATAAATCATGTAGCAGGGAAGTAGTCACTCAATATCTTAATGCTTAGCTATTCTGGCACTTTTTTATTCTTCAGTATTTATTTTCCTTGTATTATATGCCAATATGTTCATATCACTCCAGGATAGCTCATCAGCTAATCTTAGTCCCTATTTGAAACCAAAGGTGTGTGTTCAATTTTAGGCATATTTCTTCATAATTATTTCAGCTGGAATTAGTCCATAATATAATATAATGGAACAAAGTTGCATAAAATGTACCTGGCTGTCTTCCCACTGACTGGTCTTTGTTAGACTGAGATATCTTAAATCTCTAGCAAATTCTAGCATATTGGAGATATCAATACTCCAGGATTTGCTATAAAGGTGAGCTTTATCCTTTATTGTGGATTTTGCATGTATATTTGTTAACATTGGAAAATCATTGAAAACTAGTTTATATGTCTGTTTCAATATGCAAATATAGTTATTTCTTCCCCTACTTATACAGAATTAAAATTTAACCAGGTTAATGCCCTTCTACCAATAGTCACAATATACATAAACACTGTTATTCCCTATTCTTCTAGACCAAGAAAGTATTTTATAAATTGTAAATAGGCAATTAATTTATTTTTATGTCCATTGCTAGAATCTGAACAGTGCAGTTGTCCTATAGCTTCCTACCACTACCAGCTTATATACCTATAGCTTCCAGCAATAGAGATGAGCAAAGATTGGCTATTCCAAAGATAATAAGAGGAATAAGAGGCACAACAGAAACAGCACTTATCTTTTGATGAGTTTTTGTACTTACTAAATCATGACATCCAGGCTCTGTCTCCCGAGAAGGGGCAGTTCATAGGCACTGAAACTCTGCGTGAGAATTTACAAACATGTTTTCATTTTCAAACAGATCTAATTTATTTTACTACAACTGTGCATTCTCTCATTTTGTGTCCAGGCATTTATCTTTGTCCAGATAACCACAGGGATATATGTGTCTATATTTAATTTGAAGATGAAAGAAAATATGAAATTTAGTAGTAGACATTGTTAGAAAATACACCAACACTAAGTTTTTAAAGCAATTTTTAAAAAATCTGCACGTCTACTTCCCCTGAAAAATCATTTGCATATTTTCACAAAACAGTATGATAAAATATACTTGAAGACATGTATAACCCCCACACATAAATCTGTGTGGCTCATACCCCTTCAATTAAGTCAAAACTATGTTGAACACATTTCCTCATCTGCTTCTGTTGACTGAACTCCTTGGATATTTTAAAAGTCTTTCAAAAGGTAAATTAATCCTGTGACTGAACAATTGACCATTTAGAGGCCTCAACCAGTAGCAGGAATTCTTTCCCTATTTAGGTTATTTTGTATATTATTACAGTTGTAACCAGGGGTCTTCTCTATTCATTGGTAATAAGAAAATCAAGACTACAAAGGAATATTAAAAAAAAACTGGTCATGAAAAATATATACTGATTTAGATAGCTGAGCCAGAAAATCTGAAATGAAATTTCATTAGAATTCAAAATTTAACAACTAGCACCAAGTTTGTGGTATCCAAATACTAATTCTCACTTAAAGGATCCAGTGCTTCCCAGAGAAATAGCTGACTTTTGGGCTCTTGGGAGGATACATAAAAGATGAACCTGGGGCATGTGCTGACAGGCTTGGAAGTTGCCAGAACCAAGCAGAAGGGGTTCCAATGGGTCCAGAATGCAACAATTTTAGTACTAAAAATAATCATGATTACAACTGATCAAAACACATCAGATATTTTAAAGTCTGTATATTCATAAGGAGACTAATGAAAGTTAATAGAACCAATTCATTACAACTGTAGTTAGTTAGAAACAACTTATATTCAAGGTTGGTTAGAAAAAGAAAATATATCAAACATTCACCCTGCTTTTTCTGAATAATTTGGGAGAGTTCTTCTCTATTAAAGATTATAGCTAAAAATACAAACAGGGTAATAAAAATTACTATTTTGCAACCCCAATGAAATCATAATAGATCTAGGTAATGATCATCAGTGAATTTTGTTAGATTAAATATTAATGTATATTTTATAATGCAAAAATAAGGGTAACCATCCCTGAAACCACTGATGAATTTTATCCTTACTGGAAATGGAATGGTCAGATATTACATGCTTCATGATATGGTATAACATTAAAAAATCTGAACTTAAATATGATTAAACCTCTGAATATTACTACCAGTTTACAGGTAAGAGATGATAGCAGAATTAGTTACATGACTTCATAAGAAATGATTCAGTCAAATTCAAAATGCAGAACATTCTATAGGACAAGTAAATCAGTTTCTTGACAACTCAATGGCATTTCTAAAAAAGAGGATGGGATAGGGTCCTTTACAGAATGAAAAAGACATCACAAAGAAATATAACGAGCAGATACTCCTTGGCTCCAATATTTCAGATACCTACTAAGATATTTTAGAACAAATCAAGGAAACCTGAATAAGAACTGGTGTTAGTGTTAAGGATTTTGTAAATAATGGTGTTAGATAAAGTTTATTATGAGTTGAATAGTGTCAGCCCAAAATGATATATTTGAGTCCTAACTCCTAATACTTCAGAATGTGGTCTTATTTAGATAGAAAGTCTTTACAGAGATAAAGTTAAATGAGGTCAATTAACCTCAAGTTAAAATTAGGTCATTAGAGTAGGCCTTTATCCAGTAGGACTGATGTCATAAAGGGAAAGATCTGGATACAAAGATTGACACAAGTAAAAGTAATATGATGTGGAGAGGCAACAGAAGACAGCTATCTACAAGCCAAGGAACAGCTCTTTCCCCAGAACTTTCAAAAGTGCATGGCCTTGCTGAAACCTTAATTTCAAATTTGTAAACTCCAGTACTGTGAGGCAATACTTTTCTGCTGTTAAGCCATCTTGTTTATAGCACCTTTTGATGGCAGCCCTAGCAAACTAATACACCATTCAATTATCTTTATTAGTTGGACATACATTATATAAGTATTTATACATGAAACAAGATGTGCAAGATTTTCAGTACAATTATCTAACAAAACAGTGAAAGAGAAGAAATAAGATGAGAGGCTTCATAATTACTGGAGTTACGGATACATAGAATTAATGCTATATTAATTTGCAATTGACTTAAAATGTCCATTTAAAAGGTTTAAAAAGCAGACAAAATAGCTGGGCCTGTAGCCTCTGCTACTCAGGAGGCTGAGGAACTTTTTCTGAAGCATCTAGGAATGCTTTTAATTACATAATGTACATTAAAAAGTATCCCTTACTTTTAGAAGGATCCCTTAAGCTAGGAGTGTGAGGCTACAGTGAGCTATGATCATGTCACTGCATTCCAGACTGGGTGACAGAGTGAGACCCCCTTTTCTAAAAATAAGCAGGAAGGAAGGAAGGAAGGACGGAAGGAAGGAAGGAAGGACGGAAGGAAGGAAGGAAGGACGGAAGGAAGGAAGGAAGGAAGGAAGGAAGGAAGGAAGGAAGGAAGGAAGGAAGGAAGGAAGGAAGGAAAAGAAAGAGAGAGAAAGAAAGAAATTAAGGTTCACACTGATGAAATTAAGGCTCCCTAAATTCTGTCTTATGTGTACAACACCAAAGCACAAACCAAAGAACCTAGCCAGAGAAATGCCACTCATCAGTTTTATCATGAAGATTTGTATCTCAATCTGTACCTTTTAGGATGTTGATAAGCCCACTCTAATAACTAGCTTTCTGAGAAGGTTTTTATTAAATACTATACAAAGAACTGAAATAGTTTGTGAATCCAGTATAAAATTTTAAATATAAAAGATAATCCTTTGGATTTTTTTGATTTTTTATTTGTATTTTTTCTTGGGGGACAGTGTCTCACTGTGTCACCCAGTCTGTAGTTGAAGTGCAGTGTCGTGATCATAGATCACTGCCGCTTCCAAACTCCTGGACTCAAGCAATCCTTCTGCCTCAGCCTCCCAAGCAGCTGGGACTGCAGACGCTTGTCACCACGCCTGGATCATTTATTTTAATTATTATTTTGTAGAGAAGGGATCTGACTCTGCTGCCCAGACTGGTCTCAAACTCCTGACTTTAAGTGATCCTCCTCCTGCCTCCAGAAGTGCTGGAATTACAGGCTTGAGCCACTGTATCCAGCTAAAAGACACTTTTTTTATTTTTTTATATTATTTTTTATTTTATGATTATTATTATTATTTAAGATGGGGTCTTGCTCTGTCACCCAGGCTAGAGCACAGTGGCGCGATCTCGGCTCACTGCAAGCTCTGCCTCCCAGGTTCACGCCATTCTCATGCCTCAGCCTCCTGAGTAGCAGGAACTACAGGCGCCTGCCACCACGCCCGGCTAATTTTTTGCATTTTTAGTAGAGATGGGGTTTCACCATGTTATCCAGGATGGTCTCGATCTCCTGACCTCGTGATCGTCCCACCTTGGCCTCCCAAAGTGCTAGGATTACAGGCGTGAGCCACCACGCCCGGCCTCCTCCACTATCTTAACTCTATCATTGCTTCTTATTCCTTTATTTTGTTGTCAATACCAATACAATTTTCCTGGTTGCCAATACCAATGCATATTCTCTGGAATATGGTTGAGTGGTACCGATGTTCAAGATGATATTTACCTTCTCCTTTTTCACTATGTACCTGTGATATTCTTTTAAAACGTGGTTAACCTGTATCTAGTTCGTGAATGCTTAGTCCTAGCTTCCCTCTCTAAATAAGGGTTCTCATCTTTTATAGAGCCTAGTACCAAAAATAGACGTATAAAATGTGTAACCCTAAGATCTTCTTAATAACCTAGAATACACAGCAATTTTATGATGCTTTTCATACAGCTAGGTGACATAATACTTACTGGTTACATTGTAATAAAACGAATACATCGGGGATTAAAAGTGAAGGGAGACCAAGGAGCAAATTCTCTAAAAAATCTAAATGAACTCTTTCAAAACTTTGGTGTTTTAATTGCTCAGTAATTCATTTTGTCATATTTCCATTCTAAATATGGTTTTCTAAACCATAATTATTCTTTGGATGCAGTTGTTAATTTTCTCCATAATTATTCTTTGGATGCAGATGTTAATTTTGAATACTGAGCTATGGACTAGGAACCTGCTATAGGTGACCAGTTTTGATAACATTTACAACAGTTGGGTAATTTTACATACATATATATATATACACACACACACTATATATATATATTTTTTTTTTCAATGCTCTTCTTCTCCATCACATTATATTGAATTATATTGTAATATTACAAAAGGGAGAGTACAAAAATGATGTCTGGCTTCTTCATGCTATATCTGAAGTCTCAAGAATGCCTGTTGCAGAAAGATCTTAATGGACATTTTCCAAAAGAAGACATACAAATGACTAACAGGTACATTCAAAAATGCCCATTACTAATCCTCAGGAAAATGCAAATCAAAGCCACAACGAGATACGGCTTCCTTCCATTTAGAAGGGCTATTATGAAAAAAGAAAACAAGTGCAGGTGAGGATGTGTGGAAAGGAAACACTAACAAACTATTTATGCTGTTGTTGGGATAGTAAACTAGCACAACCATTATGGAAAACAGTATGGAAGTTCCACACAAAACTAAAAATTGAACTATCATATGATCCAGCAATCTTAGTAGTGGCTACACATACAAAGTAAACGAAATTGATATGCCAAAGAGAAAACCACACTCCCATGGTTCATTCAGTATTATTTGTAAGAGCCAAGACATGGAATCAACCTAGCTGTCCACCAACAGATGAATGGATAAAAAAAAAAAAAACATACTGTATACACAATGGACTTACTATTCAGCCATGAAAAGGAGTGAAATACTGTCATTTGCAATAACATGGATGAACCTGTAGGACACCATGTTAAGCAAAATAGTAAAATAAGCCAGACACAGAAAGGCAAATACCACATAATCTCACTCATATGTGGAATCTTAAAAAAAAAAAAAAAAAAAAAAGTGGATATCACAGAAACACAGAATAGAATAGTGGTTGTCAGACAGGGGAGAGGGAAGGGAAAAACGGAGAAAGGTTGGTCAACAAGTGCGAACTTACAATTAGGAAGAACAAATTCTGGTGTTTTATTGAACAGTGATATGACTGAGATTAGCAGTAAGATGTTGTATATTACAAAACAGCTAGAAAAGGGGCTTTTGAATGTTCTCACCACAAAAAAATGATAACTGTATGAGGTCATGTATGCACTAACTACCCTGATTGACTCATTACACAACATAGATCTGTATGAAAACATTAAATTATACTCATAAATAAGTACAATTAAGATGTGTCAAAATAATTTTTTTTAAAAATGCCTGTTGAATCACTAAAAACTCAAGTGTTTGTCAAATAATGAAGCAATTGATGTATAATCAAGTTTTTAATAATCCATTCTAGTAAAAAATGTACTATTTTTATGTAATTATTTGCAAAATGTGTACTAATTCTCCCTTAGTTTTCAATTTACCCCCAAATTTCAATTTACATTGACATTTCTTGCAACATTAATACAAAATCATAAAAAATATAATTTGAATTGAAATCAAGAGTTAATTTATCTATGGAATAATTCCTAATCTGTGGTAAGACCTTCGTGTATTCTGCATATATCCATTATGAATCTTGCCTATTAATTTTTTACTTGATTGGACCTAAATCTCAAAAAATAATAATCAATTTACTCATGAATTCACTGAATGAGTACTGAGAAGAAATGATGCTCAAAGCATTCTTCTCATTCTTCACAGTGAAGTAGGAGAAAACTATGAATAGGACACAGATCCTGTTCTCTGTGGACAAAAAGTTTGTAGGAGAGATAAGACATGCACATAAATAACTACTAAAATGCAGAGTTATTAGCGAGGAGAGGAGTATAAATAAAGAGCTATGAGAGCTCAGTAGGTTCCTATTGTCTGATAGGATCAGCATCTTCTCTATAAGGAAAGCAATTTTTGAGCACAAGTGTTTGGGCAAATGGAGTTTGGATGTCAGAGAAGACATCCAAATGGGCTAACCAGTTTGAGCAAAGGCACATAACTAAGGCTGACTGACGCCTAAGATAAAATAAAATAAATATGAAAAATAGAAATGATTAAAACAACAGCTAATTTTCCTCTAAAAAATCTATTTTTCCTACAAACACCCATTTACAAGCTTTATTTCCCAACCTTGCTTACAGTCAGATACGGTCACATGAACGACTTCTTGTCATAGTACGCAAATGCAACTGTCGTGTGCAAATTTCTTCTCAGTGTTTTAAATTAAATTGCTTGCCCTGGACTTCATATGTTTCTCTCTCTTTTCCCTTATAGGCTGGAAGTTTCTGACACTTGACTAGGCTACACTGTATATGTGAGAACAATGCTTTAAGGTCACTGTCTCTGCAACAGTGGCCACCATTCCTGGCCTGTTCTGTGCTGTCCAGTATGGTAGCCACTAGTCAAACAGGTGGCTATTGAAGACAAGTCCTCATTGAGATGTGTTGCAAATATAAAATATACACAGGAATTTCCAACACTTAGTATGAAAAAAAGAGTGCAGGCCGGGCAGGGCGGCTCACGCCTGTAATCCCAGCACTTTGGGAAGCTGAGGCGGGAGGATTGTTTGAGGTCAGAAGGTGTGAAGTCAAAGGATGGAACTGAGGTCCCTGGATGGTTTCCTGCAGCAGAGCCAGCCTAGATCTCTAACATCCAGAGTTTATTTTATGGCCCTGGATGCCAGCGTGAGTTTAGACTTTTTTCCGTTTTTATGGTCACTAGGAGGTGGAGGAAGAAGAGACAAAAGGGCTGCTATTTTTTTTTTCCTTTGGCACACTTACTGTGTACCATCATTGTGCTCTTCCAAGTTATTTCACTAGAATTTGATAAGAAGCACTTGTTGGCAGTTGAGCATATAATGGATTGAAATGAGGATACATGATAATATCAAATCTACTTAATATCATAAATGAAAATATGAAAGAGAGAACAGAGAGATAAACTGTAGAGAATGTAGAATCATGGTTATAACAAAGGACTATCCAGCTGCCATAGTAACGTAGGAGATAATGGAGACTGGTTACTTTCAAATTAGGTAATGGAATAAGGAAGAGCATTTAGAAGACAGAATTGTGAATATGGTTTGTGAAAAAAAAATACATTCAATGGTGATTTAAATATTCAAAAGAGGAACTACCAGGAGAGCAGGACTGACACATCAGTTTAGAAAGCCATTTGCATAAAAATAAATTGAGAAAATAAGCTCCGTGTAATATCAATTGTAAAGAGTGTACAAAACAGACCAGATCTGAAAAGGAGAGAGAACAGGATTTCACACAGCCATCTTTGATCCTAACCAAAAAAGAGCTAATAAACCTCACTTTTAGTCCCTTTCAAGTAGTTCTAACATGTTGGCTATAAATTATCAGACACTAGAAAAAGAAAGGTTTTGAATAGTGATTTCAACTTGTCCCTAGTGATATAAGTAATGCATTATTCTCTTAGTATTTTTCTTTATACTTAAAAGAATTCCTCCCAGATAAAACTTCCATGGATCTCATCTTCAGTGTCAGAACTGCCTAAATAATTCATACAAAATTTTGTTTCTGCTGAGATTATGTCAATAACTGAAGAAAATTAAATTTGGGCTTAAGATCTTTCAGTTGATTACTTGGGTTACTCTTTATACTCCTGTTGCAACACAGAATCTGAGAACTGAAGCAGGAATTGAAAAAAAAACCGCAACTTTAATGCAGTCCAGCTCATCCTCATACATGAATCCCACTACGCCTCTCTTGACAAGTCTTGCCTCTATCTAAATATCACTGGGTACTTCCTGACATCAGTGAAAAAGAATTCTATTTTTGAATGGCTCTATTTGTTAGGAAGTCTTCCTGATATAGTAGTGTAATCATTTCCATTCTCTATGGAAGACTTCCAACATAAGGATAGCTACTTTTCAACAAGGCTACAATTCAAATATTCGAAGAAAGTTATGTCTCCTATAAATCTTACTTCCAGACTAAATATTTCCCATTCCTTCCACTATTTCTTATATAGCTGTTTGCTCTATTTTTACTATACTGGTCATTTATTAAGGAGCATGCTTCCTGTAAAAATATCTGAGTAATGTAGAGTTAATTAGTGGCAGCCACGTATTTCCTAATTTGTTGATTGACTCTCTCTCTATATATATATATTTGCTACCAGTATATATATATAATATTTATATATAAATATATTACATATAATATATTAAATATATATTTGCTACCAGTAGTTTTTCTGATTTTTTAAAAATATGAATGAGAAACAGAAGGGAAAAAAGAATAACACTTACTCTCATTGTTGTTATGAAAACAAAGTCTCCACGTATAAGTAAGAAAGGTTATTTGTTGCTGTTGCATTGTTTGTTGTTGGTGGATATTTCCATATGGATATGAAATCTAGTGGGTAGCTTAGATACCCTGACTAGAACACTATAGGAAGCAATAAGATAAACACAGACATAAAAATAAGTCTTGTGCATAAAAGAATACAACTTTTTTGTTTGTTTGTTTTTTGAGACGGAGTCTCATACTGTGACCCAGGCTGGAGTGCAGTGGCGCAGTCTCAGCTACTGCAAGCTCTGCCTCCCAAGTTCATGCCATTCTCCTGCCTCAGCCTCCCGAGTAGCTGCGACTACAGGTGCCTGCCACGCCTGGCTAATTTTTTGTATTTTTAGTAGAGACAGGGTTTCACCATGTTAGCCAGGATGGTCTTGATCTCCTGACCTCGTGATTCGCCCTCCTCGGCCTCCCAAAGGGCTAGGATTACAGGCCTGAGCCACCACGCCCGGCCAAGGAACACAACTTCTTATGAGAATATAGGCAAAGAGTTAAGATGGTTGCAGATGTAGATAGGTTTCTATGAAGAAAGTTGGGTTACTCAACCTTCACACACTTTACACACACAAGAGAACATGAGAAAGTAGTTGCCATCTATACCAGAATGCTGTGAAAAACAGACATGTCTAGATGGCAGAATTTAGTCTACATTAAGTAATCAGGTAAACTATAATACAGAAAAGATAGAATGCTAGAAGCAGCTTTGCTGGGATGGGATGGGATAATATTGTTCATGGGTATATTTTGTAAAACTCTTGAAATATTTATTCTGAAACGAAGGACAATGAGTTAAAAAATTAGTCTGGAGATCATAAGTGGTTACCCATGAAAGTGGATCAGATCAATGAAGGAAACTGGTATGAAAGCACAGAAGGGGGAAGTATGGGGAGCTCTTTTATTTGAAGTATGTAGGCAAAATGAGCTGTGTCCGGACAGCAGAGCATTGGGGGCATGACTGCCTCTACCTAGCTTTCAAAGGATATGATGACCTGGCACAGCCACAAGTACGGGACTGCAGCCCAGGATAGCTGTGGGACCTAGGCAGAGAGCCGCTGGGGTTGGGGGCCTTCCTTCCGAGTCATGTGGATGGTATTTTCATCCCACTGGGCCTGGAAAGCAGAGTATCAAATCAAGAGGATTCTTCCTGAGGATTAAGATCTTATGAAATTTGTCTTGCAGTTTGGAGTTAGGATCCTTTATACCTTCTTTTCTACGTCTCCCTTTTGGACAGGAAGTATCTATCTTATGAATGCCTCCTATGCTTGTATTTTGGAAACCTAACATGTTTAATTTCACAGATTGACAGCCTGATAGCAATTTGCTTTGGGATGAATTGTACCTTGAGTTACATCCATATCTGATCAAATGATGTTTAGATTAGACTTTAGTGTTGATGCTGGAAAGAGTTAAAACTTTTAGGGCTGTGGGGATGTTAATTTATTTTGAACGTGTGAAGAATATGAATTTTGGGGGGCCAGGTGTGTAATGCTATAGACTGATTTTTTTTGACTCATGAAAATTCATATGTCGAATTCCTAACTCTCAATTGTGATGGTATCAGGAAGTGGGACCTTTGGGAGGTGATCAGGCCATGCAGGCAGAGCCCTTCTCAGTGGGATTAGCGTTCTCATAAAAGGGGCCCCAGAGAGCTCCCTCACCCTTTCCACCACATAAGGATGAAGCATGAGGACAGCAGTCTGCAACCTAGAAGAGAGCCCTCACCAGAAACCGTATTAATACCTTGATTTCAAGCCTGCAGCCTCCAGAACTGTGAGAAATAAATTTCTGTTGTTTATAAGCTACCCAGTCTATAGCACTTTATTATAGCAACCCGAACTAAGACAGAATTATATAGTGAGAAGTAAAGAAGAGATAGAGTTCTCCTGGTTTAACATTTTCTAAATAAGACACGAAAAGCCCTTTTAAGCAGTTTTACAAACCTTAACTTATTTTGGCCTTTAGCCTTTGGATATTAGCTTGAGAGTTCTGCCTAATTTTATTTATTTTGATTGTTTAACTCAATGTCTTAAGAAAATCTGAGGTAATCAGAACATCCTTGAATAGTCATGTTGCTCTTTTTAGTTATTCCTCCCCTCCCTTTTCTTCCTGAAATGGAAGACTGATATCACCTAGGTGATATAGGGATAAATGGGAAGCCTTCCAGTGATTTTCCATTGTGATTACAATAAAATCCAAACTTCTTGTGGTTGTCAATAAGTCCTTACAGGAGCTGGCTCCTGTCTCTCTGATCTCATCACAGTTAACCTCCCATCAGTAGTGATTCTTTCTGTCCTGATCCAACATAACCCTGCCTGACAGACTTCGCATTTGTCAATTACTTAGCCCAGAATGGGAGTGCTTTGCTCCCATAGTTTGGATCTCAGCTCAAATGATTTTTCTTCGGCACAGACCTCATTAAGTATCTTGGCAAAAACAGCCTTACCCCTACAAGTTGTTCTCTATTCTGTTGCCCTGTCTCAACTTTATTATGGCAGATCTTGTAATCCACAGTTTTCCTATTTTTATTGGTTTGTGTTGTGTCTACCTACCAACCTACACATGTTAACTCTATGAAGGCAAAAACTATGTTTCATTCATTAGTGTTCCTTCAGATCCTGGAACAGGACCTATCAGGAAAAAGACCTTCATTAAACAAACCTTACTATAATGAATTCATGAATGGAGGAAGACAACTTACACTTTGACCCAAAAGAAACCTCATTACTGGTGGAAATGAAATTGAATTTTGAAAGACTGTGTCATAAGTTCAGCATTAAGTATTTTTATAGAAAAAAAAAAAACACTTCTAATATAGAACATATCTATTAAATAGTTAGACATTTAAAAATTATTTTATAATTAAATAGTATACATGGAAGAGATTGTTTTGTTTATAACACAGAAAGTATCTACTAAATAACTACACTATTTTAAAAGTTCTTTTTGTGGAAACAGTGAATGTGTAAGAGGGTTGCTTTGTTTGTTTTTTGCCCTTTTTCTATTGTCTCAATTCTAATGGACTTAAAACAGGACTTATATTTTCCTGAGTATAAAGATTGTTTCATGCAAGTTATTGTAAAAGTTTTGTACATTGCATTCACCGGAGAAAGGAAAGGTAGTAAATGAAGACAGATACACAGACAAACACATTTTTAAACTATAAATAGTGCAACTGGTGAAGCAGCCAGTTCAGGCAGGAAGTCTATCTTCATTTAACTGAGTAGAAGGGAAGAGCAGGAAGATAGTGAAAATGGAATGGTGAAGGTGAACAACTTATGGCAACACAGAGTCAGGTCTATCCCTCAAAGAAACAGGTGTGTGTGTGTGTGTGTGTGTGTGTGTGTGTGTGTGTGTGTGTGTATGATAAACACTTGCAGGCCTACATATTCCAAATTGCTCTAGTCATTTTGCATACATAAGCACAAATAGAGCTGGCATGTGCTACTGTCTCATGGGGCACCATGAGAATTACTGAAAACTGCCCATTGAACACCGTGCATATCAACTGACTTAGTATATTATTTTCTTTCTAAGTTCAGGTGGCATACGTGGACATATAAACATATTAGAGTGTGAAATGTTTGCTGTTTATATCTGATTTTGATGTTCAACAATGAACTAAAATTAAATAATTGTCAGAATTTTTTAAAAAGTAACCTTGAAACTACCCATTGTAGCTTTTTCTTCTCATTCTTCTGCATTAGGAAATTTTCAGTAAAAATTTTTGGTATATATGATAATTTCCTCATTATAAACATTTAATGTGATCTCAATTAAACTATAGTTCAAAATCACTCATAAAGAGTCCAATAGACCCCAGAGTTGGGGGACTATAAAATCATAAATCAAATTCTACATTTTACTTACTGAAATGGTATCACCTTTCAAGTGCCAAAGATTTGAATGACTTATTAAGAGATGCTTTGTTCTATCGACATCATAAATCTATCGTAGTCTACGCCAAGGTCCATACTTAATAGTATTTCAACTGTGAAATACTAATTTAAATCCACAGTTCAATGATTTTCTCAGGAGATGAGAGCATAATGTTGAAAATTATTGATGTCAGTCTCTTATAAAGTAGATTCCCTAGAGAGCCACTCAAAATCCATAGCTTTTTCTCACTGTGAGGGTGTCAGCCATCTCTGAGCTAGATGAAAGAATGGGAAGAAAATAGGTCCCATGTTTTATCATCCTCATTTAACACACGTTCTTTTCTAGCTCTCAACCACCATTCAGAGGTGAACTTCAAAACTCTGCTGGGTTTATACACAATGCCATAAAAAAATGACTAAATAGCATTCAAGGAAACTTTTAATAACATCCTTATATTCTCAAAGTTAGTTATTGTATCATTTATTTGGTGTACATTTCATGTACCTCATCATCAAGAAAAGAACTGTTCCACCGTTTCCTATTATATATACTCATTCCATGTCAATAGCTTATGCTTTTTTTCTAACAAATCTAAAACACTGATGATGTTTACAGAAACAATGTTTCTTATACAGCAGTGTTACTGAAGTAAAGCTCATGATGAAAGAAAGCATCACCTTAATAAAATAGGAACTATTAACAAATTATATAAGAGAAGTATTCACTCACATTCCTCAAATGTTTATGGAAGACTTTCTTTTTTTATATATGGCTGATATGGCAGTGAACAAAACAGTAATAGTTTATGTACTAATGGAGCTTACAATGAAAGAAATATTCTAAAACAATCACTTTAATATATACATGGGACAACTTAATATTTTGTGCAAGATCTCCTGATGTGGAAAATGTTGAATCATTTAATTCTTTCCCACTAGTATTTTTAGTGACTTTTCCTACCCACAGAGAAAAACAGACTGATAGTTTTATTTACCCATTCTGGAAGAATGAATGGGTAAATGAACATTTCACCAGTAATTTTTAGTGATTTTTTTCTACCCACATAGTAAAATAGATATTTTTACTTACCCATTCTAGAAAAATGAACGTGTAAATAAGCATTTCACCAGTAACAGCAGAATCAATCACAATGTAAACATTTCTTAGGGTGTAAATTCTGATACATATTGTTCCTAAGGCTAAGAACCATAAATAAATGATAGCTGGAGAGTGACATTTAAGAAACTAAAAGTACATTAAGTTGGCATTCCCTATCATATGTTCTGAGTCAAAAATTAATTGACCTCTGTTTCTAATGCTGTAAAAATTAATATTAAATGGTTTCTCCAAATTCAGTCAGTAACTCACATATGAACCAATTCAACAACATTTATTATGTACCTTCCCTCCTTTTGTAAGAACTCACATACTATTGGAATAGTCTAAGATGAATGTGTAACATCTGAAATAATGTAAAAGCTCAACAAATCTTGTTGATTTCTCAGAAGAGTCTAGTAGGCTAAAACACTATGTAGAATGTAGTGACACTGGAGTGGGGAGTTGAAACTCAGAAACTGACAACAAAGCCACCAACAGCAGACCTAACAACAAGGAGTTCTGGTTTTAACAAGGTGACCACCTTGACAGCCTTTTACTGTTTTCAAATCTTTTGTTTTGTTTTTGAGAAAGGTGAAGGGAAGACTTGCTACAATTACTAGCTGCAGTTGAAGAGAAAACTCTACTTGGTACATTGTGTTTTCCTCCTTCAACAACAGGCCTCATTTTTTAAGTCTAAAAGAGAGACGGGCAATGCCCCCAAGTTCCTGAGAAATGTTACACTGACGAGCCATCTTTCATTTGTGAGCTCCTAATTGGACTTAAGAAGCAAGTAAAATTAGATCAGAAAGCAACTCTAGACTAAAATTAACTCCTGGAATTCTGCCCTTCTGAGTTTTCTGCGGTAATTATTGGAGAAGGAGGGATATTTAGATGTCTCTAATCCTTGCTTTACAAACAAGAACACTAGAAACTCTTGAGATATTTTTCGATAAATCACAAACCTATTGACACCAGCCCTGGGTCTAGAATGGCATCTGGTAATTCTACCATCAGTATACTTCCATTATATCTCATGCCTTGTAGTGCATTTTATACAGATGGGTCTTAATTTATACACGTGTAAAGTAAATTGTCCTTTATACTTGAAAGATCACATAGGAATAATAGTTCTAACTAAGGGCTCTTCTTATCCCTCCTCTTATTTTATCTCTCCTCTCCAATGATTAGCAAAAGACCACTCATTTATTTCTTTGATACTCTTAGATACCGCTTGTCAGCCAAAACATTTGATTACGAAGGGGTCACATCATGACAATGCTAAGTGCTTTCTTCTTTCCCACCTCTCTAGATATTATTTTCTTTTTTTTTTCTTTTATCTTTTTTTTTTTTTTTGAGACGGAGTCTCGTTCCGTCGCCCAGGCTGGAGTGGAGTGGCTGTAATCTCAGCTCACTGCAAGCTCCACCTCCCGGGTTCACGCTATTCTCCTGCCTCAGTCTCCTGAGTAGCTGCGAATACAGGCATCCACCACCGCGCCCGGCTACCTTTTTGTATTTTTAATAGAGACGGGGTTTCACCGTGTTAGCCAGGATGGTCTCGATCTCCTGACCTCGTGATCCGCCCTCCTCAGCCTCCCAAAGTGCTGGGATTACAGGCATGAGCCACTGCGTCCCAGCCCTCTCTAGATAGTCTTATGCCAGCAGGAGACCAGTGGCCCTGTCCCATCTCCTGTGATAAGAAGCTCTGAGATGTAATTTAAGCCGAGTCATCTCTAAAAATACAGATTAACTATATTTTGTCTCTTCATCTATACAAAGTTCTACCTTTGTTCGTACACTCACTTTGTATTATAAAGTTTACTGAATAGACAAATTAGTTGAAGAACAGAGTAGAAAAGTGGCTCTGCCAGTCATAGTTAGAATAATGGTAAATAGCTTTTGCAGAAAAGGAATTTATTTCATCATTTAGAGTGACTCCTAGACTTGCACAGCAGACTAGAGAATTAGACCTGCAGGAGGGGCTGACTAGTTGATTATAAAGGTGATGTCACAGCAATGAATATTTAAGATGCTTCCCCTGGCATCATCATAGTAATTTTCAGCAGTGGTGCTGGAATCTCCATCTGGTTACCACTACTGTGAATAACCTGTGAGTATCCTGCACATATCAAGATGTAAAGTTCACATCTGATAGGCCAAGCTTGTGTCACACATTGACACGACTGCAGTCAGTGAGCAGAGCGTCTGCTATCTTTGTATAGCGGTCAATGGGGCATTGTCTCCTGATTCTTCCGGAATCTTCACACACTGAAAACAGAATGAATGAATATCCAGTGGCTGGGTGACAAACATCAACAAGTACTTAAGACACAGACGAGAGGGAAACCGAATCTAACACCCTAGTTAAAACTGAAGGAGTTAGTTTTAACTCTCAGAATAATATGCTCAGCAGTACAAAAAGATAAATAAGCCATGTTGTGCAAGTCTAGAAACCTAAGTTAGCAGGTACCACAAGATAGTTTTAGGAATAAAAAAAGGCCCAACTTTGAAGGACACTATATGCAGCGATTAAGAACACAGACTGTACAGGTATAAATGCCATTTCTGTCACTTACTATCTGTGTGGCCCTGGTCAAATTTACTGAGTTTTCTGCACCTCAGTTTTCTCATCTGCAAATAGGACAGAACCAACATCTACATGTGTATTTCAAATTCTGAAACACCAAATACATTTTTGAATCATAATCAGTTATTAAGTTGAAGACTGCCTGCATTCCATTGTCAGGAAATTAAATCAAAGAGAATGAGACTCTTTATTTCTAGAGCCAGTGGAAAGTAACCATAGTTCAATCATTAGCTCCAGTTCAAAGACTTAGTACATTTTCTTAGGCACAAAGTCCGTTTATGCATAGTTTTCTGGAAATAAGACCTGACTTGTAGGTGATGCTTATGTCCCTTCTTTGCATATTCATCAGTCCTTTATAGTACCTATCCTGGAACCATATCCTTCATCTGCATTAAATTTTACCAAGTAAAACCGTGAGTTTACAGGAAATTAAAAACAAATCAGTGATCATTTTTCATAGGAAGTGTTGTAAAATGGTCTTTTACAAATGACCTGTAGCAGACATTTAGTCACCTTCTCAGCATCTAATTCCCATTTAATTCACCAGTAGCACCCAGATATTCCTCTGCCAAATTCCTTTGAACTCATTCTTAGCCTGTGGAGCCTTAGATTCAAAGGGACACATGTTTAAACCAGGAACTAAATTACTCCTGAGCAATAGACTTGAATATATTCTTGAGTACAGAGTTTCATTCAGGGATGAATATCTCAGATGAAGCCAACGAGCCATAAGAAGGTATTTGTTGGGTTTTGTTGGAGAGTAATCTCACCATCTTTTTAAGGGGAAATACCAGAAGAAATCTTCCTGTGATCTTCAGCTGCCATGTGGGAAGCTGACCTGGACACGGTTCCTGTTCATAGGGTCGTGCATAGCTGAAGCAGTGCACATAAGCAAAGCCAAACTTCAAAGATGACATCAGGAACCTTTAGATCAAACTGTATATCAAGTTAGAGAAATCTTATTTTGCAGATACACAAGCAAAATTACGATCTTTTAATTTTTTAAAGCCCATTTTGGTTAAGTTTTCTACCACACGTAACTGAAAGATTTCGAATTCAAGAGTAAACTAGAAAATGATTAGAAAATATACTGTTGCCCATAAGAACAAAAAAAGTGGACACTTCTTAATAATAAAAAAATTGCCCCATGCACTATAGATACATTCATTAGAGAAACAATCAGAAGAAACAATTGGAAGGAATCACAGATTGAGATTCAGGATAGTTGTATTATTAACAAATAGTTTATATATGTCAATAAATATTTTCACATATGATTATTTGTCCTCCTTTTAGACTGAAAATACCAGTCAGATAAAATGAATCTTCGATTGAATTTTTAAAATTAGTGCAAGGAAAATATCATGCCTGCAAAAAATGCTTTCAGCTGACTTTTATAGTTTAACTCTCAATGTGGGAGTCTTTTGATGACTAAAATAAAGAGAAGTCAAGCTTAAAACATCCCAGAGCTCCGGAAGAAAATTATGATGTTAAAATATATCCTTCAGTAAAAGTTAATGCAGAGATATTAGCATGCCATCATGTGAACACTCGTCACAAAAGTGCAAAATGGCAGAAGAAAACAGGATATTTAGAGCAAAATATTTAGAAAGTTATAACTTTCAAAAATACTATCTTTAATCTTCATTTAAAAAAAGTAATACGCAACTCAGATAAGATTTGAAAAAAATCACATATATGTAAATTTATATTAAATGCAAAACATGATGTTAAATGACTCAGTATAACATTAGTCTGTTCCAGAAAGATAGAGGCAATGTACTCTTAGATTCTCCCATGCAATTAGCTCAGTGAACTTGGGCAGTGCATAGACACCTCTGTCCTTCAGTTACCCACATATTTGTGCATAAGGCTACTGAGTGAACTGACATTACTCAAACATCATGAAGAATAGATTATACTTAAATACATGAAACTGACAAAAATGCTTAATAACCTAATTACGTGAGTTCATTTGTCCCTATTTGTGAAACTATTTTTTCAACTAGAAAGCTGAAAATTTTAATGTAAAGAAAAAGTGTGGCTTAAATGTTGTGTCTTAAATCTCCTCACTTTGTAATTCTTCTTTCTTTTAAAAATATCAGTAGTGTAGAAAATTAAAGTGATGAGTGCCCATGATGAGGAGAGGAAAATGTATATGCTTTATTGTGTGTGGTCATGGGGGTGTTTATGTAGTAGAAATAAAGAGATTTTATGTTGTAGGTGACTGGAGCAGTGAAGAGTGAAGACGTATGGGTGTGCTAACTGGGCATGTATATGTATATTACTAAGGCAGGCAAAGAAATAATTCTTTCACAGCAACTGACTGATGGTACTCTAGATTTCTAGAAGCAGAATATTGTAACCAGAAAATCTTACTAAATTTGTGGGGGTGGAGGATAGGCAGGTGATAGTGAGTTCACCAGGCTTCACAGATACTGCAGGAGAATAAATTTGCTACATTTCTTTTTAATAAGAAGAAAACAAAAATGCAATTTTAAAAATACCTATATAGAGATAAATAAATTCTGAAGAAAACGTATGCTAATGTTACATATGCATATGTGTGTTGATAAATATATAAAACTTGGTATAAACCGTTATAAGATACTAATTAATTGTTTAGAATAAAACAAAACATTAACCTTTTCATTATTGATCTACATAGCACATCACACACAGAAACAGATAGGAATATGTTCATAATTTGCAACAATATACAAAAAGCATTTGCCAAAAAACATGCTGTTATCTTATGCCTACTTTTATGCTTTTTCTTCTTATCTAATATTCCGTAACATTAGATATCTTTATAGGGAAACCTTTTAAAAAGAGAGTTGGATGACTAACATGTTTAAGCCTCTTACAGGAATCTGACAATAAAGCTACTTAGGAGCCATAAGCCATCTATAGCATCAGTGTGCTTTATATAAAGTCTGATGACACTAGAAGCTGTCAAACACACATTCAGGAGACATAGATAATTAGCTAAGTGCTAGACTATCATAATTTTTACTATTTTCATCTTCTAACTTTTGCCTCTTTTGGAGGCCATATGCCCTTGGTTGTTAAAAACCAAGTTATAGGCTGGGCGCAGTGGCTCATGCCTGAAATCCCAGCACTTCGGGAGGCTGAGGCGGGCGGATCACCTGAGGTCAGGAGTTCGAGATCAACCTGGCCAACATGGTGAAACTCTGTCTCTACTAAAAATAAAAAAATCAGCCAGGAGTAGTGGTGGGTGCCTGTAATCCCAGCTACTTGGGAGGCTGAGACAGGGAGAATCGCTTAAACCTGGGAGGCGGAGGTTGCAGTGAGCCGAGATCGCACCATTGCACTCCAGCTTGGGCGACAGAGCAAGATTCCGTCTCAAAAACAAAACAAAAACAAACAAATAGAAAACCTTACCAATTAAATATTTTTATTTTGTTTTTAGTTCTTAATCTATTTTATATTTCATGCATACCTACATTCTAATTTAAGCAGCTGATTTTTGTTTCTCCATAGTTCTCTTCATAGGATGGAAGGTCCACATGTCTTAGGCCACCTGTTTTGTTTTCCCCTCCATGGAATTATTTTAAATTGCAATTTTGTATACAGCATATGACTTAAAAATATAACTCATGTGGTCAATTACACTGCTACTCTATCTTAGAGAGTTTGAATTTACACGTAATGCTTAGTGGAAATAGTCGATGGTTTTCTTTTACAAATGATGAGTAAATGCAGGTATAAAAATGGCAAAGGTTAAATTCTCCCAAGTTTTTATTTGATTATTTGTCAGAGGGAAGTGGAAAGATTTTATCCCTCCTTACTCTCCCTAATTACTTTCCAAGTCACATTGTTTTAATCTTCTGGAGTCATCCTTTCATTTGGAAAAAAAAATATGAGTTTATACCATATATGGGCATTCTTACCTTAATAAGCTATAATTTGTGAGATAATCATTTCCATATGAGTAAGGACTATTTTCTCCTCTTCTTTGGAAATAAGTGATAAACCAAGAGTCCAAAGACTGTTTTCCCCATCTCAGTAATACTTCAGGTAAATAAGGTGCACTGAACTAGAAGGTCATTATGCTTCTTGATAATAAACTCTCTCCTCTCCATGAAGCCAGGTCATAAATCAGTAGAGCCCATTGCTTGAGAACAAGGGGAACTACGTTGGAACAATGTCGTATTTTTAAAGTCATTTCTTATTTGCCAAATGCCATGTCTATTTACCTGACTTAGGAGACAGACTAATTCCAGACCTCAGATATTATGAAGTGCAGACCTCTGAGCCATATTCCTTAGGAAGCATCACATCATTAAATCACCTACTTCACTTATTCTCAGTAGCAACTATGAGCTCTCTAAGGATTTGCATTCACAATGTACTAGTCTCTCTTTAATGATGTTTTCCTCTCTTTTTAAAAGTTACTCTATCCTTCTGACTCAAC
This sequence comes from Macaca fascicularis, assembly GCF_037993035.2. Lineage (NCBI taxonomy): Eukaryota > Metazoa > Chordata > Mammalia > Primates > Cercopithecidae > Macaca > Macaca fascicularis. The sequence goes on from NC_088381.1 coordinate 115,466,561, forward strand.
AAATACACACTTTCAGAAATCAAGCTAAATGCAATGCACTCAGATATCTGCAACAAAAATGCTGCCTAAAATCATAAAACACTGAAAATGATCATCCAAAAGCACAGTTGCTACTATTATACCACTACAAGCAACTCATGAGATTAATTTCCCAGAAGAGGCTGATGTCAATGATAAGTAAAACTGCATATTATGAACCCATGTGAACTTTCTAATGTAAAAATCTATAATATGGACATTAAAGTATAAGTACTTTTCAAGACCTGAGAAATTGTATTAGTCATTTTTTTTCTATGACACATCACAAGTAAGTGTAGTCAGAAAATAGATACAGAACACAGAACAGGAGAAAGTTGACATTTTATTAACAATTCCATTAAAATAAATGAGCTCACATCCAAGCAAAAATCAAGAATCAATAAGTGTTTTAAATTAAGCACTTGACATGTTGGAAATGAATGTACACTTTAGAACACTGAAGGAACCAGTGACCATTCCTTGAAATATGATTCCAATCTATTAGATTCATTACATGAAAAGCTTAAATAAATTTCCCTTGAGCTAAAGATAAATTCAGATTTAAACTAATATTGACCTTCCTCAAAGTATAGGAATGGTGTCATTCAGAATTAAGGAACAATAACTTGTCAAACAATATCAGTACAGGATGAATTTCAACTTACCTGAGAATTTTATTTCTTTTCTAATGCTTATTGAAGACATTGATATTTTGTCATTGATTTAAATTCAAGGATAGCAAAACCTGTCATGGATAAAATAATTAGTGAAAATACCTTCCACTTTGAAGGCACACACATATATAGAAATTAAAATTGATTTCCCACATTGCCTGACCCCAGTCTTTTCAAGGAAAGACTTGCTTCCTCCTTCTAGAGCATTTTACTCATTGGTTCAACGACTGTCATTTTTTTATATTCAATTATTGCATAAGGAAGTAGATCTGGATGTGGGTGATTATTTTTTAGATGATATCACATGTACTCCTTTCAGTCTTCCTCAGGGTACCTTGCAAAGTTCCCTGACTCATCACTCATGCATTAAGAGCAGTTTTAACAAGAACATTTACCAGGTGCAGTGATGCACTGCTAAGTTATTTACATATATCTTATTAAATTCTGACCTTGCCATTGCCCTCTCCAAAAAACAAACAAACAAATAAACAAAAAATCCTATAGAGCAGTAGTAATTAGGCTCACTTTATGAAAGAAAAAAAAAATTGAGGCTCAAAGAGTGTAATAATTTATCCAAAGCACCAAAGGTAGTAATGGTAGGAGCTCAATATGAGATGGGATTATACAAATTCCAAAATGCTCTTCAAAATACCTTTATGTTATTAAAAATTGTGATTTTTATCTCCATAGGCACATTTATTTTTTATTTTTGTTTTTGAGACAGAGTCTTACTATGTCACCCAGGCTGGAGTGCAATGGCACGATCTCAGCTCACCACAACCTCTGCCTCCTGGGTTCAATCGATTCTCCTGCCTCAGCCTCCTGAGTAGCTGGGATAACACGTGCTCACCACCACAACTGGCTAATTTTCATGTTTTTAGTAGAGAAGGGGTTTCACCATGTTGGCCAGGCTGGTCTCGAACTCCTGACCTCAGGTGATCCGCCCACCTCAGTCTCCCAAAGTGCTGGGATTACAACCGTGAACCACCACACCCAGTCCATGGGCACGTTTATACTTACTTTTTGGACAAAACAAAACAACAAAACAAAACAACAAACTATCCTTCTAGTCGGTTTTTTTTTTTTTTTTTTTTTTTTTTTGAGACAGAGTCTCATTCTGTCACCCAGGCTGGAGTGCAGTGGTGCCATCTTGGCTCACTGCAAGTTCCGCCTTCTTGGTTCACGCCATTCTCCTGCCTCAGTCTCCCAAGTAGCTGGGACCACAGGTGCATGCCACCAGGTCTGGCTAATTTTTGTATTTTTTAGTAGAGACAGGGTTTCACCGTGTTAGCCAGAATGGTCTCCATCTTCTGACCTCGTGATCCGCCCTCCTCGGCCTCCCAAAGTGTTGGGATTACAGGCGTGAGCCACCGTGCCCGGTCAAAACTGTCCTTCTAGTTCTTAATATATTAAGCCCCTGAATGATGCTAATAGGAAAACCCTTTCCTTTTCTATTTCTCCTTATTTTAAATACTCCGCTGAACTAAAATTAAAGACATTAACTAATATAAACCAATGGTCAGAACCCTTTGCATTTCAGTTTTTTTATACAGGCATGCCAATGATTTTCTCTTGCAATAGAAATGCAGGTTAACATGTGAAATAGATTAATCAAAACAACATAATGTTGTGTTTTATTTAAATATATAGAATATATTTATATGTGTGTGTATACATACATGTGTATATATACACACACACTATTAAATGTCAGTAGAAATGCTATGTTCAGTTAGAAGTGTTCACTAAAGAAACTGCCTTCTCTTTCTGCTTTAAATAATTTTATACATGTAGTTCTGAGTAGTTTCACTACCATCTGACCAGGGAGAATGTCTAAAACTGTAAAATTACAACAATCCAGAAGAAGTGAATGAGGTAGCTAATAACTAGTGAGGTGATATTTCTAAGTTTCAGATATTAATAATTTGAAACAACAAGAAGGAATAGAATCAGCAATAATAGCAGAGGTATTTCCTTCAAATGTAATAGTTAGATAAAATAATTCTAGTGCTAAATTAATTTAAAAAGTAACTATTACATTCAGAAGTTTATCCCTACTTTGTAGTATTTCAAAAACCCATTATTCTTATACAGTACTTCCATAACTAGGCTGCATTCATTAAGATGCCAGAATTTCAATTTCCCAAAGAGATTGACACTTTCGGGTAATCTCCACAATTTTAGAGGCAATTCAATCTATTTTGATTTAAAATTGATTAGCATCTTTGGAAATAATGTGTCGCGAATTGCTGAGCTAATCAAGGTAAATGGGGCCATGCATTAAACATTCAAGAACGTTATTCAATCACAAAATAACCCACATTTCCAAGCTCCAAATCAACAAATTAAAGCTGCCCTTTGCAAAGCTTAATTTCTTTGGCTCATCAGTATTGTTGTGTACATTTATATAGTTATCAAACATTAACAACATGCTCCTGAAATAGGAAACAGCCTGTCCTCCCCATCTAGGCATGCCAAATAAGCAAAGGCCAGGAAGGACGAAAGAAAAATAATGAAAATATAATCAAGTCCGTATTTCTTGCTTATTCCGGTTTCACATGACAAAACACCCAGTAAGTACACAAAGTTATTATGGCAGAACCTACCTTAATTAGAATCACCAAAATAGTTCTGGGGATACAGTAGAATTTCAACACAAAAAGTAGAGGTTAAATATAATTTAATTGATATTGATCCTGAATTATTATCTATTATTTTAATTATAATTTTTTAAAATTTTAAAGTGATTTAGAGAATGCCCTTACTTCAATCTATTAGTATGCTTTTAGCAAAAGCTATTTGAAGTGGAAAAAGTGATGACAAAGAGACTGGAATTCAGAATACTCAGAGGTTATATCTGTAATCGGTGCAGGGAATCTTCAGGTTGTCTCGATATAAATTCAAATGAAACTGTGAGGGATGACAACAGGGAAGGACCATTCAGGGAAACAGACGAAGCAAAGGCACCTGCACTTTGCTCTAATCCCCAGGTGGGCTCAGTCTCCAGGTGACTCCAGGTCTGTCTGCCTGCCTATATGTGAGCTTATAGCTAGACTAGGGGTGGGTTCATTAAGCCTTCAGCACACGATCACAACAGAGATATCTGTTTTTATTTTGCTATCCATCATATTACAAGCTGCTTTTGCCTTAGTTTGTCACTGAAACAAAATGTCCCTATTTCTTACTTCAGCAGCTTGCAACTTGAAAGGTGTATCAAATGGGAACACAACGTAACAGTTGAAACATTTATTTTCCTCCAAAAATGATCTTCAGGCAGTGGAACTGACAATACTTTTCAGTAATGCTTGAGGGCAAATCAAGGACAGAACAGAACTGAGGTATGTGGTATTTCTTTTATTTCCTCCTCCAGTTTAAAGGTGCTTTTAAATGTAAAGCATCTTTTCTACTAGACGATAGTTTTTAAAATAGACTTAGTATGAAAGTATATTTTTGAAGATTTGTATCCTTATCATTTCAAACTACAATGTAAGCCAACCCTTCAGCCTAGATTATTAAAATGATGGGATCAAGGAGTGTTAAACCTATTAGACTGAGTAGGAGAAAATGTTTGGGGCAGGAAATAAGTGCAGAGGATTTTACTTTAATGGCACAGAAAATACATTTAAAAATTACTATTAATAACATCTTTCTTCTGCCATTACATAAAGGCTTACTTGATCACTTCATGCCAGAAAATTGGAATAATTACATTGACAACTGAAAACAGAAAGTAGAGATCATTGAAGAAATGAAAGATAATTTAAGATAAGAACATTGAGGCCCCAAGTATGGCTTCTAGAGAATTAAGCTACAGTATGCTAAGATCATCTGAGTGTCCTGAAAAGGGTTATATTTATAGCAGTTTTGTTCAATACATGACAAACAGCACGTAATCTCCTCTGTAAAAAGGAATAAAATACCCATTTAGTGGCAATGAATTATTCTTTTACACTATTCAGCTCCATTTTAATAATATATGTCCTGTCTTCTCTTATACTAAGTTACATTATAGTGACCTGAATAAGTTATAAACTCTCCAGAATAGGCTTTCTCATGTGCACAATCAAGATAATGTCAGGGACTGTGTCTTATGCCTCTTGGTAGCTCCACTGCCTGTGAGGGGGCCTTCCATGAAGTGGGTCTTCAGCAACACTTGCTAAGTTAATGACTAAATGAATGATTTCTTAAGTGAGTTGTGGTCATGAAAATACAACCATCAGTCACTAGAATGCACATTACAGAGTTATTTAACCTTGGAGTTACAAGGAATCTTACAGGAGAGTCATTAAACTCACATTCAATTTAAGAATACCTTCTACATTTGTGAAGCTTCGTCCTCCAAATCTCAGTTTAAAAATCTCAATGATTGGAAGTTCACTGTTCCATTTTCATTCAGCTTCATCTGTTAAACTTGCCTATGTTGAGTCACAAATTGCTTCCTTGCAGCTTGCATCCTAACTCTGTCCTTTGGATACCACAGAACAAGAAAATTGCCTTTTCATCCTGACAACACTCGAAATTTTTTAAGACTACCGTAATTGTCTCACTTACTCGTTTCTGGTTTAATGTTCCCATATCTCTCACCTTTTTATGGTTTTCTGGTTTCCAGGTCCAGTCCCTTGGTCTTTTATGATCTCTGGACACTTGCCAATGGATATTCTCTACTTTTTCAATCACCTTCTATAAATGTGGAACTCAAAATGAACAAAATTAAAAGAGCCTGGCTGGCCAGGCACGGTGGCTCAGTCTGTAATCCCAGCACTCTGGGAGGCCAAGGCAGGTGGATCACCTGAGGTCAGGAGTTTGAGACTAGCCTGGTCAACATGGTAAAACCCTGCCTCAACTAAAAATACAAAAATTATCAGGGCGTCATGACACACAGCTGTGGTCCCAGCTACTCAGGAGGCTAAGAAGACACAATTATCACTTGAACCCGGGAGGCAGAGGTTGCAGTGAACTGAGACTGCACCACTGCATTCACTCCGGGTGACCGTGAGACACCGCCTTAAAAAATAAAATGAAATAATAAATAAATAAAACATAGCTTAATTGATTTTAAGTTTTTTCTCTCTCTTTTTTTGCAGCAGTTTGATTATGGTATGTCCAGATGTGTGTTTTGTTTTGTTTTTTCTTTATATTTACCCTCCTGGAATGTACAGACTAGAATGTATCTGTAGCTTAATCATCAGTTTAAATTTTTTATTGATTCTGCCCCATTCTCTTGCTCTTCACTTTCTAGAACTCTAAATTATATACATGTAGGCACATGTCACCAGTTTTTAAACATTCTTCTTCATTTTCCAGGCTCTTCCCTCTTTGAGCTTTAATCTGCATATTTCTAGGCACTGATCTTTCAGCTCACTGACCCTCTCCTTTGACTTGCCCAATCTGTTATGAATCCATATATTGAATGTTTAATTTTCAATCACTGCATTTTTCAGATTCCAGTTCTTTAAGAAAATTCTCCATCTTTTTCTCTATTTCTTGAAAATATTAATCATAGTTACTTAGGGGTTCCTGATAACTCCAAAATCTAAATAATCTATTAAATATCTATGTTTTTTCCATTTGTGGTCATCTAAACCTGTTTATCAGCATGCCAGATAATTTTAAATGAATATTATATATGGTACACAAGATATTGCACAAAACCTCTGGTTGGTCTGATTTTTCTCCAAATAGAATATTATTTTATTCTAGAAGACAGGTAAGGTACTGATATCTTCAGTTAAGTGTGAGTTTTGAGATTTGTTAGAGATGGTGTTTTCTTCCAGTTTGCTCTTATTCTTGGATCATGGTACTTTTGGGATCAAAACCATAAGCTAGTGGAATTTAAAAGGGCCACTCCACTTTCCTAGGCAATAAACTAAATTCTCTCTCTCCAGGATGACTGGACTGGTGATACCTTTGCTCAGCTATTTGGTCTCCTGGGAACAGGTTTCTGCTTGATTTCAAGGAGTTTCACCCTACAGCTGTGTAGTGTAAGAACTGGCAAAATGCCTTCAGAGGAAATCACCTACTGTATATCATTTCTGGTTTATTCTCTGAGATTTCTTCCTCACCCCCAAGTCCTGATCTACTTGGCAGCTCTGGCTGTGAAAGTCTCTCTCTCTCCAATCCAGCAAGTCTGTTGTAAGCGTCTGACTTTATACTTCCTCCTCAGGCTCTCTTCTCTTTGCTGAAAATAGACAGATTTTTGTGAGAAAAAAGTAGAACAATTGTTGAGATCACCATGGTGCACTCTCCTCTCCAGAATGTTGGCCCAAGCCCCATCTGCTTTGAGTTTTCACCCACGTCTCCCAAGATTTTAGAATGTCATTTTAATTGTAGAGTGTAGTGAGCTTATCACGGTATCAGTATGCTTAATGAATATTTACTAAGTCCCAAGCACCATACTGAACAACCTACAAAGGTGATTAAGACATGGTTCCTGCCCTTCACTTCACTTAACACAGAGGGTAAGGTCAAGTGTGTGAGATGGTTACAGGAGAGTGTATTTATTTATTTATACAAGAGGGTATTTATTCTTGAGAATAATCACTATTTCTGGTTGTTCCTAGTTGGAAATAATTTTGCTTTTTACTTCTGAATTTAAAGCTAATTCACATTCATTGTAAAATAAA